>NW_024884722.1:12849929-12873188 GCF_019232065.1 Centrocercus urophasianus
GGCGGTCCCACCGCGCTCCTCCCGCGGAGCCCGGAGGTCGCGGTCGCGCAGCCTCCGCTGAAGCGGCGACGGAAGTCGGAGAGGGGCGGCCCGGCCCGGCTCGGAGCCCCGACGGGGAGCGGCTCCGCCCGGAAGCCGCCGCCTCGTGATTGCGCAGAGCCCAGCCGAGCGGCCGGCCCGGCAGGTAGGGCCCGCGCGCGGGGCCTCGAGGGGAGAGGCGGGGGCCCGGGGCTGAGCGGAAGGTGACGGGAGGGCCGGGAGCCGTGCCGGCTGAACCTCAGCCCGCTGTCGCTGCGCAGGGCGCGCCCCCGAGATGAAGCCGTCCGGGACGCTGCGGCAGCTCTCCGACTTCAGCGACCTGAGCCGGGGCCGGAGGCTGCAGGAGCTGCTGTGCCACGGCGAGGAGCCCCGACGCGTCCGGCCCAGCCCCGACGGGAGGCACCTCGTGGTGCTGCAGGAGAACCGGCCGCCCCCCCTGCCCCAGGTGGTGGCCTTCCAGCTGCGGGGCGGCGGCGGGGCCGAGCTGGAGAGGAGCTGGCGGCCCCCGCAGCCCGCCCTGGCGGGACTGGTCTTCCCGCAGAGCCCCGCGGCGCCGGGCCGCTGGGCGCTGGGCATCGTGTGGGAGCACGGCCGCGCCGAGCTCTGGCGCTTCGTCTCGGCGGCGGGTTGGCAGCTGCTGCAGACGCTGGAGCTGTGCCAGGGTGCCCGGGCGCGTGTCGTGTCCGTGTGCAGCCAGGCGGCCAGCCTGGTGTGGTGCGAGGAGAGGCCGCCCCTGGACACCCGCTCGGACGTCAGCAAATGTGCCTTCAGGTTCTGCGTCTGTGCCCGCGCCCTGGAGCTGGGGGAGCAAGGCGTGCGGCTGGGCCCTGTGAGGATAGTCCTGCACAACTGCCCCGAGTACCGGGTCCTGGCCTCTCCTTGGCACGTCTTCCTGGTGCCTGCTTCGGGCAGCTTTGCCACCGCCTCCAAGTTCCTCCTCATCTGGCATCCCGAGCAGGCAAAGCTCACCATCGCAGCCCCCTCCGCAGGCTTTGTCCACAGCAAGGTGCTGCACTCCAGCAGCGAGTCGGACTTCAGGAAGCTCCTGCTTGGCTCCGTGGGTCTCCTCTCAGCTTTGGCACCTCTGGACATTCACACCTGTGCCGTGTCCAGCTGTGGGGCTCTGTTGCTGGTGAGCAGGAAGGGTGCTGTGAATGTGCTAGAGGCAGATGGGACACAGAGGCATGTCTTTGACCTGGAAGCGGAGCCTCTGGCCCGAGGTGATGCCGTTGAGCTGAAGACCTACGGTAGCATCTTGGCCTGCGTGCTGGCTGGAGTTCTGTACCTTGTCAACCAGAACAGTGGGAGGGTCATAGAAAAGAAAATCCTGAGCATGAAAGAGGTGCATTTCCTGGAGTCCCCGGAAGAGGAAGATAGCATTCAATTTCTCGCTCCAACTGGCATCTACAGCTTTAGTTTCTCCAACCCCGAGGACAGTGGCAGGCCTGAGCCGTGCCTGGTGGAGATGATATTCGAGGAGGCCTGCAGGTACTACCAGAGAAGGAGTCTCAGCAGCTCCAAGCTGACGGTGGAGAAGTTGAAGAAAGGTGGAGTCTTCCAGGCACCCGTGGCCCTCACTGCCATCCTGCAGCACAGCCTTCACCAAAAGCAGAAGCCAGCCCGAGGCCTCCAAGACACTTATGCCAAGCTGCTGAGCACAATCAGCCTGGAGCTGCAGAGCTACCTCAGCCTGGAGCTCCTCAAAACCTGTGTGGTGAGTGCCTCGGAGAGCAAGGTGGAAAGTTACTGTGAGGAACTGGTGGAGCAGGAGGTCAGCCGTGTTCTGCACTCTGACATGGACAAGGACAACTTGGCCTACCTGAACTCCGTCTTTACCTCCTTCCCCAGGGCTGCCTGGAAGGCCACCAGGAGCTGCTTGCAGCTACAGCAGAACGGGGATGGCCTCTTGGTGGCCCGGGCCACCCCAGAGGTTTGGAAGAAGATCCTAGGAGGACCACAGCAGGAGGAGGTGGGGCAGAATGGGGTGGTCCCACTCTTTGAGCTCATCTGTGCTTCCTTCCTGAGGTTCAAACCCAAGTGGCTGCCCAACTTTGTGGAGCTGACCCAGCAGTACGTGAGCATCTCCTGGCCATACAGCGGCAAGGAGGGCCCAGAAGGCCGCGTGCCACTGTACAAGAGAGCTCTGGGAGTGCTGGCCAGGAAGAGCAAGCACAGTGAGGTGGATGATGAGTTGGAGCTCGAACTGCTGCTCTGCAGCAAGAGACCCAAGGCTGTGCTGCAAGCTCTGCACCTTCTCATCCGCCTGAAGCAGTGGCAGCGGGTGGTGGAGGTGGCAGAGAAGTTCTCCAAGCTCAGTCCTTTGCTTAATAAGGAGATATTCACCACGCTGCTAGCAGAGTTCGCCCAGCACCGGGAGCTGGACCCTTACCTGGACACACTGTGGCTGCTATGCCCTGCTGAGCTCAGCACTTCAGACATCCTCACCGTGGTCCTGCAGCACCTCCCTTGCTCCCAGCAGGACCCGGTGCCCTTCTCAAGTGAGGGGAACCAGCTGACTGTGGGCCTGCTCAAGCCGCTGCTGCAGCGGGTCATGCAGCGTCCCTGCGTCCAGGATGAGATGTACTCAGATGCCTTGCAGAGCCCCACCTTCCCCCCTCCCACCCCACCCCGAGAACACAAGAACCCTCCAAAAGCAGCGGGCAGCGATGCTCCTCAGCCAGCCGGGGCAAGGACTTCTGCCTCAGCACTGGTGCGGGGTGACACTGTGTGAAGGGGAAAGCACAATGGGATCCCAGTCCTTGGGTGTGAGGGAAGGGGAAAACCACATCCACTCCAGGAAGCCCTGCCCTGCTTGGCAGCAGGGAAGCCTGCTCCATTTTGAAGCCTCGAGTCCGTGGGGGCTTACGGAGTTGGGTGTCTCACCTGAAGCCAGGGCAGGCTTTCTGGTTGTTTCTTGCAAGTGCAATTGTTTGTGCCCCTGTAGAGGAGCAAATGCCAGGTGCATCTGTAGATGAAAGCACTGGCTGCATCACAGGACTGCAGAGCTGCTCTCTGCCCAAAACACTTTGATTTTGGTTTGCTTGACTCTTCGCAACTTCACTTCTAGTTTTCCAGTCCTCTGGGAGCAGTGCTCTGGAGCAAACACAGCCTTTTCCCCGTTCTGTGCTCAGCAAGTGGGGTGATGCCTCCAGGCTCTGCCTGTTTGTTGCAGTGGGGTCATTGAGTCGCTGCCCTGAGCTCGGCAAGATGCCAGAACGGTGCAGCTTTGTGACACTGGGAGCCCCAGCATGCACTGGCAGCTGCAGCACTCTGTCTCGCTGCAATTCCTCTGGGAGCAGCCCTGCATCTGTGTCCAATTGCAGCTACTTAGCTGAGGAGAGCAGCCTAATTCCCTTATCTCTCCATCCCAGCCGCTACCCAAATTCTCTTTCGAGCTGAGAAGCTGGCAGCAGCCCGGGCAAGCTTGGGGCTGGCCCTGCCTCTCCCTTTCCTTTGTGGAAGCTTAGATTATGCCGCAGGACGCCAGGGCCCTCCATCCCCATCTCTCCTACCTTCACCCTTTGCACACAAAGGGGCTTTGTCAGGGTTGTCTGGCTCACATTGTGCCTCTGTTTGCAAAGTCAGTGTAACGTGAGAGCAGCCGGGCGGGAAGATGCAGGTTCCAACCTGTCCTCAGTGCTCAGAGAGCCCCCGGCCATGGTGCAAAGGGACCCCCGGCCGTGGAGCCACCTGGTGCTGTGCCAGGCTGGGAGCGGGTGGGGAAAGTCGGCTGTGTTATTCCTCCTGAGAGCGGGGTCAAGTGGAGAAGGCAGTCTCATTTTAAAAATAAAGATTCCTAAAGCAGTGCTGGGGCAGTGGTGAATGCTGTGAGGGTACAAGCAAGGGAGGAGGGCGGTTTGCCTTCACTCCTGCCTGAGTGGGTAGGCTAGCCAAGCTTGGCTCCCAGTGGGACCGCAGCCTGAAGGCCACGCGTTGCTGGGAGCAAGGAGGGCCATCTGTGCTGCACAGCCTGTGGCTTGTGGTGCCATGAGCACCCCTGGCGGCCCCTGGCTGGGTGTCAGGGGGGCTGTGGCTGGCCACCACGCTGGGATTAGGAAAAGGAGGGATTTTTTCTAAAACTGTGGCTCGTCCCTTTGTTCCCGGCTGGAAAATCAGTAGCAGGGTGGCTTCCTCCTGCAGTGGCAGAGCCACCCTTGGAGGGACCCTGCTGCATCCAAACACAGCGATGTGCCAGTTCCTCCCTCAGATGGGGGCTGAGCTGTGGAAAGTCCCTGCGGTGGAAAAAAAGAAAGAACACAACCCTGGCAATGGGGAAGAGGAACCTCTGCAACGGTTCCCTGGAGGCGGGCCGGTTACCAGGCAGCCCTGCCTCGGGCTGGGCCTTGCGCTGCAGCCATGGGGTGCTGCCTTCTCCCAGCTGCTGCTCACACGAGCCAGGTGAAAACATAGCATACAAGGCCCCGGTGGCACCGCTGTGAGCGGCTCTAGCTTCTTCCCCGAGCAGCTGCCATGCCATCTGATGCTGCCCTGGGCTCCCGGGCTGGGCAGAAGGAAGGAGGAGGGAGGGAACAGACCACGGCTGCTCACAGAGCTGCAGCCCCAGGGAATGGGATGCTGCCGTGTGTTGGCAAAGGTTGCGCAGGGCAACAGGTAGGTACGGGGTTCCACTTATGGTCGGGACACGTGCTGGGAGAGGTAGCAGGAGGTAAGGCTGGCACAGGTTCAGGTAGCTCCTGAATGAAAAAGGCGTCTCTCTAAAGTCAGAAGCAAAAGGGTAAAGCAGATGTACGTAGCGGAGCGTAAGCTGGCCTGCTCCGCTTCATCGCTCCCTCTGATAAGGCTTGGACTTTGCATTGAAGGAAATGAGTCAGGCTGTGTGTGTCCGTCTCCCAGCCCAGCCTTTGGAATGGTCCCAGAGCTTCAGCCAAGGAGCAGCACAGCAGCCAGCACAGGCTCAGCCCATAACAACATGCAGCTCCTGAGGAGCTCCAGGGGATAGGCAGGGGTGGGCACCAGCACATGGGGGCCTCCACCCAGTCCCCTTCCAGGAGGAAACCTTCAGCCTGGGGAGCACCAGAATCACCAAGGATCAGGGCACTGACCTGCAGCCTCTTACACCGAGCAGCTCCTGATCTGCAGCGCTCAGGGATGGTCCTGAACCATGCTGGGACAGCACCTAGCCCTGCTGACAGTGGTCCTCAGGAGGCAGCCCCTGTTTGGTCCCATGACTGGCTCAGGCTCCAGGCTGAGCTCCTGCCTGGTGTAGGGAACAAGCTTTGGCAGGGGGATTGGACTCGATGATGTCTGGAGGTCCCTTCCAACCCCTACAATTCTGTGATTCCTGCAGTTGGCAGGGCAGGGCTCACTTTCAATCAAGAGCCCTCTAAGCACAGCCCCAGCTTGCACCAGCAGCAGGGAAACAAGTGCCCCAGAGCCCCTCTTTGCACACCTGACCACAATGGAAGGGTTGGGGAGAAAAGTGTATAGAACTACCCCATACCTACAACACGAAATCACCTCGTTTATTGTTTTACACCCAAAATCACAGCACTGGAGAGTCAGGCTCCCTGCACAAATAAATACTCACATTGGTTATGGAGCAGGTAAGCAAGTTCCCCTCAGCCAGCAGCATCTGCCTGTGCACACAAGGGGGAGGAGGGGTCCTGGCCCAGCCCCACACCACAGCATGGCTGCAATGAACCGTGGGGAGATGCTGTGCTACTCCTCCCCTTCCCTGCCACCTTCCCCAGGTGATGAGGGGTAGCAAAGCCCCACCTGGGGCAATGCAAAGGGCACACACCCTTCTCCTGCAGGCTGTTTCCCAGCTGTAGCACCTCACCACTTATTGGGAAGTGGGGAGGGGGCTCCCAGCCTGTTCCCAGTGCTAAGGGAGAAGATGCAGCAGACAGAGCTGTCGTGTTCAGCGTCCTTAGTGCCTGTGCCGTGTTGTGATGGAGGCTAATGACTTGTAGCTGGCTGGGGGATTTTGTACAGGTTGAATGCAGGCCCTCTGCAAAATCAAGGGTGTTTGCATCAACCACAGAGGACAGCAGGGGACAGCCAAGAATGCCATGGGAAGGCAGAATGCTGTCCCTCTGTGGCCCAGCACCCCAAAAAGAGGAGGGGGGAATGTGGTAAAGGGACCCCTAAACAGTAGTACTGCACAGGTCCCACCTTGCTGCCTGCACCCCCCTCAGCTTGTGCTTTCCAGGTTCCTCTCCTTGTCCCCACGCCCCAGGATTTACCCCAAGTAGGGACCCAGCACTGCTACTTACATCTCCACAGCTTCTTTCCTAGGGGGAAGGAAAAAGAAGGGATCACGTCAGTGGGTCAGAAGGGCCTCTTGAGAGCCCGGCCCAGCATCACACTGCAGGATGGGGCTGTTCTGGGGCACACAAGGAAGGTGTGGGTGCTGCAGGCTGTGACAGTCCCTCCATTCCAGCCTCCTCATCTGGGCACAGCGTGGGGGCTCCTGCAGCCCATGGAGTTTTGACATTCCTGAGCATCACTTCTCCAGCAGCACACAGCTCCTTCAGCTGCACTGCAGTTCCACCAACGGGTGGTTTGCAGGGCAGACCCCAGACCAGCACTGTGGCAGGGCAGATCCTCACCTGTAGTCGTCGTTGATGTCCATGCGGCGGTAGAACTTGGCAAGACGCACGGCCAGGATGATGCTGGGCAGCAGGAACACAGTGCACCAGCCCAGGCTGAACCAGAAGGTGTTCTGGGAGCAAGGAACAGTCATCAGCCACTCCATCAGCATCATTTTCCACCCCATATTCGTGTCATCCCTCTCACCATAGAGTCCAAGATGTGGTCACAGGCGATGGCCTCCACGTTATCCAGGCTCTGGGCTATGGGCTTGCAGCGTGCCACATCCATCCTCAGCTGGGGATACAGCTGGGACAGGTCATGCTGGGGTTCCCCCAACCCTGCTACCCATCCCCATGCCTGGCTGGGTCAGGCTCACTCACACTGCTCTTGGCCCAGGCAATGTAGGTCTCAAAGAAGTCCAGCAGCTCCTCTAGGAAGGCCCACGTCTCCTGTGGGGGGGGCAGGCAGAGAATGGGGATGCTGTACCCCCCAGCCCACACCGTGCCCCACATCCCCTCCATGCCAGGATCAGAGTCAAAATGTCACCTCGATCCGGCAGCAAAGGGTCTGCATTATGCCCCCAGGCCCCTTGCCAGAAATGGGGGCACGTGGAAGCACAGGGGACCCCTGGGAACTATGTGGTATCCCTGTGAGGTGGGGTCTCAGTGAGGCCAACCCAGTCATATCCCCCCATGTGCCCCTCAGCAGGGCAAAGTGAGCTCACATTCTTGATTATGTTCCCCATCTCCCTTCTCAGGAACTCCTCTGTGGCACTGGCTTTGTCCAACGTGGAGTTTGTCAGTGCCTGAGACAAAAGGAGCTGTCAGCAGCACGATGGGGAGAGCAGGGTCTCTGCATCTCCCCAACCCCATGCAGCAGCAGTCCCTGAGAAGCAGCATCTCTGAGCCAGAGAATGGGGCAGCCCTATGCCCCATTAACAGCCCCAGTGTGCCCCAAGCTGTGGGTTAGCCCCATTACAGGGAGTGTAGGAGCTGGGTTGCCCCATGAGTGCCTCACCTCGAGCTGGGCAGCCTGGCTCTGCACCAGCTGGATGTTCTCCTTCAGGGTTTTCTGGGGGTGGTGGACAGAGAAACAGGGATGTGTACCCATGGCTCACTCGGTGCCCCAGCAGGGCGCCTTCCCCTTCCCAGTATCGCTCACCAGCGGCCCTGAGAAGTTGCTGTTCAGCTCCCTGTCCAGCTCCCGCAGCTCAGCAGCATCTGCCTTCAGGTCCCTCTGAACATCTGCACTCTGCAGGAGAGGCTCTCAGCAGTGCCCACCAGATAACAGAGGGACCCCACTGCCAGCCCTTGCCTGCTCTGAGGCATAAGGGGCTCCTAGGCCAGGGGACACCCCTCAGCCCTGGGGACAGGATCTCACCGCGTTGCCCACCAACTGCTCCAGCTTTGTGGCCAGCTCCTGCAGGCTGCCCACCGTGACGCCCTGATCCAGCTGGGAAAGACACAGTGCTGAGGTGGGGTGGGGGTGAGGACAACAGCAGAGCTGCACCCCGTCCCCATGGGGCAGGATGGAGCTGGGACCCCGTAGCAGAGGGGACAGCACCCGGACCCCCCATCCCGACCACAGCCCCACACCTGCTGCAGGGTGTGGGTGAAGCTGGGGGGCTGTGCATCGTGGCAGGCATTCAGCAGCAGCTCCCGCTGGCTCTTGTTCAGCACAGAGATGGGGGTCAGGGTGATGTTCAGCTTCTGGAAAGCCGCTGAGATCTTCCCTGTGTACTGCAGGGTGAGGGGAGCCGTGAGGAGGGGCGGGACACAGTGCCAGCCCCATGTCCCCACCTGCGTTGTGTCCCTCCTTGGCGCTCACCTGGCTGATGTCCAGAAGCTCATCCAGGGACACCCTCTGGTCCAGGCGCAGCGTCTGCCATAGGGCAGCATCCTGCTGGCATTCTCTGAGGGGTGGGCACAGGGCTGCGATCGAGCCGGGTGCTCCCCCAGGGCATGTCCTTACCCAGGGAACACCTCGCTCCTTCCCTGCACACAACCCCAGGACAAGCTCCCACCCTGGGGGACCCACCCTGGGGACGCTGCCCATAGCTGTGCCCACCTGTAGATCTGTGAGAAGGTGATGGTGCCACTCTCGTCACCCAGCACCTCCGAAAGGTTAAAGCCGGGGATGAGACCAGGGGTATCCACAAGCTGGGTTCCAGGGAAATAATGGAGCAACCAGTCATGGTGCAGGGTGGGACACCAGGGAGAGCCCCCAAAGCTGTCCCAGCCCTGGGTGAAGGCAGAGGAGGGGGGAGCCCACCTGGAAGAGCTGCTGGCTGCTCCAGGACTCACAGACCAGCATGTAGATGTTCCCCCCCAGGAAGAAAGTGAGCAGCACCAGCAGCATCAGCAGCCAAGAGAAGATGAAGCTGAAGCCCACCCCTCTGCAGAGCAGAGCTCCATCAGCACGGGGAGTGCGCAGCCTGCACACCCCACGCACAGCCCTGCCCGAGAGCCTCACTCACGCCATGAAGAAGTTCCCTCCGGTGTTGGAGAGGCAGCCACGCTGGGTGGGCAGCGTGCTCTCCTTGTGCCCCAGCGGCCCCAGCAGCAGCCCGCAGGTGTTGCACAGGACTACCAGCAGCACCATGCAGCACAGCAGGGCACACACGCTCCACCTGGGGCAGGATGATGGCAACGGTTTGGGCTGAGAGCCCAAGAAGAGGGGAATGCCTGAGGTAGGTGGAGCAGCCCCCCTACCTGATGCTATCCAGGTCAGTGATAGTCTTCTGGTTGTCCCCCAGCACGGCATTGGTTTGGTTCACCAGGTTCCCAGCTGTCTCTTCCACATTCTGCAGCGGCAGCTGGTCCTGCATGCTGCGAATCTCCTGCCTGATGTAGCCCAGCTGCTTCTGGGTCCCTACAGGGCATGGGGACAGGGATGGGTCGCTGATGGAGCTACCACCCACACCCTGCTCTTCCGGGAGAACCCAAGGAGAGGATGGGATGCTTGGTCCCCATGGTGAGGCATCAGCATGGCGGCCCTACTTACGTGTCACCACGTTCTGGGTCTGCTCTTGCACCTTTCTGGGGGCCTGCTCCAGCACGCTGATCACCTGCACAGGGACAGCATCCAGCTCCCGACCCCCTCCCAGCCACCCATAGACAGCACAGGACTTATGTACTCCACCAGCCTCAGGCACTCACCCCGCTCTTCCCTCCATGCAGCCCTTCACACTCCCCCAACGCACCCCCTCACCTCCAAATCCCCCTCTATGCCACTGTCCAGCACATCCCACAGCGCCTCCAGCTGCCGCTCCACACCGGGCACCTGCAGGCACAGCTCAGGGTGAGGAGGCCGCAGGCTGGGCAGGGAGGTGGGGGACACCCATGGCCCCCCAGAACTCACCGTGCTATAGTTGGCCACGAAGGCCACACCACTGGATGAGGTGGTGCTGCAGGGCTGCCCGCAGCGCTGCAGGGTGCTGTCAATGCGTGTCCGCAGCGTGCCCAGCTGCCCGTCGTAGGTGCCCTGCAGTTCCTCCAGGCGCCAGCGGGTGCTGTTGATGGTGCCAAAGGTGGACGCCAGTGTTTCCATTGCTGGAGAGGCAGCGAGGGACATCCAGGAATACACCCCAAAGTGCCAGCATTCCAGCCAGACCAGGGATGGGCAGGCACACCCCTCCCCAGAGGCCTTTCCCAAAACACCACATGTGCCCCCAGCCCAGCCCTCAGCCCTCGTATCCCCCTGGTGTCCCCCACACATCCTCAGAATCACTGGGACATCACCTCCCAAAAGGCTCTGTAGGGATCCCAGCGCCTCGTCTGTGCAGCTCCTGATGCTGGAGGCGATCCTGCCGCCGAGGAGGGGCCCAATGTCTGTGGAGATGGGGGGGGGGGTCAATGCAGGATCCCCCTTGGACTGCACTGAGCAGCCCATGCCTTGCAGGGGAGCTGCTGAAAGAACTGCCCTCATACCAAACCTCATCCCACAGCGATGTGCTGGAGTCTGGGCAATAGGGCCATGCCAGCCCAGCATCCCTAGCCACCCCAATCCCCAAATCAGCCCCACAACAGCAGGAACCGTGCATGCTCACTCTGCAGGCTGTCATTGGTGCTGCCCAACGGGACGCTGCTGCTGTCGATGATGAAGCTGACTTGCTGCAGGGGCAGAGAATCACAGAATGGCCTGGGTTGGAAAGGACCTCAAGGATCATGAATCTCCAACCCCCCTGCCACCAACCTCCCCATTTAGTACCAGACCAGGCTGCCCAGGGCCCTATTCAATCTGGCCTTGAACACCTCCAGGGACGGGGCATCCACAACCTCTCTGGGCAGCCTGTTCCAGCACCTCACCACTCTTTCTGTAAAGAACTCCCCCCTGACATCCAACCTAAATCTTTCCTCCCTCAACTTCAAACCATTCCCCCTTGTCCTGCAGTTATCAACCCTTTCAGAGTTGATTCCCCTCCTGTTTGTAGGCTCCCTTTAGGTACTGAAAGGCTGCAATGAGGTCACCCTGCAGCCTTCTTTTCTCCAGGTTGAACAAGCCCAGCTCCCTCAGCCTGTCTTTGTAGGGGAGGTGCTCCAGCCCCCTGATCATCTTCGTGGCTCTCCTCTGGACCCTCTCCAACAGCTCTCTGTCTTTCTTGTACAGCGTGGGGTGGGGACTCCTTGGGGACCCCTCCCACCCCCAGCCCCGGGGCTGCCCTCCCCTCGTGCCCCACTCGGGATGCGGGCGTGCCTGGGGGATGGAGAGCAGGTAGGAGCAGAGGTCGTGCACGGTGCTGTTGATGTTGGGGAAGGCGCTGCTCACGGATTGTGAGAAGCGGAGGTTGCTGATGAAGGCGCACACATCGCCGGCCCTGTAGGATGAAGGCAGCGGGGTCAGCGGGAGGAGCACCGGCGTTCTCTCCCGGACCCTCCAAACGCAGGTGCAGGACGCACTGCTGAGCACCCCGATGAGGGACCCGGCAGGACGTGCAGCGAACGCGCCCCGCGCCCAACCCCGCCCCTCCCGCTACGGGGAGACCGAAGCACGCGGAGCCCCGCTGCGAGGCTGCCGGGAAGGGCTCTGGCCCACGGTCCCGCTCCCCACCGCCACCGCTTCCTCTCCTTTGTCCCTCCGCGCCGGAGCCGCTCCCGCAGATACGGCAGCTTCCAGGAGAGGCCTTCCCGGCCGCCGCGGCACTCACAGCAGGAGCGCCGACACCAGCAGCACAGCGCTGTACAGCACCCGGCGTCGGCTGCGCATCCGCCCGCTCTGCTTCTGGGACATGCGGCCCCCGCAGCGCCCGCAGCAGCGGCAGCAGCAGAAGCAGCATCCCGCCAGCGGCACCGCGACGGCGAAGAGCAGCCCGATGGCGATGCACACCAGGAAGCCCAGCTCGTAACACAGCAGCTGTGAGAGGGAGAAAGGAGGCGCGAGGCTGGCGGCCCGGGTCTGCGCAAACCCGAGGGTGGGATCTGGCTCTGCACCCCGGCTTCACGCTCACCTCCTCCTTCTGCTCATCGGTCACCACCCTGCCCTGCGTCTGTGCCAGATCCGCTATCAGCTCTGGGGGACGGGGAGCAGAAGTGGTCGTGAGCAGGCACCCTCCCTAACCCCAGCCCTAACTTCAACCCCGGCCCTAATTCAACCCTAACCTGGCTTTGGGACTCCTAGCACCACCCAGTGCCGCGGCTCTGGGCAGCACGTGCCTGGCACCTTTTCCCTTCCGGCCGTCTCCCCCCAGCCGTTTGGCACCCAGGGAAATCATCACCAGTCCCAAACTCTCTGTTTTGGAGGCTCTGGGGGGACACTCTAACATCACCCTGGCAGCGTGCACGTGACACCCGGGATGGGGATAAAGCATTCTGCATGGACAGGGGCAAAGTCCCCCTCTGCGATGCTTGCTTCACTTCCAGGTCTTGCCCTACCTTCTCCTATGGACCTATTATGGGCTGCCTCTGTGCCGTGTGACACATTGTGAGACCCTCCTGACCCCACCACAGCAGACTCGGGCGGTCCTGGAACCGCCAGCACGCACCCAAGGGGAGACTGTGGGGCTGCACCAGGTGCAGGAAGCCGTGCGCCATGCGGACCAGCCCCGGCATGCTGCTGCTCGGCTCCTCGAGGCCGGGGCCGTACACGGGCTGCGAGATGTTCCCCAGCTCCATGGTGGCACCTGAGCAGAGAGGGGACAAGGACAGCTACACGTCACACCCTGCCACCCATCCCCGAGCGGTGGGGGAAAAATCCCATACCCCACAGCCTGGGGTTGGGATACGGGAGGGGTGGGGGCAGCGGGCTGTGCCCAGGGGGAAGCGAAGGATCTCGGGGAGACAGGCGGGGACAAAGCACTTACCGCGTCCTGCGGTGCCCCGCCGCACAGCTAACGACCGGCTCTGCGGCTCCTTTCAGTTTCAGCCCAGGGACTGAAAAGCTCTGCGCTGGCAAATGCACCGCCCCACCCTGTCCCGGCCACCGCCTGGCCCCCGGCCCTCCCGCGTCCGGGTCTGGGCCCCCTGCGGCAGCGGTGTGCCTCCCAAGCGCGATCCCACGGGACTCCCGGAGCCCCCCCCCCCTCCCCCCCCACGCTGCCCATCCCATCCCGACTCCCCATATCTGCCCCTCCCAGAACCCTCATCACCTTCCCGGCCCCACATCCCGCATGAGCTGTTGCAGTTGCCTTGCTCTGGGACAGGTGCTGGGAGCTGTACCCTATACCCTTTTCCCCCTGCCCCACGGCAGCTCTTGGTGCCCTGGGTGAGAGGCAGCTCGGCGGCTTCCCTCCTGCCCCCCCAACCCCTGCCCCTGTAGCACAGCATGGGCCCTGGGACAGGAAAGGATGCAATACACCAAGGGAAAGACAAACAGGGAAAAACTGCATAAACTTGGCTCGTGCAGCGTAGGGCTGTCACGGGACTCCCCCGAGGTTTTAAGGCGGATTTTTTTCCGGCTGCTTTACCTTTACCCCAGGGTGTGGAGGCACTCGCAGCTCAGCCTCTTCCTGCTGCGGACACCCCGTGCAGGAACAGCCCTAAGCTGCTTTCTGGTGCTCCTGGCTGGGGGGGGGAATGGCTGAAGCACCCCCCCACTGCAGCTGCCCAGGAGCCGAAACCTGGAGGGTTTGGGGATGCACATCAGCACCAGCACCGGCAGCCCCAGGCCCTGGGCTCAGAAATAAGCGCTCAGGACAGCCTCAAACCGAAAAGTCATTTTATTGGTACCATACATGACTCATAAATGGCACAAACTATGGAGGACGGGGGAGAAAGGGGGGGCAAAAGAAAAAAAAAGAAAAAGGCATTTCAGTGTGCCCGGGGAGAGGGTGGGCAGCGAGGGGGCACATCACCACTCTGTGGGAACCCCAGCACCCATCGTACCTTACTGCAAAGCAGAAACCCCCCCGGTGCCGTGGGAGCCTCCTCTGGGGTCCCACGCTTGGGGGCAGAGATCTGCAGGACTGAGACCTCAGCCCCCAGGAAGTGGAGGTCAGCATGGGACACCCCACTGGGTGCTGGGACTTGGGATCAGGTCAGGGCTTGAGCCAAGGGTCTCAGGCACCATCTCCCAGTCCCTCAGGAGGGCTGGGGGGACACAGGGTCCCTCCCATCACAGCCACCCCCAACCTGGGTGAGACGTGGACTGCACCCAGAACCTCTGTGTTCATGGGGCAGCCCCTGACGGCTCCCACCCATCCCTGTGGGGCTCACAGGCTGTTGCTCCCCCCAGCACGGTGCTGGGAGGGTGCTGGCAGAGAGAGCAGAGTGCAGACCCCCCCAAAACATTCCCTTGCACACTCACTCTCCCCACTCACACACACACACACTCTTGCACCCAGCATAGCCCCATCCACCCTGTGGGGCAGCACCTGCTGCACTCCCAAGCTGGGGACATACCAGGGGGGCACACATGCAGCCAGACCCCCAGCTCACTCCACAGTACCCTACTGAGGATGCGGGGGGGGGGGCAGTAAACACACACACACCCTCCCCCTCGCCTTCAATCTTCACCTTGGAAGAAGCCTTGGAAGGAAAATATTTTTTTTCCTTTTTTTTTTTTTTTTTTTTTTTAAACCAAAAAAAGAAAAAAAATCCCAAAAAAATTATTATTATTCTCATTGTTTCCCCTAACATCAATGGAGGCACCTGCTCTAGTGATAACACATTGAAAGAACAGTATCGTACACACTGTCTACAGCGCGGAAATGTACAAGCACGAGGTACACGAACCGGGGGGGGGGAGGGAGGGAAGGAGCAGGGACAACAGCACACAAGATTTACAGGAGGAGGGAGGTGGGGGGCTGCCCCCCACCCCCTGGAGGGATTAGAAAGGAAGTCTGCAAAGTCTCTCCTTGGTTTGAAGCTCTCCGAACTGGATATAAAACGAGACTCCCAAGAGAAGAAGCCTGTACAAAAGTCAGGACAGGGTGAGAGCGCTCAGGGCAGGGAGGGGGGCACTGGCCAGGGAAGGGGGGGGGGAGGGGGCAAGAGGGGGTTTGTCCCATATTTTTTTTTTTAAAACTTAAAATTTTAAAAAATTTTTTAAAAAAAAAAAAAAAAAAAAAAAAAAAACAAAACAGACAAAAGTAGGAGGTACTGGGAGCCGGAGGTCACCAAGGGACTCCGGGTGGAGACGTGGGGGCTGCTGGCCTTGGACCCCCCAGCCCCCTCAGCTCCCTCCCTGCTGGGCGCTTTCTATGTACACAGTCCCCAGCAGGGCCCTGCTGGGGGGGTGGGGGGGAGCGAGGGGATGGGGGCCAAGGAGGGGGCAGGAGAGTGGGGAATGCCCGGTGACCGACCCCCAACACCACAGCAGCCGGGGCTTTGTCCTCGGCCAGCCCCACCAGCCCCAGGCTGGGCTGGAGGCGCGCGCACACAGCAAACACCGCCGTCAGACCCAGGAGGGGAGAGGAGGAGGAAGGCTGGACCTCACCGCAGGGCTCTGCAGCCCCGCCGCGCCCCGTTCAGCAGGCAGGGGCTGGGCACGGCGGGAGGGGACACGAGAGGCTCTCCAGGGATGAAGAAGCAGGGAGGAGGAAGAGGGAGAAGGGGGAATAACGAAGCTACGGCCCCGACATCCGCCCCTGCCCTGGGTCTGGGGGCAGCGGGCGCGGGGGGAGCGGGGAGGCGGCGGCAGGCGCTGCCCCCGGCCGTGGGTCCCGCCGTGACGCGGCGCCGATCCGCCCCAGTACCTCGCCGCTTCCCAGTCACTCTCCGTTGCAAATGTACAGGTAGATCGGTTGGGACTGAGTCCGCGGGGGGGGCGCGGGGCCGTTACTGCGACGCCTGCGACGTGGGGTTCTCTGACTTGCTCTCCTGGCTGGAGGGCGGTTTGCTGTTCCAGGGGCTGTTGGCCCCCAGCGCGGGCGAGTTGTTGAAGCTGTCCTCGTCGTCGATGCCGTTGGCGGCGTCAAACTGCGTGTTCTCCAGCCGAGTGATGAGCCGCTCGTCCTCGTCCCCGAACTCCCCCCCCATCAGCGTGGGCTCGCCTACCACCATCACATCCTGAAAGGGGAGACGGTCCCGAAACATAATCGAGGTGGGGGGAGCCCCGGCCGCCAAACCCCCCCCTCCCGGCACCTCAGCCCCTTCCTCAGCTTCAGGGTTGCCTCCTCGCCTCTGTCCCTGGGCTGCTACTCACACTCTGCAAGGGCTCAGGCAGAACAGGGGGAGGGAAGGGAGACCTGGGGCTGCCTCCTGCTTTTCCCCGTCACCAGGAGAGGGCCGGGGCCTCGGACAAGCAGCCCTGGGGATGTCCCTTAGCCACTTCCTGGGGCTGGGAGCCCACCCCTCCATCCCGGGGAAGGAAAAGAGAATGGAAACGGGATGCTTACAGGTACCTGACTGGACAGAGCGAAGGTGCTGGCGGGGCTCTTCTTCTTGCTGTTGCTGTTGTTGGTGTTTCCACCGCCGGAGCTCATCGTGCTGCCCCCTGACATCTTCCTTTTCCGGCGCTTGCTGGGCTGCTGCCGTGCCGGCTCCGCTGGGCCGGGAGGAAGAAGCAGTCAGTCAGCCGCAGCTGAGTGCCCCCCAACCCTTCTGCCAGCACCACCTCCTCCCACCCGCACCACGCAGCCCAGCAGGCAGCTGCACTCACCGGGCGGCGCGACCATCCGCTGCCACTTCTGGAACAGGCAGGTCTTGAGGCAGTCCCGGGGACTGAGGCTGTAGGTCTTGTGCCGTGACATGAGCTCCTGCATTGGTTCTAGGATTACACAGAGCTGGGGGAGCAGACGGGCACGAGGTCAGACGTTGCCAAAGCCAAGAGCCCCTCTGCCGTGTCGCGGTGACCCAAGCCTCATGCAGAGCCCACGGGCTCCACACACTTGCTGCCCCACTGTTGTGCATTATCCTCCCCCCTCCTCCAGACCCCCGACGCACAGCCCGCTCTGCTCCTGGCACACGTACTCGGAGGTAGTTGAGTGTGGAGTTTGAGAGCCCACAGCGGGTGATGTTCTTGGATAACTGGTCCAGCATCTGGGGGTCCTGTGCCTAAGGGTGAGAGGGACAGCGCTCAGCTGGGGATTGTCCCCTGTGCCCCATCCTGTAATTAGCGGGGCGTGGGGGAGCCCCATCTGTGCAACAGGGAAAGGAAATCAGCAGCCCTGCCCCACACTTTGAGGAGCAGTACTCACATGCATGGCAAGGATGCTGCGGGGGATGAGCTCTCGATGCTGGCGGATGCTGAAATGCCACGTCTTTATCCTCATCATGTCATCAAACATGAACTCCAGGTAGAGCCGCCCCTCCACGCACACCTGGGCAGGACACAGAGTCAGGCACGCGCTGCCACCCTGCTCCCCCAGCCCAGAACCCTGAGAACCCATTGCTCCTGCACACCAGGACACCCATCCCATAGCTTGGGACTGCCTGGCACGAGTCTCAGCACAAAGCAAACCCAAGAGCCTTCAGAGACAGGGGACCTGTGCCCAAGGGATGCTGCAAGGGCAGGCTATCTTTACAGTGCTCCATCAGCACAGCTCCATCTGCTCAGCACACAGCCACGAAAATCAGTGCCCATCCCTCACTTCATGTCACCACTACCACTGCGAGCATCTGCCAGACTGAGACACGTGGGGGCTGGAGGTACCTGGGTGAACATGGGCTTGCCATGCTGGGTGACCATGGTGCACTGGTCGCAGTCCAGAGAGACAAAGTTGTTGTGGAAGGACTCCTTGGGGTGCTTGAGCACGTAATAGAGCTCTGTGGCCCCTCCTTCAAAGATGCTGCGGAAGTAACGGGGTATCAGAGTCCGGCCAATTGCTGGAGTGGGAAAAGGGAGAAAATAACATCAGTAAAAACGACTCATCCAGGTGTGCATGTGAATAAGGTCCCCATGGCTGTAGGCAACTGGGCTCCAATCCCTCGCTCATGCCTACCCATGCAGCCCCATCGTAAAGCAATGCCTCTGGGAAGGAATACTCAAGCACAAGCTCTGGGAACCCCAGGGGCTAGCCCTAGCCACACCACTCTGCTGCCACTTACTGTATCTCTTTGGTCCATCCTCCAAGCAGAAAGTGATTGTTAGCATGGCATCGTCCTCAAAGAACTCCGTGGTGAAGGCATCCCACCACAGATTGTCACATTCCTGGGGACAGCAGAGATGCTGGGTTAGGGGACAAAAGACAGGCAGCCCTACGCTCAGCCCTTGGAGGACTGCATTCAGATAAGCACCCGGAGAAGAGGCTGCCCCCCTGTCATCAGACACCCCTCCCACTCGCTTCCCAGCTTGGCCCCCAGCTCCCCACCTCTGTCCAGTTCTGCAGCCGCTTGTTGAGCTCAAATATCCTGTAGTCAGTCTGATTGCCATACGGCGTGTGCCTCCTGCCAGGGAGCAGAGAACACGTGGTCAGAACAGGGAGCAGCTGCAGCGTGGGGCATAGGGATGGGGACGAAGGTATGGGGACATACGGCCTCCGCAGGCCACCCATGTGCCATACTCATCCTCCCCAGGCACTGACCCCAAACCAGACTGGAGCAGGCTCCCTGCTCCTTCCCTGCCAGCCCCTCACACTTACCCAATGCCAGGCTCCAGGTACGTAGGTGGGTACATGGGAGTAGGTCTGTGGGAGAAAAGCAACACAGCGGGGTCAGCAATGGCCAAGATCCTTATCCCTGGGCTCCATAGTCCCCATCCCCCCTTCCCTTCTACCAGCAGCAAGCAGTCAGGATGCTGGTGTCTGACAGCCCCACAGGGTGACCTGCACCCCAGAACTGAGCTGCTTCCCAGCCCCAGGGGCCCATCCTGCTCCCCCCAGGGCTGGTGCCAGGAACAGGGAATGTGGCAGGGGCTGGAACTGTCCCCAGAAGATTGACCTGGAAATGGGCTTGGTCCCACAATGCTGGAGAACTGGGGCTCCCTTGATCCCAAATGTAACCCCTTCTCCACCCATCAATAGTAGCTCCCATCCCATCTCTTGCCTTGTGCTAATTCAGTTAGCACAAGATGTGCTGCAGTCTCAATACAGCTCTGGGGATCCAGGAGACCAGAAAACCCCAAGCCTCACCGATCCCTCCCCAGCCCCCAGCTCACCCCACATCTCGATCCAGCATGGTGCCCGGATGGAATGGGGGGAAGGCGTTGCCGTTCGGGGGCTCCTTTGGCGAGTACAGCTTGAATGACTTAGAGGAACAGCCTGCAGAGAGAGGGAGAACACAGGTCAGTCACAGGCACCAACAGCAGCAGTACAGAGGCACTTCATCCCTGCTGCCAGGAAGAAGAAGAGGAGATGGAGGGATGAGGGACCAGCACTGCCGGGGTGCCATGACCTGTACTGGAGCAGCCAAGCCCCCAGCAACACAGTCCCATCCCCGATGCCGGTCAGACCCACTGGTGCACACAGTTTGTCAGTTCTCAGACAGATCTCGGTGCCCCGGGGGCGGTGCAGCTGGCGTGCCAGGGAGCGGTTGTGGCCCTACCCCCCCACCCCCAGCCCTTCCGCGCAGCTCCTAATCCCACCGACCTGACCCGAGAATCACACGGGATCTTTTCGCTGACCTTTCTATCGCCATGGAGACGGGTGAATAATCACCCGGCCGGCGGGTCCCCAGGCAGCCACCATCTGCCACTCAGGCAGGCCAGCGGTCACCAGGTTCGAGATGGAAGGCGATGCCGCAAACCGGTCCCACAGCTCCCTGCTGCCCCTCTCGCCCCATAGAGTAACCCGGGGGCGGCAGGGGGCTCCCACGCTGCCACCCCCCAGGCTCCCCGCAGCAGCCCGGCACACCCACAGCTGACAGGACGCAGCACGCAGGGCCAGGCGAAGCCGAGACACGCGGTGGGAGCAGCCGCTCCCCGCAGCCGGGCGGGCTGCCAGGCAGCACTGGCTCTACCGGCTCAGCTGGCCTCACCGCTATGGGGGATCCCCGGCGGTGCTGCAGCAAAGTGGGCGCGGGGTGCACTGCTGCCTGTGGGGAGATCCACTGCCATGGGACGGAGAACAACATAAGGATTAAAGAAAGCACTGCCCCCAGTGCTGGGAGTTGAGACAGCCAGCTTTGGACCGGTATGGGATGCCCCACAAGGGGACACCAGTCACACGGCACGTCTGGAGGAGACAGTGCACCTCATCATGCAGGAGCGCACTGCTCCTCACCCTCTCCCACTGCAGCAGGGGGAGCAGGGCAGGGCTGCCCGCCTCTACGGCACAGACACAAGTTTTGCCACCAAGGTCAGCACCGGTGCTGGGGAATTCCTGCTTTCATCCTGGTCAAGTTGTGCTCTATGGAAATCAGAATTCAGCTGAAGCTGAGCTGGAAATGCAGCACTTTCCTCACTGCCATTAAATAACACAGAGTCGAAGCATACTCGATGCACAAGAAACTTTCCCAAGCTGTTTGAGATGCATCAATTCACCCCACAGAGAGTGCATCGGTCACCACATCCTCAGGAGAAAGGAAAATCAAAACTGAACGGCAGCTCTCATCTTCCAATGCTTTGTTTTTACACCCCTGAAGGCTCTGTGTCCCTCAGCCCTGCATGGATTTGAGCTGACAACGAATTCCCTCTGTGTGCACAGAATGATCTCACAGGGTGGTGGGACCCTCCCCCCCCCTCTGCTTGGGGTAGGACACGGGGACAGCCACAGTTCCTACCTGGGGCTCCCCAGTCAGATGTCATATTGATGCGTCCTGGGAGCCAGGCATCAGCATGCCCCAGTGAGGCTGCCTTCATCCTCCTTTCTCTCATCCGGACGGGATGGAGCGCAACCAGCTGCAGGCACAACACCCTGGACAGCCTCCCCACGTGATGCACAGCGACAGCTCCGCATGGATGTCACCACGCTCCTTGGCCCCAGTGGAGGGACACACATCCCAGCACCACCGGCAGCCCGGTGCCCACTGTCACACACAGCACTGCTTTGCATCTGCGGGACTGCAACTCACGAGGATGGCACCTGGCCACAGAAGTGATGTGAGCTGCAGCCTGATGGAACGGCACTACAGGAGATGGGCAGGGAAGGGAGCAGAAGTGACGGCCCACCAGCATCCCTGCTGCCTGCCAGCCCCGGGAAGGGAGGGCAGGGAAAAGCTGGTGCAGCCCTGCAGCCAAGGATGGCTGTCAGCCCCACGTGGCGCATGGAGATCCGGCATCCCGGGATGCACCGCTCCGCTCTGCTCCGCTCGCTGCTGGCCATGGTGAGGAGCAACGAGCGCTGCACGCTGGGACGCGTAGTCTCCAGGGAATGGGCTGCAAAACGGGGTTGGACCACGTGCCCTCACCCCCCTCTCCCCCCCAGTCCATAGGGGCTTACCCGCATCACAGCAGTTTGCACAGTGCCACCAGCCCAGGTCTCAGGTTAAAGCAAACAGAAACAGCCCACGCCATGACCTCAGAGAAAAAGCTTTTGGTTGCTGCACTTGCACAGCTTCGCATGTGCTGTCACCAGGGTCAGGGCTCGGGATAACTGCAGCGCTCGGGATCTCTCTGGCCTGATGCTGGGCTGCTCACCATCCTCAGCACACAGCTTCGGGGCCAGGGGCAGTGTGGGGCAGTTTGTTATGGGCAGCAGCATCCAGGTGCGCCCAGCACCCAGGGCCAGGTGATGCCTCCTGGGGCTGCTGCCTGCTCTTGGATCTGCCAACAGCATCAGTGCAAAGCACAGTGGGGACAGAGGAGCCCAAGTCCCCTAATAGCCAACATACCCAGCACAGTCTGAGCTCCAGCACGAAGGGCCAAAGCCAAGGAGCAGTGGGTTTGGCCACACACATCTGCCTGGTGCTGCAGAGCTCCCAAACCAGAAATGAAGCACTGTAGAACCACCTCTACCTGTGCTGCGCAGCCCAAGGCAAGCCTTCTCACCCTGGCATCCCCAGCTGCAATACCGGTCTGCTTCAAACAACAGCACACCTTGCTGCCACCGGTGTCACAACCCACGTGTGTGAGCTTGCAGTGCCATCAGCACGCACAGCCCCTGTGCTCTGGGTCACTGGAGGACAGCAGCTTTCCTAATGAGTGCTGCTGCTGCTCCATGGCCGGACCCCTTGGAGCTTGTGCCAGGGTGCTCAGAGCCCTGCCAGGGTGTCTGCCTGGCATGGAGCAGAAGGGTCTGCAGGAAAAGCTGGGACAGAGCACCAGGGGAGAGCTGCAGCCGGGGCGCTAGGATTTGGGGATTTCTACGGCATCACGAGGGCAAAGACCAAACTCCTTCCTCTGTTAGCGACAACCACAAGGACAACACTCCAAAGCCAGAGCCTTTAGGGAACGAAGACCTGCTCGAATTCACCACGACTCACAGCAAATAGTGGGAGCTGACACCCTGGCAGCTTTGGAGGAGCTGCTACAAAACCACTGGGACAAAGCCCAGGGGAACACAGCAAGTCACCCTGGCAATCAGCACCAGAGGATTCTGCTCTTGCAGCAGGTGCCCTGCCAGTCAGTACTGCCAGAAGCCCATTCTGAAACCCCAGGAACGGGAACAACCATCAGTGCCACATCCTGGCTGTGCAGCCCAGCCCTGAGGCAGCACCAAGGGTTTTTCTCTGCTGGACTCACTGCCCTGCAGTTTGTACCCAGGCTCTGATAAGTCAATGTGGGGCTGGGAGCTCAGGGTGTGCAGCCCAGTGCAGTACTAGGAGTGCTTATCATCATCTCCAGGACCGCTGGAGGTCAGCGCGTGGCTGAGGTCAGGGCAGCCTGTCACAGGGTGGTTGGGGCCATAGAGGAACCCCCCAGACACAAGCCCACAATGAGCAGCCAGGCAGGGAGCGCTGTTGCCCACTCCCCAAAAGCATCCCCCAGCCCCAAGGGCTTTGTCTATCAGCCACTCACACGCCTGTACCCCCCGCACCCCCGAGCTCTTGCAGGGAGATGCACGGCCCCAATGCTATGCACCCCTCCCGTGCTTCGCTCCCTTCTGTCAGACCCCCGGAGCCACAGGAGGGGATGAAGTTGCAGCAGGAGGTGACAGCGGGTGCGGGGACACCGGGAGGGCGCGGGGCAGCCGTCGGGGGGCACGGCCGAGGGCTGGAGCCGGGGGGAGAACAAAGGGAGCTGCGGGGCACGGCGGGGGGCTGGGGGGTGAGAGGGGGAGCGAAGAGGAGGAGATAGGGGCGATAGGAAAGGGAGCTGTAGGGGGAAGGCAGAGCCGGGCAGACCGGCGGTAAGGGGGCCGGGCCGGGCCGAGCGGGGCCGGCGCCTCCGCTCACAACTTTGCGGGCGGGACCCGGCCCTCCCTTCCGCCACCGGGGCCGAACCGAGAGAGAGAGAGAGAGAGAGAGAGAGAGA
>NW_024884722.1:12905439-13236169 GCF_019232065.1 Centrocercus urophasianus
CCCGCGGCGGCAGCGGCGGCGGCGGAGGCGGCGAGGGAGGAAGAGGAGGGAGCGGCGGGGCCGCGGCCTGCGGGCCCTCCCCCGCTCTGCGGGCCGCCGCGAGGCGAGCGGCGCCGGGCCGGGCCCCGCCCTTCGGCGGGAGGGCGCCGCCCGGGGGTCCTGCCCTTTTGTGCGGCCCCTGTCAGCGCCGCGCCCGCTCCTCCCCGCCCGGCCCGGCCGCGGCCCCTTCAAACTTGTTTACGGGCGGGCCGGGCCGCGCCCGCCGCCGGGGAGCAGCCGCTGTCAGTGCCCGGGCGTGGGGCGAGGCGGGGGGCGGAAAGTTGCGGGTGGGCGCGCGGAGCCGCGGCTCAGGGCTGTGTGATTGCTTTCCTCCTTTTTGTTTTCCTTCCCTTAGTGTTATTTTTTTTCCCCCTCGTATTTTTTTTCCTTCTCACCGGGCGCGAACCCTCGTTTCATTTTTTACGTACGCGAACGCGGCCCTAAGCTGGCGGTGGCCGCTCGCCGTAGGTAATCTGTAACGACGTTTGCAGATTCACTTCTGTTCCTTGTGCGCAGTTAAACCTCTTATTGTGGGTCGGCCCCGCGCCCTGCTTCATTACCGAGGATTTAAAGCACCATTTTTGGTTCCACCCGGAGCTGTGAGTGCTGCCGTGCAGGCACTGGGCTCCATACGTGCCTTAGTTTGTGTATATGGACCTGTGCGTTAGGTGCTTGTTAACTCCAGATGAATAGAAGCAATTAGCTTGCTTGGAGCATAAAGCAATCCAAGGGCAGCCTTTGCCTGAAGGTGTTGGGTCCTCCTCCCAACCGGTTATTGATGTTTCTAGATTCAGTTTGCAGGGGTTCATCTTTATTCGAGCTGGTAACTTTGTCCTGTGAGGTGTTTTTTGTTGGCTTCCCTCTCTGCCTGAGCCGGATTGGCTTTACTTGTGTCTCCTTTTCTCATCTCCTCTTACCTTGCTGCTGGGATCACCTGTTCTCATCCTTTCTCAGCTCCCTGCTTGCAGCATGTCGTCTCATCTTCCCCTCTGTCCTGCTGCTTTGTGCTTGGGGCCGGGAGCCTCCAGCACTGCTGTCCTGTGGGTCGGAGCCTAATCAGAAAGCTGTGAGAAAGAAAGAGGGGACAGAGCACTTTCACCCTAATGCAAGGTCCCCAAACAGCAGCTCTGAAGCGCAAGAATTGCCTGTTCATTATGGTGCTGCTTGGGAAAATCATGGGTAGCTGAAGAAGTTGGTCATCTGCAGACCTGAGAACACGTTGTTGAAGTTCTTAGCAGCCCTAAGTATTAAAACTTAACATCAGTGCATCCTCCCCATCATTCAGACACTCCCTGTCCCACTTCCCTGAAGCCTTTTAAATCGCCGTCTCCCAGAGGAGCTGCTTTCTCCTTTATCCCTTCCCTGCACTTAAATTTGATATACATTTGTTTCCCTGAAAGATTTCGCTCTGAAAGTCCCTCTGTGTGCTTAAACAAAAGGTGCTGCAGACACTGCTAAGCACAGACTTGCTTGGGATTTTCTTTTTTTTTTTTTTTTTTTTTTTTTTTGGAGATAAAGTACAATAACATTTTTAATAAAATAAAGTCCAAAGTTTAACAGTGCTGTGTGACTTTTATCTTGATGGCACTGTGTCATAAATAGTTTCAGCCTCAAATTGATCAGCTTTATGAGGTCTTGGGACCTGCCCTGTTCCTAGTATAGATCTTGCATAAATTGTGTGATGGTATAAGTGTGTTAATTGTTACCTATTTTTGTTGTTGAATTTTTTTTTTCTTTTTCTTGGAGTTACTGAACATTTATTGCACTACTCCAGGATACACAGATGGAATTATGCTGTTATCTTAACTGCTTGTTCCAAATACATCACTGTCATTTTAAGTGGGTTTGGACAATGTTCTTTGAGGCTTATGGATTGGCCTGTTAAATGTGTGATGTGTTTTTTCACCTTGATCATTTTTAGAAGTCTTAAGAATTTCTCCCTGAGTGGAGAAAAAAGAAAGGTAAAAATGAGGAGGTAAGGAATGGTAAAATTTTTATTCCTTCAGAAATACCAATTGCTATCTAGTTCTGAAAGTAAATCTGAGATGCGTGGGGTTCTTTGAGTTAGCAGAGTTCCCTGAGAAGTGATATTTCAGCGCACAGCATGGTAGTCAGAAATCATGAAGCCTGTGCATTGAACTAGAGCATTTGGCTATAAAATATGGCTGAGGTAATTCGCTTTTCCCTCTTGTTTCTGCAATAGGCTGCCCTGCTGTGCTGGGGCTTCGTGACAGTTTGTCCAACTGAAGTTGTGCTCCAAGAGGAGCAGAAACACAGCGGGATTGAAGAATAGCCTTTGCCCCCAGCGAGCCAATTCAGGGGGTCTGTGCTAGCAGAAATCACCATCTTCTGGGGGAAATAAAGTCATCTGCCAGCACAGTGCTCTGAACTGGCTTGCTGAGGGGCCAAGCATGTACCTGTGCTAGCACAAGGATGAGGGTGAGAATGCATGGCTGATGGAGGGGAGAAGAGTGAGAGCACAGAGGGAGAGGTGCAGATCATCTGGAACTGTCACATGGTTGTGCCAGCACAGTTTTGGTGGGAGGCAGCTTAGGGAGCTGCTCTGGCTTCAACCTCCATTCCTCAGTGTGCATTTTAAGCCCCCATTTTCCTTTCTTTGTGGCTGGAGATGAGGTGACTGGTGGGGTACATGGCGGTGCAGAAGAGGTTTCTCAGCTCATTGTGCAGTGCACTGGGCTGTCAAAGCACACAGTAGGGGTGGTGAGCAGCATCTCGATGCCTTCTTAGTATTTTGATGTGAGATGTGATCTACCAGGTGATAACTGTTTGATGTTCGTGTACCTGCTCTCTGGTCCAACCCCAAGTGTTAGTGTGTCTCTCTGTGTCCAAAAGCAGATGCCTAGATATGAATGTATCTTGTGCTTTTTCTTTTTTTGTGTATGTGTCTATTTCTCTCCAAGCCTCCAGTCACTTGCTGTTCAGGCACTTGCTGAATTGGAAATGGATGGTGAGGTCACATCACTAAGGAGCAGAGAGTTTGATGGCAGAGAGAACCCACAGATTCCTGAAACCCTCCTGACAGCTTTTAGGCAGGCAGTAATGGCATTGCAGTGCTGTGTGGTTACTAGAGTGATAGTTTCAGGTATTCGCGTGCATTTCTACTAGCTGGTGATGCTTGGCCCTTTGTTAAATATTAGCTGTACTCCTAGAGACGCCCTGACTGAATTACAGCTTGTGCTGGGGGGAGGGAGAAAGGGAATGTGCTGGTTCTCCTTAGCTGTGATGCTGGTTTGCGTAACAAAATGATCTGAAAGGAAAACCTGCAACACCCGCGTTAGGTTTCCAACCATCCTGAACTCTGTCAGTGTTTCACTGAGAGATTACTTCATCTTATTTTGACAGCTTATGCGTCAAGTCAGCTGAACAGTTTCCACTTAGTTATTTCAAACAGTCGTTGCCGGCGATATCCTGCAACCCAAGCACCCGAATGGTGCCTGTTCCTGGACACCCGTTTGTTCAGTGTGGTCTTCCAGGGCTAAGGGCAAAAGTGTGGACTCCGTGGAGGAAATATGATGTATCAGGAAGTATTAGAAGTTAATATTAATCAAGTGAATGTGTATAACAGGGAATAATTCTGAAATCTTTATTGCATTTCCTTATCTGGGTGATTGGTTGGGTTAGTTCCAGCCGGTGTTCTAGATGATAGAAACTGGCTGCAGCTTCCAAATTACGGAGCAGTTAGCCCCATTATCTCACTGGTTTAGAAGCAGGCTTGAAGCTCCGGGTTTTTAGTGTAGTTCTAGTTCAAAGGGCAGGCTGTATTTCTTTGATCCAAAATAAGAAAGGTTATTATAACCCTGATGGTGGTGGAAAATAGCAATAAAAACAAGTTAGCAGAAATCGGGCTGAAGTAAAAGTTTAAATATAGGGCCGATCTGCACTGGTATCTGTCTCCGTGCCCACAGCAAATGTGTAAGTGGTGCTGTTTGCCTTATCTCAACCTGCATGTAGTGTCGATGCAGCTTGTGGCAATTTGCATTAATATAAATCTGTTGTGCAGAAACTTTACAGTGTAGTAGCTAAAGGCTTGTGTGAGAAGATCTGCTCTGTGCACGTTTTTGCCTGTTTGCAGTAGGAATGCAGGGATGGAGAATTACTCTTCTATGACAGCTATGCCAGGAAAAAAAAATTGAGGCAGCTGTCATTTAAAAATAAAAATCTTTAGTTAAAAGGAATGAAACTTACAGCTTGATATTTAGTTCTACTTTAAATGCTCAGGGAAGGATGGTGTGCATCTGAGAAGGTGAACTGCGGGGGACGAATCCAGATCTGTTTCAGATATCACTTCTGATTCTCCACGAATCACTTCAGGTTTACCCTCATTTTTCTGTTTGTAAATGGGGAATAAGTTCTGCCCTGCTAGGGGCAGTACCAGCCAAACCAAAGCATGCTCAAGAAGTCTTGATGGTCTCTTTGTGTGGTGCCATCTTGCATTCTTCTGCTTGCTGTCAGATGAAATTTTGGACAAGGCCAAATGACTGGGTTTGTTTGGCGTTTTAATGAAAGTCTGCTTTAATTTGTGCAAAGTAATGACTGTCACTGCAAGGTGGGAGGTTTCTTTCTTTAGACACGGACATCCTGCAGGAAGTACGGGTTCTTTTGCTTAATTTTTAACTAAGAACTTACGACACTCAGAGTCCATCTACTTTTAATAGATCTTCATCAAAATGAATTGCAGCACAAAATAGTCCAGCTCCATCTAGATGAAGTCTTTGTAGAATTTGCATACATGAACCTCCCCGCACAAATGCATCCTACAGATGAACAGTTCTATGCTAGTTGCACCATTTAAGATCCCCATGGGGCTGTTCAAATTCCTTAAGCCCCTTCTGACAGTTTGTGCCACATCCCGTTGTTACACTTCTGTACGCAGCAGCATTTGAGTTTACAGCTGCACTTTCGTAAAGGATGGATGATAAGAAATCAGCACTCCTTTGCTGAGGTGTGTAAATCCTTATCACATAGCTCTTAAATGTCTTAATGCTCTGCCATCTTAGGCTGACGAGCCTCGTGTGCAGTTTTTGTCTGAGAACCTGTGCTCTTCTGTTGCTAGTGGAACATAGCAAAGAGAATACTCCCTACAGGTCCGTTTAGGCAAAGCTTTAGATGAACAGGCATGTCATAGGGTCAGAGAGAGGTAGCCATCTCGTGCTGATGAAGGTAGAAATGACACTGCTGCAGCATTTCAAGTGGGACTTTCCAGTCTTCTGCCTTGCCCCCCTGTGCCTGCGTATTCTCACTGTTAGGAGTATGAGGCTTTGGTTCTGGAAGGTTACGTGGATGGACGCTTTAATTCCCTGAGAAGTACGAGGCTTCCAGGGTTGTCTGAGGACAGGTTAGACAAGTTGGTCTGGGCCAATCCAGGCTCTGCCTCTTGCCTGGCGGTGCTCGTTGTCGCTGAGCAGAAGGCTCTGCAGAACCAGCCATCTTCTGGTGCTGCTGGGTGACCTGAATCTTCTCGCTTAGGAGTGAGGTGAGCACCCAGCTCGTCTGAAGCACTGTGTGGAATTGCATCTACAGGGTGAAGGGGAGGGAGCGGACACAGGACAGCCTCTTCCAATGCCAATCAATTTTTGAGCCCTTCTTCTGTCTTTTAATGGCACTACAGACTGTGGTTATATTTGCCAGCAGAACCATGTGAGTGGGCTCGAATTGTACCCTTGTAATGCACATCTCCGTGTGGCCCTTAGTGAATCTGTGACCTGACTGCACCTGGCTGGGAAGCAGTTGATATTTTTTTTTGTTTTGTGCCACAACGTTACAGGGGATGGAGAGGCAGAGAGTGATGTGTGACATCAGCCCAAAGCCACGTACAAGTCTTCAGTTGTCTTTCATTGAGTGCTAATTTCTACATGCATTATGTTCACTTGTGTGAAGCAGTTTCCCCGGTTCTGTCTTTCTGCAAAGCTCTGTGTCTCATTCCATGCTCACTCCCTAATAATGTGGGCTTTGCTTTCCCAGCCATGCTGGCTGCTCTTGTCCAGTACTTCCATTAATAAGTTACAGCTTTCTGCTGTCTCTCCCCAGGGTCTCTGCAGGCTTTTGGGGTTCCTTAGAGCTCCTTCTGATAAATCCACGTGGCCTCAGTTTCCTGTGGGAAATGTGAGAGCTTCAGCTTTTCTTTTTCTCTTGAAGAAACTTGTGGTAATTTTTTGTTATTGTCATTTTATGACTTTTGTTTTTGTTTGTCCTCAGAGCATTATCTCTTACCTCAGATTAAGCTTCTCTTCCATGTTGCACATGGAAGTGCTCTTTTATGGAGAGTTGACAGAAACTCAGCTCTCCAAGCTGAGTAGGAGATTTAAGTTGCACATCAACACTGCCTGCCCATTGAGATGAAGTGGAGGTTATGGTGTTCCAACGTTTCTGCAGGACATCACTTCCTGTGTTGTAAAACTGCTATTAGACGAAGTCTCCATTCAATTTTTCCACCTCTGTTAAAGAGAAGAGAAAAGATGGTATTCCTGCTGCATTTTCTAGAAACGGCTGCAAAGTGGCTGCACAGGGAGGACTTGCAGGGAGACAAAGGATGCTCCTTATGCCCTGAGGACCATGATATTTTATGGAAGGGAGAAGGGGGAGAAAAGAGGACTGGACAAGAGCCTAGTATTCATTAACAAAGGAAGCTTTCAGAAGCTGAATCCAGCAGTGTGGAAAGATAGCAGAGGCCACCAGGCAATCTCTTAACTCTTGAGTTGAGTTTACTAATGAAAAATTTCCTGGTTCTCTTTGAACTTTCTTTTTTTTTAAAATAAATACATAGTGTGTGCATTTCAATATCTGGCTGGAGAATGGCATAGGTCAGTCTGCAGTGACCTTCCTCCCACCTCAGCTGCTGTTGGAGTTGGGTGGTAGTGGTCATATTTCGGAAGTGGAGCAACCGACAGTAAGAAGAGGAACATGTAATCAAGCTACAGAGTTGTTCACTTCTTGATTTCTTTTTTTTCTTTGGTTACGTTAACAGAAGGATGTGGAAGTTTCACCCCACAGCCTGCAGTTCCCCACGCTGCTCCTTCCACAGCGCTGACGCTCTTCACGTCCTGGTGTTGGAGTGGCCCGTGCTCAGCAGCTTGCTGTTGGGCTCCCACTGGAAGGCAGGCAGCACCTAACTGCATTACCTGTGTAACTCAACCTGAGATCTGCCTCCTGCCTTGCAAGGACAGGCTAGGCCTGCAGCTGTTCAACTTTCCAAAACAATTCATGTGCAAAAAACCTCTTGTGTACTCTGCCTGTGCTTAATGAACCAGCAACTGAACCAGCAGCCGTTTGGGTCAGTTTTGTTGTGGGGTAGCCTCAGATGAGTGGGAGCAAGCAGCTCGTGCAGCTCAACCAGGAGTCTTGTGGCCAGAAGAGCTCCTTTTTGGCCTGTGCTTTGCGGACTTGTTCTTCTGAAGAATGTGTGTTGCAATATACAAAATGGATTGTGAGTAGGCCTTATTAGCTTTGTTTAAGTGCTCCCAGCAAATGGGCTTGCTTGGCTTTGGCCTTCTTCTCGATGCATCCATTTATTTGTATGCTGTTTTGTCTGGTTTGTGAACATGTGGAAGGTAGGCAGAGGTTATTGCAGACTTTGTCTCAGGTTTGATTGCCTTCTGGTTTAAGTTTTGTAATTGTGGCAGAAGTGATAAAAGCTGCTTTCGTGGTGGTCCTTTATGTAGCCTCATGAAGCATCTCTGCAAATGTGCTGTTGGATCATTTGAGTAATTTTTTGCAGAGGTGGTATGTAATAACTTCCATTTTACTCTGCAAAACCAAGAGAATAGAAGTGCGTGGAAATCATTTTACTTCTTGACCTAAGGAAACTTAAAATCAATCTTCCTAAAGCAGTGGTTCCATTTACTTCCTTTAGAAAAGGAGGAGTGTATCTACCTCATCCCTTGCTTTCTATTGAATATTTTAAAGTGATCAGTAGAATTTAAGTGTTTGTGTGTGTGTGATACTGTAATATCTTGGGATTTCTCAGTCTTTTGTTTGTCTTTTTGAATAAAAAAGGGGCCCTCTGCTAGACCTTGCTTCCAAAACAGACAGCGAGACAAACATCCTTTAAAAGAAGCATCTGCAGTTTCCTTTTGCTTCTAGTTTGTCAGACTAATTGATCTCACTGCTAAGGAAGGGAAGTGCCCTTTGCTGGTTGGAAATGTCCATTGGAGGAGTTGTTCTCTTCAGCAGGAGGTGGAATGTTTCTCTGACCTCGGTGGTTATTCATCTGCATTCACCTGTAGCTTAGACAAAATTACAACTACAGTGCAGGCATTGCTGCTTCTCACTGAATGCTTACATACTGCCTGCAGTCTTTTTTCCTTATACATCCCTGCCCTCATTGTCATCCTGTGCATTCATACAGTGATGAAAAGCATCTTCTGGTACTGTATGCTAAGATGCTAAGAGGACCTAGTTCTCACATGTTACGGGAGTGTTTTTGTAAACCCTTCACAAAATCTGGGCCCTCTGCAGTTTTCCTGGAGCGATGCATGGTGATCTGGGAGCGGGCAACTTCAGTGCTGTGTTGAGACAGGCCTTGCTGAGGCCTTTTGGGTAACGCGTGCTTGGATTCAGCAGGAATGCTGTGTTTATCTCTTGAACAAGCCTAAATTGTCGAGAGAACTTTGTTTTGCCAGGGCTCTCTCAAGTCACTGATTTTCAACCTGGAGCTGGCAAGAAGCAACTGTGGAAAAACAATCCTAGTGCCAGCAGTGTGAGTTGTGTGGGGTCTTCGTGTTTTTCAGGAGCCCATGGTTAGAAAATTACTGTCTTAAATGATTTGTAAACAAAGGCTGCTTTCTTTTCCAAAGTGGCTGGAGGTATCAGATGATATTTAGTCATCTGTTAGATTAGGGTTGAACTTTCTTTCCTTTCTCTTCCCATACTTAGCTATTTTGAAGTCAATTTTATCAAAAAATGGCTCATCCTGGAAAACCTCAGATTGAAAGCTAACTTGTGGAAAAAGGTTGGAATGGAATTACGTAGGTCTGTTTAAGTACTGCACTGCCTGTAATCAAGGCTTCTGTATTCTTTCCCTTCCAAGAGTTGTGCTGCAAAGGCCAAATTCCTGCTACAGAACCTGAAGAGTTCATTAGTACTCCCTGGCAGGGCTGTGAATGAAATGTAGAACACATAGGCTCCAGTGCGTGCTGGTGTAGTGTCAGTACCACATGTTGGCCGATACTCAGAAGCAAAAGATAAACTGCCTTTCTGGTCTCAAGAAGGGTGATTTATTTATTTTAGTGGGTAGAGTATGCTAGAAGCACGGTAAGGACAGGAAGCCGTTTGGTAATGCCCACGTTTGTTGCTCTTCTGGGCACCAAAGCCCAAGTCGCGCTCATCCCGTCCTCTCCTGCAGCTCACTCTATTTTACTGTAGCTGAGCTCACAGACTGAGTGCAATAACAGTACAAAATTGAATGTAGAGTTCAGAGGTTACTCCGTTCAGCAAGTTACTCAGTTTCAAATTAGATTAAAAATTGACTTTGTAAGTTAAAGATGGTGCAGAATGGTAGTCCATCCTGCCATGGAGGCTCCTTGCCTGTAACAAACAGATCGGTTCTTGTACCCAAATCATCTGTTTGCCTGTGACTAATCTTGAATACATATCTTCCTGCTGCTTGTACTTTGAACTGAATTCTGTGCTTCCAAATGAGAAGAGCACATAGGACTTGCAATTTTTTTCTACCCCAGGTAGCCCAGGGACTACTATGTTAGGAAATGCCTTATGCAGCTCGTGTGTTCTGAGTGATGGAGGGGAAGGCATGCAGGGAGAAGTCGGTCACAGCTTTTTGGTCTATACTTACTGGCATGTTGATGAACTTTAGCAGCTAAATGCACTTGTGATGACACCTCACAAACTTCAGAAAGTAAGCAGTTATATTTGGAAACTTTTCATTTGGGTTTTTCAGCACTGAAACTACTAAGCCTACTTTAAAAAAAAAAAAAAAAAATCTTTGTGAAAATGTTAGCTCCCAAGAAACCAGCCTGTCCTTCCTGCATGCTTGTGGGCATTTCAGCATCCTAACCGTACAGCCTGCTTGAGGTCTTCTCCTTTCTCTCTTTCATCCAGTACTGAAACTCAGAGGGCTTTGCTTTGCTGTAAGGGAAGAGGAGAAATAGTTCTTTCATGCTCAGTCTCAGGGAAGAGGTGAGTGATTTTCCTGATCTCATCTTTAAAGCAGACAGGTCTGAGCTCTCAGCATGCCATGGTGCTGCCTAGAAGGGTTTTTACGGTTCAGTCTAAGCAGCACACAGAGCTAATTGCAGAGCTGGTTTCTACTGGCAGACTTGCAGGGTTAAGAGTGTTGAATTTATAGCCTAGTTGTGAGATTCTGTTGTTTGTGGCAGAGCTTTCTTTTAAAAATGACTCTTGCTCTGAACACCGCGATTCGCTGCCCCTTAGTTTTGCCCATGCATTTGTACCTGGCTCTGTTTGTAAACCGGGTCTGAAGTGTCTCTGAGCTGCCTTCCTTTGCAGGGCCTGCAGGAGGGCATGGGTACCTGGAGCTTGGCTGCTGGGTGGGCTGTCCTGGGCAGGGATCCCTTCCTCAGGGCAGGAACAGTCTTGCTGCTGGCAGTCCGTGCTCAGCATGGTGTTAGGAGCAAAAGCAGGTTTGGTTGTTCTTGGGTTCGTGATCTTTCACTTCGAGTGGCCTCACTGAAGTCGTAAGCTTACACTAATTTTTGGGAATAGCATGCAGAATGCTTGTCTGCAGCCTTTGGATCTCCTTGGTGATGCATTCTTTTACTCAGGTGGCTCCTCCCTGTTGTCTTGGTGTGAGGGGAGGAGGATGAGACAGCTCTGAGATAATAGGCATCGGAGCATTGGGGTATCCTGGGGTCCTTCCTCTAGGAACCAGTGAAGGAAAGTGAAAAGCTCTCTAAAACCAGGTCTTTTGGAAATCCACCGTTAGCAAAAGTGGGGGTCAAACTTCACAAAAATGCTTTTAGGAGGGGAGATAAGTGTCAATAGCTGTGCAGCTACCTGGTTTGTTTGCATCCACCGAAGGACAAAGGTGCATCTGGGGCGAAATCAGAAGTTTTTGTTCTGTTTCTGGAATAAGTGGGCTGTGAGTACCATGCTGAATGGTATAGTTAGTTTAGCTGGGAGCTTTGTCTGAAATCCAGAAAAGAAAGACGGGGAGGTCAGCCAGAGCAACAGGTGCTGCACTTTGTGTTTTGTTGTTGTTTTTTGGTGTTAGCTTAGAAACCCTCATAGAGATGATTTGGAAAAAGCTGTTCTAAAGTCTTATTGTCTTCAGTTCCTGAGTTACGGTTAGGACAACATAGGGCTGCTTCAGAAAACCTCTATTTTTTTGGACAAACTGCATCAGAAAATGGTCCTTGAGAATACTTGATAGAGCACAGTGTTGGCTGTTGAGCTAGAAGCTGTTCTTTATCCAAGCTAAACATAGTGCTAGCTTTTTTTAAACAAACAAACAAAACTAGATTATGTTACAGTAATAAAAACAGCTCAGTACAAAGTTAAGTTTCTGAAAAGGAATGGAATCATTCTCTGAGGCATCGCTGTTTTGTTGGAAAATATCAAAATATATTGGACATTTACCTTAGGATGCATCAGCTCGAATCAGTATCTGCAGAAGATGCTACAAGCAAAATTCAATGTACATTTTTTTAAGTAAGGGGGAGGGATGTGTCTGAGTCACCTTACACCAAGCAACTGTAATAATGCATTTCAGCATGACTGTGAGGAAACTGCAGATCCACCTGCAGGCCTTGCTGAAGTGTGAGTTTGCGTTGCGTTCATGTTAGGTGCAGGTCTGGGCAGTAACTTGGACACTGATTTCTGATAAATAACAATGTTTATGTTACTTAGCCTTAATGAGCAATATGGGAAGTTACAGATAGAAAATCCTTCAGGAAAAGTCTTTGTCCTGTGACAGGAAAATAGAAAGCATGCAGGCAATGTGTAACAGAAGCAGATTTTCCTGTGACGATTTGTGGTACCGATCCCTGAACCACCTTGTCGTGTTGCCTTCAAATGCGAGATGAGTGAGCATCCAGGGGGTGGAGAGGATGAGTGGGATCAGCCCTGTCAGCAGAGAGGTGGATTTATTGTGGATGGAAGTGCCAGGTAGTCGGCAATAGTAGCTTCGTGACATTGAAGGCATTGCGGAGTTCCTCGTAGCGGTAGCCTTCAGTTAGCAGTGATCCATCTTCTGGGAACTTTAGATAAGTGAGCTGTGCAATTTTGAGCAGTCTTACTGTGCTTTTCGTAGTTAACTTACGCAGTGCATTTTGTACACATGTATTTTGCTGCTGTTGTGGTTTTTTTTCCCCTTCCTTTAAAGCACTTGAGCTGGACAAGCTTCATTTTGGTGCCTTGCCTAGTGCATGTGCATCAAATTGCAGTACGTCCCAGTGAGTAGATAAATCTTTAATCCAGTGTGTTGATTTTAATAACATTAATAGAAAATTGTAGACAAATGATACTATAATGAAGATGTTAGAATCATCATCACCCGTTGTCAACAAAAAGTAGCTTCCAGAGATCAAACCAGCTGAATCTCGCTGTCTTTATGTCCTCTTACAGGATGTCATAGGGATTTCTTCATTCTGGTTCGCACAGAACAATGGTAATCTTCTCTCTAACCCAAAAGTAGAAGGACTCTGTTGCCTTCTGTTGGACTTTGTGACGTGTGCTGTAGGATCTCCAGCAGGAACCTGAGCCTGGTCTGTTTGCCTGGTCTCAGCAGCACACACCAAGAGCTCCTGCAGTGTGTGCTGTGACTGGCTCCAGCTCCTCTTTTTTTTTTTTTTTTTTTTTCCCTCGTGCAGTCCTGTATCTTCACTGGAATATTTGGGTCCCATGCTTTTCATGTGCTTTGAATCCAAAGGCTTGACTAGAATTTGCCTCTATGTGCTTTGTCTCATGCTGGCACTGATCTTTCAAAAGGGATGACAGGTGGACACGTAGCCCATGTGTCTATGTGCAAAAAGGACAGGATTAATTTTGGTCATGTCCTAAGTTTTGCATTTTCCTACAGTGCATGGAGCGCTTCCACGAGAGTCTCAGCTCTGACCTGCGCTCCTGCTTTAAAATGTGCTGCAGTACTGTTACGTTCTGTGTGGCCCTGGGTTGGAATCTCCATTGAAAACAGGAGAATGAGCAGTTTGTCAAAGATAGGGGAGAGCAGGAAGGACCGTTTCTTTGTTCTTGCCATCACATCACAGGCAGAAGCTGTAGGATGCCATAGGATGGCTTACCTCAGAAATCACTTAGCTTAGCAGTTGTCAAGAGGAGGCAGGAGGGAAAGCCTTCAGTCTCCTGTTTGGATGTGATGATGGTGTGCAAACTGAAGCATAAATCTCCATGTGGAGCTTGTTCTAAAAGGCAGTGACGTGATAGGCAGAAATATGGCTTCTATTGAAAGGGGTTTTTTGTTCTTTTGTGGTGTTTTTTTTTTTTTTTTTCTTTTTCCTTCCTTTCCCATTTTGATCTGTGGATTGCCCTGGGTATAGAGCGCTTGGTTCTTCACCGAAACCTTGTTACTGAGGGTAACAAGTCCTGCAAAACTAACTCTCTTCTGTTTATTTGGAATGAAGTAGAGTAAATGTTCTACAGTTGGTTTGCAGTTGGTGTCTGGAAGCCTTCCTGAAGAGCAGAGGCTTTGACAGTCTTCAGAAATGCACACCGGTTACTTAACTTGCTGCGCTTGACCTTAGGAGGTGCAGGGGAGAAGGAAGGCTCTTGAAGCCCATCAACGGGAGGAAAGAGCCAACTGCCTTTAGCTTGACCCTGCAGCTGGGTAGTGCAGACGTCCGCTGCCACGGACGAGTGGAAATCCTTGTTGTCAGAAGAGTAACTTGAAGGCTGAAGTGAAGGGTAAAAGGTTTTAATTCTCTTCTTGCGAGCGGTTGAACTAGCTGTTTAGGTTTCTTTGCTCGGGGACCACATGAATAAATCTGAACAATGGAAGGCTGAGTTGCACCTGTAAGAATGGATTCATTTTGTTAGCTTCCTCCTGTTCCTGCACAAAGCCTCGCGCAGCAGAAGTACTGGAAAAACCTGCTGCGTAGGCTTATGCTAACCGTATGTTAACTTTGCTTAAAAAAAAATTAAACCCTACCTCCTGCAGAACTTGATTTGCCATTGAGAAGAGCTTTCCACTTGCTGGGAGTGAAGGGGAATTTTTCGGTCCCTGGCAATTGTGTTAGGAAATGGCCATTGTTACCGACTCAAAAGACTGTAGAAAGAACTTTAATTTCCCTGCTCTGTTTGATGCTTCTGCAACTCCAGACTGTTTTTCACTGCAAATATTCAGCTGACTGTCCGCTGTTGCTGCTTCTAGGTTTCTTTCATTTTACTCTTTCTTCCTGTATCCCCCACCTTTCCTCTCCATCGAGTGTTTGAAGTTATTTTCCATGAGATTTTTGTTTCAAAGCTGACTTTGTTTTCTCTTCAGGGCATTGATGTATTCGCTAATGTTTGCAACATCTCCGAACGTAGTATCCTCTGTGAATTAACTAACATGCTGTTTACCCTTTCTTCCAGATCCAGTTTCTGATCCTACTTCCACATTTGGGAGTATGCAAGGGACAAACGCATCTCTTTGCGTAGCTTGACTGGATATCCCAAGACTAGGATGTTAGTATACTTAAACCATTTTTTGCATTAAAATGTTGCCAGTATCTTAATTGCACGTACATTATTTTTTTGAAATGTAATTAGCTTCATTGGCGTTATGCATATTCAGAAGCCTGCTGGTAGGAACAGTTTTTCTGCAGTCTGACTGCTGCTTATTGATGACTTCAAAATGGGTGCAGGAGAAGGAAGAATTTCCTGGTTGCTTTTGAAATGAGCCAGCTTTATTTAGTGTTACAGCTCTAGCGTTCATTCTTGAAAATCTTGGCTCTTTGTCTAATAAGCTTAACTGTAGGTTAATCCAGGAACATACACAGTCTTTAGACCGTGTTCAAGACATTTATGAAAGTCCACTTCAGACTTCTGAATGAGTGAATACAAGCCTAGGAGAGATTTTGAAATAGTCAACTATCTGTAGAAATACTTGCATCAGGTAACTGTAAGATTTTGCACGCTGTATTTCTATATATATAATATATACCTATATTTTTAATCCTCATATTGCAGGTTATGTTACTCTGGAACTTGTAAGGAACTAATTATCCGGATGAGTAAAACCCTATGCTGAGATGTTTGTTGCAGAATTGATAGCAGAGCTATCTTTAAAATGCATTTTGTGATTGTGTAGTTATTGTAAAACGAGAGATTGCATGCTTTCTGTTATGTAAGCAATTATCTGGTGGTAATTATCAGCTCAATGATTAAGAAGTCAGTGTTAAACTCGTGTGCTATTTTTAAAATATGTATTTTTGAGTTGATCACTTCTTGGAATGTCTTGTATTCAAGCATGACCATTTAATGGAATTATTTATTGAAGCTCTACTGTAAGCAACTACTTAAATGACTGAAGTGAACAAGATGCTGATGGCAATCCTCACTGTGTAGCTGTGGATTCTGCAGGTTCCTCTGCAGGCTTTGTTTTCCCATGAGCTTCTGTTCTTGTCCCCCTTTAAAAGAAGGGACCTCTCTCTTGGTATGGTTTGAATTTCTTTTGTTAAAGCTCTTACCAGTATTTTTGGCTAACGCTTTGAATTAATTGGTTACAGTTTCTGTGTTTTCATGTCTGCTGTCCAGCTTTGTGTGAGAATGATAAATTTGGGTAAGACTGCAGTTCTTCCTTGGCTTAGTTACTTCTGGCAGATGTTCTCTGAAGACCACGTGCTTGAGAAGTGCAGTGTTTTGCAACACTTTGGTATTTTGCTGCATTCAGTTTCCATGGTTAGTTCCTTCACTCACCCTTCTGTGCTACTCCAGTGGTTTTATGGGAAAGCAAGTTGTGTTCTCTTTCAAGTTTTCAAGGGAACTCAAGGTTCATTAAGTCCTGTTGGTTATTTTAATTTCATAAAATCTGGAGCACTGCGTGTTAGAAGTCTGATATTCCTTGAGTGTGGAGACATTTGTGGTATTGAAGAACACTTACAAAACATTGGCTGTAGAGAAGTAACCTGCAGAGGTGTGAAACTGATGGTAGTGGAGAGTAGGCTACGTGCGTGAAGTTATCTTAGCTTCTTGCCCGTGCTGTCTCTGGCAATTCCTTGTTCTTTCTTCATGTTGTGTTTGTTCATTACATGTGTGTGATAACTCTCATTTAATAATACATAATAAAATTATGTGTAAATAATCCTGTAGGGAAGAAGGCACTTCAGGGAAGATGGTTGCAAAGCCTCACAGATGTGAGGTTACTTTGCAGCTTTGAATATCGGAGTGCCACTCTGGCCTTGAAATCGTTTAGAAGCAGATGATTTGCATGTAAGCAGCAGAAGCAGTTTGTATCAAATTCCTCCACTGTTTATACAGTTGTCCTGCTGGCAGCTCCTAGCTAGGGATTAGGAAATCCATTTATGGGATTCTTTTCTTCAAGGATCGTCCAGAAGTTACAAAAAAAAAACCCAAAAAAACTGCTTTGGATACCATAGAAGTGGATGGTGACCCTGATCTGAAGAGCAGAAGCTTTTCTAGTGAAGCAGAAGCAGCAGAGTGTTCCTGTTGTTTCTTCATAATGAGGTTGTTACAGATGTTTCGGTCTTTGCTGAATCCAGATGCACAACATGGTGTGGAAGACCAAGCTTGAGAAGCTTTGTTGGTGTATTACCTGGAAAACTGAATTCAGATTTTGAGCAGTTTGTGGTAGGCGGCTTCTTAGAAAGCTGAGTGTGCAGCCAGTTTGCCTTCCCTATCTTACCACCAGAGAATCATTTGAAGATCTGCCGCACATCCTGAACAGGGCCTTCATTCTTTGAGCAGACCTGAGGCAGTAACCGATCTACGAAGACTTCTTTTTATTGAGATTCCAGCTGCAAAATCGAAATGATTGCTGTTTGGGAAGGCTGACCTGCAGATGTCTCTTTGTTGATGTTCCTGGATAGAAACCCCCTAATTTGGTTAACTGTGAGTATATTGGAGATTCTGCTGTAGTTTGAGTTTCAGAAACATAGAGTATGGAAGCTTAGCAGGACTGCTGTCTCCTCTCAGGTTCAGATTGCACACGTTGCTTTCAAGCATCGAACTTCAACTGGAAGGAAAATAAGAGTTGTGAGAAGGATGGGGTTGCCTCAAGCCAGGTGCTGTGGGTAACGTGACTTTCTGAATTACGGAAATCTGATTGTCAGAATAAGGGGCGTGATGGAGACTGAGCTTTGTCAAACTGCATAGAACTGCTTGGATTGGCGGAGCCTTAAAGATGATAGGAACTGAAAGTGATGCATATATGACTCATCTAAGTGCAACTGAAACTGTTAAATATGCTGATAGTCACCAAATTCACTGTAGTTGCCCAGGAAAAGATACTTGGATGTAACTTTGGTATCTTATGGCCATCATAAGGAGTGTTTTCTCTGTCGTGTTACTTCTGCATCAACCCAAGTGTGAAGATTTTTTTGTTCTGAATGTGATCCCCAGTTCTGGTCCAGTACCTGTTTCACGCATCAGTCTCCCACCTGAAGAAGACCATCCCAGAACAAGAAAGTCAAGTGGAGGTCTTGATTTCAGCAGTGTTGTTATCTCAGATGTCCTTGGTCCTGCCACTTGTTCCTGCTGGCATAACTGGACTACAGCAGGAAATTGTTTCTGTCTAGAAACAATGCAGGGGAAAAAAAAAAAAAGGTGTTTTTTCTTCCTTTTTTTCTTCTGTATGCGCTTGTTCAGTTGTTTATATTGCCAGTGAAAGGGGAAAAGTGTGGATAGAAACAAGAACAACGTTAAGCATCTTATCTTCTATCCAGTGTTGCTGTCAAGGAGGAAGAAAAACTCACTGTAATCCCACTTGTAGTAAAATGCAAAATACCCTGCAGAAACTGGGTGCCTCTCCCATGAAGCATATCTGCAGGAATAGCTTATGGAACTGATGATGTGTGTCTGAAGCTGAAAGATTAGTAAGAATTGCTACATGAAATGATGGCAAACACCGTGTCTCAGTGAGAAGTGAGAGAGATTTATTGATGACTTTCTTTGTGGAAAATTTCCACTGAACACCAAAGGTCAGACTTTCATCACTCCTTACTGCAAGTTTCTTGTATCTCTGTGTAGGTTTTCCTTTTCAAAACAAAGCTCCCTGCTCCTGGTAATGCTCCCTCACATCTGGCAATTTCAGTTCCCACAGCTTATTTCAGCACCAGAAGTTTGGCTGCTGTAGCTTCTCCTTATGAAATTGTCAGCAGCCCTGCTTACCTCTCAACATCTGGAGGAGGGTCAGGGCTCCAGCTTCTTTGTTACAGTGGTGCAACCTCAGGTGTTCAGTGAAGGACGAGGAGTATTTCTGCCCTGTTTGTTTTTCCTGGCAGAAGAGTGACTGTGCTCTGTATGAGTTACAGTGTGCTTACTTTGTACCATTGTGCTTTTGCTACTGTTATGCTACGGGCCCTGAAGCTGGCTGGGTTCTTAGGCTCAGCAGCTCTCCCTTTGTGTATGCTGCTTGCTTAGTGGATGCACAGATTCATCACTTCAGGTACATTTTGAAACACAATTCCAGCTCTGACAACTTGTAAGTTACAGAACACAGTATCACAGCCTCTTTTGGTGTTACCAACCTTTTCTCCGTGTATGGATTTATTTTTAATTATTTAATTTAAGGTGAGTAGCTTCCCTTCTGCCTCCACTTCTAATGATCCTGCCTTGTTTCTGTTAGCTGCCTGGAACACCCAACGATTTCACCTAAATCATCATTTCTGCCTCAGTTGAGACTGAACCGTCGGTCTGAAAGGGCTACGGATTCTTTCCAGAGTTTCTGGGAAGCCTTAAGATGTCAGGTGTACTTTACTGTAGTCAAGATTCAGCTTTGTTTCTGTGATGGAGATCCTTCTCACTATTGTTGTAGTAAAACAATCACTTGACCTGATAAAGTGGTGTATCCTTGCATGTCTTAAGAATTGTCAGGAAGCTGTCAGTTAGCTGGAGTCAGAAGGCCTATTCTTCATTGGGGCAATTATGTAATGGCTTACCCAGAGGTTCCTTTAGCATAACATAGACTCTTACAGTCACAGATAACAGAGTCAAATGGCTCTTGGCTTACCTGTAAGATAAAAGCTGCCTCTCAGTTCAGAAGCATTCAGCAAACTTTCACGGGTCCTTGCCATTTCCTGATCATCATCAGATTTTAAATGATGGGTGATGCAACTATACTTAGTTTTCTAAGTGGAATCAGGCTTCCAGTCCACTTTGCAGACTTTGTATGTATTTGAATCTCTCTGCCTTTGTCATAGAGGTAGAGACAGTGAAGGACTGTGTATAACCTGGGATCAAAATATAGGAAGAGATACAATGCATTGAGCTAAGCTAGTAATAAATGATGATGTAACTGATCTGTTTAAAAAAAGGTAAAACTAAGACACACTCCAAATGTTTTCTGGAGCACAGTGATGGTTTAATAGATGCTTTTGCTGCTGGTAGTCTGTGTTTAGGTGGGTTCAGCAGCTTGTGCCTACCCTTCCTGGGCTGTTTTCTAGCTGAATTGTTTCATCTGCTCTGGTTTCACAGGGTGGCTCCTTTGCAGACAGTACGATGTGGGTCAGCACTGAGTTGCTAGGAGAAGGGAACCTGTTTAAATAGGAATGCTGGGAAATATGAAATAGAGCTATTGTGGCAGTCAGTTTAACTGGCATGCTTTTGTGCCACACCAATACTCTGCTTGTGGCAGTCTGTTCCTTGCCTGCACACCTGACTTTGTGGCATGGACGTTACTGTGGCCTCATGAAATGAAGCAGAGCAGTGAACTGACCCTGCTGTCTCTTCTGTGGGAGGTACTTTCCAGTCAGAGCAATTCCATCTACCGGCAGGCTGTTACTGCCCTGTGCTGGGGTAGCATGATGTATGGAGGCAAATGCTGGTAGGTAGTGATGTCCCTCTAACTTTGTCTGGCAGTGAAACCCTAACAGCTTGTCTGTGCTGGATAGGAAAAAATTGCTTTAAGATTGAGAAATGTTTGGGATTCTGACAAACTTCTGTTCTCTGATGCTTTGTGCTATTGAGTGCTCATTCTTGGGTAATTTGGCTCTTCGGATCTGTTAAACTTGTTGGTAGAGTTTCTCTCCATTGGAAGTTGCATCTGGTTATCTGAAACTTCACACTTGGAAGTCAAAGAAAAAAGAGCACAATTTTTGAATTGAGGTAGATCTCAGAAAATAGAAGTGAGCAGTGTATGGTTTTTACTGAGTTGTATGCTGCCACTGAGAAAGCTGCCTTTACTTCAAGAGGAAATGGTAACTAGGTAGTTATCTTTCTGTGATGTCTGTGTGCTCTGCTTTATTTCCCAGAGTAATAAAATGCAAGTATGCACATGGAAACACTTCAGATTTATGCCCTGCCTTGGTGGTGAGTGGAGGTGGGGGAGACCAGGCTGTCTTTTAGTAAAGCTGGCAGTCTGCAGCTGACTTGGAAACCAAGAGCCCAGCACCCCGACCTGATCAACCAGCCAGATTAACGGTGCAGTATGTGCACAATGGAGGGTCTTCCCAGCCCTGCAAATCCATGTGGCAATTCAAACTCGGAGCAACTGCTGTAGCTTGAGGTGGCGTTGAGACAGCCATGGTGAGAAATCTTCATCTTGTCTTGAATTCTGCATACCTTAATGTTATTCTTGGCTTGGTAACAAATCCCAGAAAACCCCGTTGGGTAGGGGTCAGGAGATGATCCATGTTCTGCCATTTGTGCTTTTGAGCAAGCTTTATAACTTATCCCTTCTGTTTATTTTATTGGGTTTTTCCTTTTCTGTTTTTCTCTTGTGAATTATTTTTCTCTTGCTGTGAGTGGCGAACTCTCTACCACTAACAGTGCTAATGTTGCGTTCTAGAGAAGACCTATTTCAGTTTCTTGCACCACAAAACTGCTCAATAAGCAGTTTATTCTGCCTCTCAGTTCTCTCCGTACAGCAAGAGGGATGCACCTTCTTTCAGGTGCATCTTTTAGGAGATCTGTCATGGCTCTTTCCTGTTGTGAAGACACGAGCTTTGTGGCTCTGTTGATGGATACATAGCTGTCTTACTGCCATGCTTAGCTCATTAACTTTTAAATGCCTTACTGCAAGTTTGGTACTCCATCAGAGGAAATGCACTTAGACTTGATTCTCAAAGGAAAAGGAATTGCTTGAAAGGGATGCTTGAAGAGAAGAACAGGGCTGGCCTGCTGCAGCTTCTTCAGAAAATCTTCAGTCCAGTGGTGGAACGAGAAGGAAGTCTGGCAGGATGGGTGGTCAGAAGCACTTGATATCAGCAGTATTTCTCTACTGCCTGAGAAGTTCTTTGTCCCTTTTTTTTTTTTTCCCCAGCTTCCTACTATGGTAAGGTAAAGTGACAGTGAAGGGCTGTTGGACAGAACATGAGCCTTGTTGGCTTCTTCATGAAGCTTACCTCCTGGAGAAGCTGTTTTTCCGTGGAAAATGTGTTAGGGCAGGAGGATTCTTCTTTTGAGCTTCAAGGGCCTCAGCCAATGATACTGCATGCTTTGTTTTGTGTTCCCAAGGTCTTGTAGTAGAATTGGAGAGCTAAGTGTTGTCATACAGGGCTTGGTTGCACTCCTCCTTCTCAACAGTTCCTACCTAAGCGTCCTTCAGCAGGTTGTTCTTCTGTGTGCACGTCTGTGTTCTTACAGAACCAGGTTACTGGTGTTTAAGGTCCCTGGAAAGCCATTGTGTTTACAAAAGCATCTGTTGCCTTTGGAAGCAAGGATGTCTACAGTGAGTTCCCGAGAAGTGGAACTTCATTAATAAAAATGCAGAAATGTTGACTTAGAAAAACTAAAACATTTCAGCAGTTGTTCCCCAGGAAGCAGAGATAAAGTTGTTTTCACTCATAGTTTAATTTGACTCCATTCAGATAAAAGGATTTCTCATCATAGGTGAGAAATGTGAACGTTCCTTTATTCGAGCAGCAAAGCAACTTGAATAATTATATGTATGTCCTGAGACTTGGTGTATATTAATAACTGTCCTGTGACTTTTTTCCCCCTCCCTTGTTGCTTGGTCTTGCCTTTCTATTAAGATGTTTGTGACTGAAATGTTCGAGTTTAATAGATTTTTGTCCTAAAAGGGACAGAATTCCCGTGTTGCACATGGATTGTAGGGTTTTTTTTTTTTTTTTTGAATTAATTTCTGCCTCAAATCCCATAGCTGTGGATAAATATATCCAGTCTTGACCAGAAAATCTTGGCACGAGAAATCCAATAAAAGCTTGATATGCTGGTAGTGACTGCTTCCTGCTCATTGATGAGATCCCAGATGTTATGAATGTAAGCAGAGGCAGAGTACAGAGGGAATGTTGGTGGTCAGCCTGTGCTTCCCAAAGTGCCACAGCCAGGGCCCTCGCCCAGGGAAAGCGTTGTGCTGGTCGTGTGCTGGGCTCTGTCTTGGTGTGCCCGTGTAAAACTGAGGGTGCCTTACATCTGGCTGAGCTTGACCAGCTTTCAGTTTTAGCCACTGGATCTCATGATGTCTTTCAGAAGCCATTTGCTCTTTTCTCTAGATTTGTTTTCTGGCTTCCTCTAGCTTTCCCCTTCCAAAGCAGCGTTTGATTGCGTTTACTTTGCTGAGCAGCCCAAGTGACCTGGCCCCTTTGCTATTTACTGCTCTTCCCATCTTTGTATCTCCTGCAGATTTCGTGACTGCTTTCTTCCAAGCTAGTGACCAAAATATTGAATGGCATAGGGCCAAGGTTCGATACCTGATGGACCTCAGTGCAGTAATTTCCCATTGACATAACATTTCAGGAGCTGTCACTTAATTTTAATCTATGTGTATTGGGCTGATTTTTATTTTTTGGTTGGTTACAGTCAAAATATTTGGTACCGTGCCAAAAATGTTTCACGTATTTGATAGCATTATAGCAAATCTGTTACTGCTAATCACACTTCCAGGTTTATAACATGAACATTAAATATTTTTCATGAGCTCACATTGGCTGACACCATTTCTACTGTTAACTCCTTAGTGAGCTGTTCTGTGGATCTTGAAAGCCTTTAGCAAGTTGAAACCTCAGTACCTGTGTGCTCAGTGTTTTGACATTTCAGAGGGATAACCATTTTTCCATTAAAAAAACAAAACAAAACAAACAAGCAAGCAAAGAAACAAAATAAACCACCCACCTCAATAGTATTTGAAGGCGATTAACTGAGGAGTGTGAAATAACTGATAGGTTTTGTTGCTGAATAGTTCTGTGCCGTTCTATTGGAGGTTTATGTACCACCATATTCTTACAGACTTCTTAAAGCTAATATGCATAAATGCCTTCTTTTTGGCTTCATATTTGCTTACCTTAAATCCATGTGGATCTCTTTGCTCAGACCTTTGTAATGCTTCTGGGTTTTGACGTGTTCTCTACATTCCTCTGCTGCTCCTCCAGCCTGTTGACTGTGACTGTAAGAGTAAAGAGGAGACAATTTATTTATTTTTAATACATTTCTTTTCTTGGACATCTTTAACAATGTAAGTAGTAGCAAACAGTAAAGACAAACTGTAGCCCTTTTATTTTCTTTACTGCTCTCAGATCTGGCTCCTGTTAAGTGGTTTATGCCTTACTGCTTTGACAAATTATGTGCATCTTATGTAGAGAGTATTAAATAACACGTTTAAGCTGTGCTGTTTCAAGAGGAAAGAAGCTTTGTTTGAGAAGCAAAACTCATGACGACCGTGTCAGTGACAGCCCAGAAATGTACCCACACCTCCTGGCCGTCTCTGGCTTTTAAGGGGGAGAATGTGTGTTTGGTTAATCCACGCAGCCAGTGAAGGCCTCTCCTCAATCATCAGCTTCTCCAATAGCTTCTCTGGGAGCCTGGTAGCTTCTCAGGAGAGAGTCAATGGGAGAACTCTCAGCTGTAAGGCAGAAGGCAGTGTGAAGCTCCAACTGGATCTCTTCAAGGCTTGAAGATAAGCTGTTGTGGTCTTCAACTGTGAGCCAGTAAGCTTCATTTAAAATTTATATTTGTGCCTTGAAGTATTTGGTTACAGGAGAGAGGATGAAAGTGTCAGAAAAGATGAAAATGAAGTAGTGAAATTTGACCATGCAGCAAACTGAAAGCTCAACTTTTTTTCAGTTGGATTTTCTGTACATGTTGCTCTCAGATTGAAAATGGCACATCCATATTCTGATTGTTTTTTTTTGTCAGAAGATATTTTAAAGAATAGAGTTCCTCAAATACTGCTTTACTTTTAGAGCCAATAATTGCCAAATTGTAAATAATGCATGTAATTATCTGTGAATTTAACAGCATATTCCACCTCTGCTTCAATACAAAGAGTTTTCTTTGTTCTCCTGTTTTTTTTTATTTTAATTTTTTTTTTTTTTTTTTAATTTTGCCAACTCTCCATTTACTCCAAAGCCTACTAAGATGGAAAGCTTTTCTTTTTTTTAAAGCTTTGCTGATGTTTCATTTTTATAGAAAGTATATACATAATAAAAATTTTTACACAGGCACCCAAAGTATGTTTTTCTTTTAGTGGGTCACTAGGAGCATAAAGGTTAAAAGCGTGGCTGCTTTAATTGTGGTGCTGGAAAGCGGAAGCCCCTAAAATATTGGTGTCTTTCCCCCTTTTGCCCTGGTGCCATTCAGTTGTCCTGCCCCTGTCCCGCTGGCCCCGCTGGGAAGGTCGAGGCGCTGAAGTGCAGATGATGAAAACACCAAAACAGGAATTTAGCAGAGGCAGCCATGTTAATTTCTGTTCCACTTGAAATGCAGGAAAATATCGTCTGCCAAATGGACAATCGGAGGGAAAAGAAATGTTCTTTTCAAGCTTCTAACAGTAGTGACAATGGAGAGAGAAATACTACAAAAAGTAGGCAGCTCCTTTTTCAACATTTTGTTTTCAATGTATTATGCATGATGAACCACACAGAGTGCACAGTTGTTCTTTTGGAGCCCTAAGTGACTGAGTATTGAGGCAGGGCTTGGATTGTCCTTACTGCATTGCACCTTGCGTTTGGGGGGAATAGGGCTTGGCTTCGCGGCAATTTCACCAGTCTTTAGTATAATTTTTGAATACATTCATGCTTCCCTTATTTGCCTTTTTTAATGTCAAGCATTGCACATAAGATGTTCTGCTGTTGCTATGCAACTGCTAAATCCAATATTTAATATTAATAAAAACCGAGTGGCATTAGCATCACTGAGAACAGTGGGCTAGCAAACTATGATTGTACAACATCCAAGCTGTAAAACTTGGCAGGGACTTCAGTGTGCGATTGCGTGCATGGCAAACTGTGGGGCATGAGTCACTGGCGGTTACTATTTTAAGAGTGGTGAGTTTGAGTGAAATTCTGAGCTCCCTTGATTTTTATTTATTTATATATGCGTGCTATTTTGAACAGGAAGATGAGGCATGAGGTTGGTTGGCTGTTTCATTTCAGGTTCAGGTTCAGAGGGGTCGCTGCACGTGGAAGGGGCAGCGTTATAAACCTCTGGGTCAATTCCCTGATTCTCCTGTTTTTCTTCTAGGTCAGGTTGGTCGCCCTTTCCCACTGTTGCTGCCACTTCCCGAAGCCTGAGTTTGCTTTTTTTTGGAGGCAGTGCTTCTTCTCTGCCTGACAAGGTGCTGTTCAATGGGGTGGATAGTTTTTTGGCTTCTCCTTTTCCACCTTGTTTAGTAGTGGTACCTCCCCTGTTTCTATTTACTCTTGACTATAATTTTACCATTGCTCTTTCACTTTTTTCTTTGTTTGCCCTCTGCTCAGTGCTTTCTGAGATGAGATTTTCAGTGTCAGCCTCTTAGAGGTGTTAGATCAAGGATGATTTTATGCTCAGGCAGTGCTTTGGCTGTTGAAGTCACTTTGCAAACTACAAATTCCACAGGGTCTTGCATCTTGTGTGTAGTGACGTAAGTGCACCGAAAGTCTTGCTGATGCCCAGAGGAATGTGATGCTGCTTATCCCTTTCTTTTGGAGCCAAGACTGTTGTCTATAAAACAACCATTAGATCTATACACAGACTGAGTTACTTTATTATTGCTTTCTTTTTTTTTGCAGTGTAATAACTGATTTCCTTCATAGCTCGCAATCCTTTGAAGTGGTTTCTTAAAAGGGCATTTTCAGATAGTTTGTCTGTCCCCGATTCCCCCGTGCAAGTTTCTCTAAATTTAAGACTGTATTTTCATCTCTTAAGAAAATTCTTCTATTTCTCCTGCTGCTCTCATGCTCAGGCAAGTAGAAGTTACCCAGTTCTGTACAAACTGTCGTTAAACCCGCAGTGCAAATGTATTGCAGGAGTAGGGAAGGAAGCACAGTAAGTGATAATCCTGGGCTTTGTGGCCATGGTGGAAATATGTTTTTATAAGGAGGTGGACTTGGTCTGTGCCACTCAAAATAATCCCTGTACTTTTCATTTCAATCCTGTTAACTTGACTTCTCCATAGTATTGGGTAGTTGATAGCTCTGTAGATTTTACTGCCAGCAGGAGTTTAGTGCAATATTGATTTAACGTTTCCAAATAATGGCAGTAATTTCAGTAAAGGCTTTCCCTCTTTTAGAATAAACTAAATTGGTTAGATTTATTTTAAGTGTGGCATCAATCATGGCATTGAAGTAAATCAGACTGTATTTTAGATGCAGATCTTTGACACGAGTGTGTTGGTGATTAGAATCTGGTTCCTTAGGGGCATGGCATTGCTGAATCCCTTTTTCTTTTAGTTTTCTCTCTTCAAACCTGTAACTGCAGAAAACATTGCTTACAGTATTTGTTGAAATGCAGGAAAGTAGCCAAATGCCACTCTGAGATGGAAGGATGTGTTATAATGTTATTTCTAATTGCAAAAGCATACCTTTCTTCTGCTTTGAGGCTTAAGCAAGATGATTTTTCCCAGTCGCAGTCACCTGGTGCTGTGAAGCACACTGTAGAACCTAAAACTTCCCATTTTCTTTTCAAAATGGCCTATTTCAGTGTCGTAATGTTTTCTGTTTTTAACCCAGCTAAGTGCAGGAGTCAGTGGGCTCTAGATTCTGCTGTGGTTTGTCAATAGTTCAGTCATCACAATTGACCCATGCGTCTTGTAATGCTAAGAGAAAACACATTGAGCTCTGTTCTTGGAACAGATAAATATAGAACTGCTATTGTGAATATTCTTGTAGTGACGTACTTAATCTAGAAAGCTAACAATTCTTTTATTTGCTTTTAGGGTTTGAAAGTATTCTAGAAGGCCTGTTTGGACCTGGATTATTAAAAGATCTCAGTTTGTTTAAAGGTATTCAATCTCTATGTTTGTATCTTGTTCTGCATTTCTAATGACAGAAGCAGCCCCAGCTCTGCCTCTAGAAAATGTGTGTTACCGTGGTGATTTGTGCTTTTCCCCCTCCCCCAGGCAGTGCTCACAGTTAGTTTCATATTGGCTAAAATTACTAATGAGTGTGCGTTCATCTTTATGTAGCTGGGAGTGTATTTGGCAGTGCTCAGGAAAAAAAAACACATATTTGTTGTGCATAGATAAAATGTATACAGTTTGGTAATCTGGGGATTTAGAAATGTGGCTGAAATGAAGCTTGCATCCTCAGAATGCAGGCAAGAATGTTGTGAAACAGGTATTTAATTTGGCATTTCTCTTTTGGCTCCAGTTATGTCGCGGTTTATGAATATGAAGTAATCTGCTATTCCTCTGATTTACAGACTGTGAGCCTGAAGGTGTTTCTGATTGGTCTTTTGATGAAAATTGTCTTTTCTGCTGCCTGAGAAGAGAAAAAGTGAAGGTAACAATGCAGATGTGTGAAGCTCGTAGTTGTAGGGGAGGGACAAAGGGAGGGAGTTTGCTGCTCCTACTTAACTGAGCACAGAAAACCTGCAGCCACCTACACCTCTCCCCTCCTTTGTAAAAAGACTTTCTTAAATTAATACACATTAATGAAGAGACTTTTTCTCTGCAACTTTTGCTTTGTGGTACGTGATGAAGACTTTTTTCAGTATGTGTGTGTGTGTGTAGTGACTTTTTTTTTAATTTGGTTTACGGGTTGTTTTGTGTTTTTCTTGTTTTTTGAGTTCTTTATAAAAGACCTTGTTGGGATCATGTAACTCTTCCCAAGGGAGCCAAACTGTGGCTTGTGTATGTTTACCACAGTCAGACACTGGGCTTATCTTCAGTATGGAAATGTGGTCCATTTTAACCACCTAGAGGCTTATTCCCTATCTCGGAATCTCTTTCCCTGTGGGCCATATCCTTTTATTAAAGGGCTTGTGTGTATGGCAGGTTTGCTATTGTGCTTGTTTATAACCATGTCACAGCCTAAATGTGGGCAGGTCAGCTTTGCCAACATTTTACACCTGTAGTTTGTTTTCTTAACCAGATTATAGCTGTGTATGAAACAAAGGTTACCACGCTGTACGTGATTGCTGCTCAGCCCGTGTGTTGAAATAGTGATTGCTCTATAGTGTAAGAAGGAAGGCTCATCTGTCTTGGGAAAACATCATTTCCTGGATCTCTTAACTGCTACTTCTTCCTGCACAATGTAACTGTAAGTGCAGAGGGGTTCTCTGTAGACCTGTGAATGAAACACAATCGCCCTTCCCTCTGCAGCAGCTAACGTATGACCTCATGGTTTGTTCATAAAGGAAGCACCTTCTTGTTAACAGGGGACTTGCCATGTTGCCAGTTTATGCTTATTTCTATATTACACTGTTTGTTGAAGCACTGGGAGGAGGATTAGAAATGCTTGCTTTTAGAATAGGCGTAGCACGTAACACTTGGTTGAGGCTGACAGCAGGTAAGCTCTGTGTGTACTTATGCTGCTAGGAGTTCTGTCTTATTTGACTTACGTCACTTCATATAAAGACAAAATTCAGCATTGAGCATAATTCTAGGTAAGTTCAAGAATGAACTTTATGGTGTGGTCAGTCTGCTTGTAGGCTGGGAGAGTCTTATGATGTGTGGGTATATCTTCAGAAAGACTGCCTACATCTCATCATCCTCATAGGCCCACAGTAACTAAGATAAAGCTTCTGAAAACCCATTATTTAGGTGAAGTCTGGGAACACCATATAGAGTGCAGATTAGATTTGCTCGTCTTATTCTCCTCCAACTTCTGCATAACCTTTCGGTCAAAAGCTGAGATGTCACTATATTTTCAGTGCACTCTGCTAGGCTTTCTGTCACTGAGAACCAGTGATGTTTTTATGCTGGAAATAGCTGCTCCTCTGTTATACTGCGTGATGATTTTTAAATGGACAAAAGAAGGACGCAGATTTGGTCGGATCTGGTGTTGCTCTATGGGGCAGTTTTGGCATTGGGTCTGAGGACGTTTTAGGATTGTGCACGTAAAATGATGCAGAATGCAGCAGGGGCATGCAGCATCATTTGCCAAAAGCATGAGGTGAGGGGAAGGAGATTATACGTCTTGATCTGCCCAGAGACAAATGTGAGTTAACAAAGGCTGCATCAGTGTCAGTCACAATGGGTTTGGGTAGAACAAGTTGTATAAATAAAACCTATATCTGTCGCCTTACATTTCAGTAGCCAAAAATGCTTCTTTAAACCCTTTTACTAACAGCCAGTTGATAAATAGAGGCAGCAGAGAGTGCTCCATACATATGCAATTTTGCTGTGTGTCCAAATATCACTGGCTGTTTGGGGGATGGAGGAGCAGGGAACAGAGGTGAAGCAGTCCATGCAAACCAGACTTGTGACCTCCATTAATCCTGGTGATTCTTCTTGCACTGGGCCGAGAGATATCTGAGTCTGCTTTGGAGCACATGGAAGTTTTTTGCTCTTTTCCTGCTCTCCCGCAGTGTTAACATTTCTGTTGTGCTGGTGGTGGTTGGGTTTTGGTTTGTTTGTTTGTTTGTTTTTTTGTGGGAAAGAGAGAGTGAAGAATATGGCTCCTCTGAGACCTTGTGAGTGCTTTGTGTGTTAGCTGTGGTGATGGCAAGGTGGGAATGTCTCCTTTCCTTTGTGGGCATGCTGAGTTGCTGCCCTGCTGGTCATAGCTTATGTCATTAGCTTGCAGTATGGAGATAAATGCAGCTCTCCTATGGAGATCTTCAGGTAGCATGAATTTGATGTAGTCATCATTCGAAATAAAGCCTGAGATCTCATTGTTACTCAGAAGTTGGTAACTCCATTTGATATTCAGCCAGATGATGAGCAGTCTTCTGCTGGCGGCCTGATTTAAATTGGGAATGGTACCAATTTTATTGGAAATCTCTTCTATCCAACATTTGTCATTTGTGATGATAACTTTAACTCTTTCTTTTGAAGGAGTTGAAGGCTTAAGCTTCCAAAACTACTAAGACCTGTCTGTTCCTGTGTGTAATATGGTTGCAGTTGTGTTTTCTGTGCCTCAAATTCTGATCTGCTTTTTTGTTGTTGATGTGCTTCTTTTCAATTTTGAGTGTAAAGAACTGAGAGGAGGGGCTCATCTGGGTGTGCTTACATAATAGTGGGGACAGATTTAAAAGGTGTGTCATTGATGGTGCAGCTGGGAGCAAGATAGCCACAGCCACGTAGTATTCTGTGTTCTGGGGCTGTGGCTGACACCTCTGCTGGTAAAATAATCAGACAGTGTAATCAGCTCTCACCTTTGGGTGATATGTAGGCACTTGTTGTAACAAGTTGAAAAATAATAAAAATGGTGGTTTTTTTTGTGGATTTGCTTGTAAGAAAGCCGTGTAACTCAGGAGGCAGGTGGCTGTGTTTAAGGATACGTTGGTGCTGGACTGGAGGATGAGAGCTGGAGGCCTTGAGTAGTTTATTGGCTGAACCATTTGGGAAAGAAAACTGTCCTTATTCTTCATCCTTTCAGTGATGCTAATTCGTGCTTTTCCAAGCAATCAGATTCAATTACATGCATTCTTCAAAGGAGGGGAAGCCATCTGCTGAAGTATTCTGAAGAGATTAATTTATTTGTAGCAGTAGTTCTACTTGCAAATGCATGGAGTTTTTTTGCCAGCCAAAATACAAGATGGTATTTGATAGAGGGGTAGACTTGAGTGTGTTCACTGAAGAACGTCAGTAAAATACATACAAAGTTAGGAGCTAAAATCTCCGGTCCTATTTTTGCCCGTATCCAAAGGGTTGTATGCAATAACATCACACTTTACAGATTAGAATGTTTTTCTTCCATCATAGAAAGCAAAATAACAATATCACAATTGTTTCACTTGTATGATCAGAGAGAATAATTAGTTAACTAAGAAACTGCTTCCAGATCATTAACACATGTACACTGACAGCATGAAAGACAGAGTTAGCAGCTCCAGCAGCATGCTCACAGCGAAAGGAAACAGATCATGTTCTGTGGGGCCCAACTCAGTGAGCTCCGTTTGGCTGATCTGCAAACGTGGTAATTCCCAGTTCCCTGTGGGCTTCATCCTTCATAGAGAAGACTCTATACGTGCTGTCCAAGCTTTTGCTTTTTTGTGGCTCTCTAACTTCTAACAGGTTGTAGTGCAGGTAAGCCCTGTCCATTCAGATGTGTTGAACTTTAAGTGTTTTTCTTAGTTGCAGTTAATTTTTCATTGCTTCTCATAAGAAAACCAACAGAGCTATCACTACAGAAGAAGTCTGTGGCTCTATCTGGAGTGTTTGTATCCAGTCAAATGGTCTTGGCTGTTATTTGCTAGCACGCAGAGCTCAAGCCTAGTTCAAGATTTTTATTATTTTTCTTTTTTGGTGAAAAGCTGGAGATAGATAATGTCAAAAGCACCAGAGGTAAGGAAACTGGGGAAAGAATCCTTTAAGAAGAATTCAGTTGAGTATATTCCTTTGGAAGAAAATGGATTGTCTAAAGCTACCTAAAGAAATTTGTAAACGTGGGTTTTGCTTTTCATTAAAAAAAAAAAAAAAAAAGCTGTGGGGGGGAGGAATGACACTAATCTCATTTGTTGGTGAGAGGAGAACAAGAAGGATAATACTCCTAAGCACATTAACTATTTCATAGATATATTTAAGCTATAGAAATAGCAAGACAGAAAACAACAGGGAGCGTATTCTGGAGTCTGATGCTGCTGGTGGCAGAGGGCTGAGCTGCTGCTTGGAGTGCCACAAAATAGCCTGGCTTCACTGTGAGGAGCTCGAGCAGCTCTGGGAAGAAGTTTGTAGGGTGCAGCGTGTGAGAGCCACACCAAAGTACTTTGAATTTTCAAGCAATGATTATGATTAGTCAGAACAGCAGCCTCTGATGGGGCGTCCGTTCAGTGCATGTTTTGAATTCCATAAATTTGAACTGTTACCTCGGAGAGTGAGGAGACAATGCCGTTTCTCACTAGGAAATCTTGCACTCCCAGTAAGTGAAGGTTGTTCTTTAAAGTAATCCAAGCACCTGAATTCATTGCTGATGCCAAACTGGGAGCAGTTGCAGGTGCTTCGGATGGCATGTTTGGCATTGAAACTTCAGGAATGGGACAGACCAAAACTTATTTTATCAGTCAGAAGTTACGGATAACTGAAAGGTGATAGCAATGCAGAAGTGATAAGCTATTTTGGGAGATAGAAGAATAGAGGCATGTCTTAATGTTGGGAGAGGGAATTCTTCTGTTGCCAGATAGTGATGCTGCAGGTTCAGGGAAGGGATGCTAGTGATGCATTGAGTCATGATTCCCATGTGAAGAGAAGCACAAAGAGAGCAGAATGGGATTATAAATATGGAGAAATGACATTTTAACCCCTAGGATTTCTGATCAATGCTGATTGGTTAATTAGCGTTAATCATTAAAAAAAAAAATCCCCCCAGATCTCCAAACAAATGCACACAATGGAGGAAAACTTTTGGAAGTTGACACTGAATGATAATCACAATCAAATATTTACCATGGAAACTTGAAGTTTCCCCTGAGCAATTAACCTACTGCAAAGATTGCTGGAATCATTGTTACAGGCAGTGATAAGAAAACAACAGAAAAAAAGCAGTAAGCAGAGATCTTTCTGGTGAACTGTCTCTTGAGGTCAGTACAGGAGTGCTTGGCTGTGTGGTACTTGCTGTGTGATGTCTCAGCTGTCAGAGATGATGGGAACCTGAGCAGCACTTGATGGTGGATGGAGGTTGTCTTGATCTTTAAGCTTCTTCCAGAGTTGCAGCTCATTGGATCAGGCTGAGGGGATGATGTTTCCTTCAATTCTGAATTGTTTGTCCTTTGAATTGGAAGGAAGTTTTTTTGCAATGTGTTTTTTGTGGGATTTCAGCCAGAGGATGCTGATCAACTTCAGTTGATGTCATTTAGCCGGATCTCTGTGCATCAGATTGCAGAGATTGCTTTTAAATAAAGCTTAAAAGTTTGTCTTTAAAAGTGCTAACACTTGTGTATTGCCTAGGCTAGTTGTGTTTGTGAGTTAATTTCTCCTTTAATGCCTCCTTTGACACAGACCGATGGGTTGATGGGTTTGTGCCTATCCTTATAACCTGGAAGGGTAGCAGAGCTTGGCTGAGGGTGGCAGTCAGTGACGGGGACAGATCCTGCCTGAAACTTCATCAGACGTGGAAACACCGTTTTGAAAAAGAGAATGGAAGTATGTTTTGAGTCTCACCTAGAAGATAACTCTACCAAAAATATTTGGTTTACTTTCCACGTATGTTTTCACTGTGAAATCCTGTACTGACACCTCGTATTTTAAGTATCAGAGAACTGTAAATGTGTGCTCAGCCTGTTTGTACGAAGCCTGGAGCCACAGCATGCTGCTACGGGCGTTCCTGGCACAGAAGTGAACGCTCGTCCTCCACTTTGAGTTCCCAGCCTTCTGAGGGCTAGCTTAGAAGTGCTGGCCTTTCCTATGGGAGCAAGCCTGGGTTCTCTCTGGTATAGAAAAAAAGGCTCAATCTGTTTGTGAGAGCTTTAACTCTGCACAACTATGCTTTCCCAGCGAGCGTGCTGTTAAGCTCATCTCTCACCTCGGTCGCTGTACTCATCTGTTAGTTTGGCACAAACTTCTGCTTTCTTTGTAGCCTGAGATGGGTATCCCCTTTTCTCTTTCGACAGAGAACTTTTGGAAGCTGGTAAATGACAAATCTTACGGTGAAAGCCCGTGCTGTACGGGCCAGAGTCCACAGCGTCCATGTGATTGCCCTTTGCACGTAGTTCATGTGACTGCTGCGTTCGTTAATTTACTATAGGCTGCTTATGTAACCTCCTTTCATTAAGCCTCTTGGAGCAGAGACTTACAAAATTAAAAATGACTTCTTGTTTTCATTTATTGTGAATTATAAGTGAATTGCCAGCTCTCTCCTCCTTCCCTTGTAGTCCCATGAGAACATGAACCTGAAATCAATTTGTACGTTAGAGGCCAGAAGCTGGCTGTAGCCAAGGTATTATGGTAACTGATACTATGTAAAGGTTAACAAAACAAAACACTCCCTCAACCCAAAGAGAGGTTGTGTATGCATTCCTTCAGTAGGTAAATACAGGTAACTTCAATATTGCTTAAAATGAAAGTGGGAGGAAAGGGCCCCAAAAGGGATTATTCTCCTGCGCGAGAGCAAGGCATTAAAATGAAAGAAGACAGAGGAGGGTGGGTGGGGAAATCCAGGCAGTTGTATTTGGTATGTTTGTAACCATTGTCTTCCAGTTTCTCTTTAATTATCCTAGTAAATGACTGGTTCTGAAATATTCTGGAGATAACTTCCAGTTGTACAAGAAAATGAACTTTAATTCATTGCGGGTATTGCGAACAGTGAGCTTGCATTTATTTCACTAAGAAGTCACCGCTGCTGAGCCTCTTGACAGAGGACCTTGTTTGTTGCTGGTGCTTGGCCATTTACTGCTCAGTTCACATGAACACTGTGTGAATGAAGGTGAATTTTCTCTGTATTTTGCCCTCGGTGTTTTTTTCTTATAGAACCGAACTTAAGAGCCAAAGAACAAGTGTTAGATACACAATTTGCAGCCAAATGTAGTAAAATACAGAAACCTTCCTTCTGGTGGGCTGTTATTTGCCATAACGCTATCAAATCTTCCAGTCTTCTGCTGCATTTACAACAAGAGAACAGGACAAAGTACAATGTTCTGGAGCAGTCAGAAATTCAAGTTTTGATTTCAATAGATAGAACTCTGTGCTGAGTATCTAACAAAGCTTCGAATTTCGTAAAATGTGCAATGCCTAAGGAGCTTTATTTGTTTTGGAGGCAGGAAGATCTTATAACTATTAAATATCTTTGCAGGAGCACTTAGTCTGTCTGGATGAGCCAGCCTCGGAAGCTGGACAAGAAGCTCTGCTTAGACAAGAGCAAGCAAAAATCATTCGTTTTGAAAGGCAAGCGGAAGAGTTCCTCAATGCAGTCTTTTACAGAAAAGGTTGGTTTTAATGTGGGGTGAGGGGGGGAGTGACATCTCTTGCTGGTCTTTTTTGCATGTGACGCAGGTGTCCAAGATTGGATGTTGAAATTGTCATTGTATGGTCAGTACTTTTCAATTGCAGTCTTTATTTATCAAGAAAATTAAATCTCCAACAATGTAGCAGTACAGCAGCATGGTCTTGAGAGAGAGGAAGAGAGCGTAAGAGCTTTAAGCCCAAAGTAAAACTCTCCATGGGAACACAAGTATTCTTACAATTATTATTCAGCTCTTATCCAGCAGAACTGCTGCTCTGAAGCCAGTGTTTAGGTGAGTGAGCTGTAAAGAGGAGCAGTGGTGATGGTAGGTGGGAGATATATACACACAAACACATAAACACATATATATACTTTCTAAAATTAATTTATTGCTGGGACCTATATTAATTTTTAAGAAGCTAGCAGTCTTCTCGCTATGGTCTGTGGTGATTTCCACCACCGCCTGCCCCAGCAATCCGCAATCCAGAATGTAGTTGGAATAGTGTGCAGGGGTTTATATGGAAAATTCAAAAGGGAGCAGCACAAGAACTGGAAAATCAGTACTGTACAATATGCTGAGAGCAATAATGGTAGCTCAGTGTTAGAAAGTCTTGTAAATCTGTTCTGGAGAGTTACATCAATTAAAGCTCACTGTTCAGAAGGTGTGGAACTCGCTTCTCTGCTTTCTGTCAGCCTGAGAAATGGGAATCCAGAGGTTGCTTCCAAGTGCATCCTGAGTGGAAGTGCATTGTACTTATCAGGCTAACCCACGTGTGAGAAAATCTGCCAAATCAGTAATTCCAACCTGTCTGCTGGGGGACAATACAAGGCTTCAGTTTAACAAATTAGAAATTGCTGTAGCCAATCTTCAGCCCATCCTCACAGTATCCAAAATATTTAAAGGTGTTTTAAGCAGATAACAGTATTTTAGCCTTTCTTTTATGACTCAGATGAATAAATACAAATATATAGTATGATGAATTGCATGAAGTATAGCATGGAGGATGGTAGGAGGGGCAGTTACTTGCATGTTACTACCAGTAGTTCAGATAATGCTTTTATTCCAAGCCTGCCTTTCTAGTGGCTTTTTTTCTTTTAAAGGTAATTTTAAATTTATCCCATCGCTCTTTTAAATCCAGAACCGATTTAAGAAAATAAAAAAATATGTAGAGTGTATATTTTTTTCCATCCCAGTTTTCTGGTGTAGATGGAAGCTGTGCAGAAGTGCCTTTGCAGCGCTTCCCAATGTTTTGTTAGATATCTCATCCCTTTAACAAAAAGCGTAACTTTGTGTGACCTGTGTGCGTACTTCATGAGAAACACATTTCCTAAGTCATAGGAAAATTGTTTAATGCTTTCTGTGGTCAGGTACAGAATAAGAACTCGGGAATCATTTTAGATTAAAAATAAAAATAAAAATTCTCAACGATTCTTAGTTAATGTGTTCTTGGTTTCCCTTCTCCATTCCAGCAGAACTGAGCTTGGTGCAAGAGTAGTAAGGGAGGGGAAGGAGCCTGGCAGGAGCTCAGTTCTGAGTCCTTTATGCATTGTTGTCAAGCTTGGCTGTATTTAGATTGCTTAAAATGTTATTCTAACTCATGCCACTGACACGAGATCCCCAAGCACAGTCATACCAGAGGGAACACAAAGAATGGTGCAGTTCTGATGCTCCTCGTTGCTCAGAGGTGCTTGGATCTCCTGGCTTCATGCCAGTAATTAGTTCCTTTTTATTTCCATCCTGACTGCCAGTAACATTTGAGACTGCTGTTTTGTAGTCAGTGTAGGTCAGGGAAGATGCAGGTGTTCTGTGAACAGATGCCTGTTGCATGTCAAGGACATGAATTCGTGTGCATAACATACAAAGATAATGAGCAATATTAGAAAACTTTCAGAACTGCCCAGTAATGCTAGCTACTTCCTCTCTGCTCTGTGCCCATGGCACTCTGACCCAGTAATTCTTCCATCAAATGTTCGTAATGCCAGTGAAAGCAGAGTGCTCAGTTCTCCATTACCTTAATGTTGTGACGTGATAGGACTTTGTTTTGGTGGTTTAGTGAAATTATACCTCTTTTTTGGTTGATGTTTCCCTTTTGAGATTTCTGTGTAGGTAAAATACACAAAGGCTATCAAGTATTTAAAGCTGGGCTGTATTAATTGACATAACTTACAGTAGATAAATGTGGGCTGTGTTTATCATCTCTGAGAATCTCTATGCCTTAAGTTAAAATTTCTTTCAAATAAATGAGATATTTGAAATCAACATGAACGTGTGGTTGATTTCCAGTGATGCTGCAGAAACACCAGGAATACTTTGCTTTCACTTTTGAGCAGTTTTTATTCTGGACATTTAAAAATCAGGCTTTGTATGAAGCAAGTTGCCTTTAATGTGCTGGGTAACTACCCTTCTGCTTGCAAGTTAGAGTCCTGAATTAGTAAGTTTATCTTGAGTAGCTCTCAGTAGTTGCTCTTTGCTGCTTCTTTGAATTAGCAGGGTAGAAAGATGCATGCCTGCAAGCATATACAGTATTTTCTCCATGAATTTGGAAGCACATTTAGCTGCAAGCTTTATTGGCTTGTATGTATATGAATGTATGTGCACAGGAAAAACATGATTCTTCAGTAAATGTAATCTGTATAGATCTCAGCATTCATTTCAGCCCAACACGTATTCTCTGCAAGCACGTGTCAAATGGCTGGAATCAGTGTGATCAGACTGTCAAGCTGGGCTCTTCTGGGCTTCCTTAGAGCTTCTCACGTCCTTCAACGGGTCATAATAGAGAGCTTAGAAAATGGAAGACATGTCATACTTGCTGGAAAAAGCTTCCACGCTTCTTCCCTGTTACAGCTCATGTCCTCGTGAGTCTTTGGAAAGAAAGGGAGGATGTAAATGTACATAAATAAGTTTGGCTCATCTCTTGGTGGCTTCTTAAAACTTTGTGTTGTGTGCTTAGCAATAAAGTATCTCAGACTCCACAATAAAGTGATTAACTATTTACATAAACATCCCAGAAATTTAGAACTACTGTGCCACTGTAAGATCATACACAATGACTGTATAAGATCTTAAATTTGAAAACCTGTACTTAACAGGAGGGAATTGTGGCTCAATAAGTACTTAAATCTCAGTGTGGTTTTCCATCAAGAAACACGGTAGCTGCTTACTGCTGCTCTTAGGTTTATGGGCAGCTCTACCCTCAGTCCCTCATGTCACTCATCCTTAACAGATACTCTGCTGCTAGTTGTTGGATTGATGTATGTTTGTCAAAAATGGTGGTGAAAGGCAAATTAACACTGAAATGCCCCACAGATGATTTTGCTCCATCTTGATTCTGATAGCTCCATCTCGATAGATTGCCTTTCAACCTAGCAATTAAAAAAAGCAAGCACTCTTCTATTGTTTCTGCCTGAGTGCAAACTTTAGATTTATTTGGTCTTCCAGTGCACAATTTTCTCTCTGGAAATAGAAAATCGAATCTTCTGAGAATTCCATTTCAGGAACTGTTTTTAACAAACAAACAATGACAACAGCAAAAGAGCCAGCACCCTGATTTGTCCAAAGAAAACACCCAGTGCTTACGAGGAAGTGGCAGGACTTAGAACCTGTGACGCAGGAGCTGTGGCTTTGCTTTGACTTTGTAATGAATTGCTACTGGTCTACGACAGTCATTTGCATTATGACCTTTGTGTTGCCCATATACCTGAACACCTTATGTATTTCTATGCTTTTTTTAGGGGGAGAAAAAGAAAAAAACGAAACTTCTAACTGTTCCATTTCATGTTCTTACCAATAGACTTAGCAGCACTTCTAGAAATAGAATTACTTTTCATTTGACACCTCTTGGTTTTTGGCAAAGTTCTTTGGGTAACATCTCGTGCTGTACTGTAACGCAGTAGTAGATGAAATGAGATGGAAGGCACACTTGATCTTCATTCAAATTATTTTGAAGAATCAAAACTATAGAGCTTCATTTCCCAGTAATTTTATAGGGGACTGCTGCAACTCTGCTCTCCCCCCACCCCTTCCTATAGTTACAGGTAAGTTACTCATTTCTTCCACTGAATAACCTGTTCAGTTTTTCATAATGAACTTCATTACTTGATGCTTTTCTTTGTGGTTCCAGCACTCCTTTCCACTTCCACACCTTTTAATGGTCTGGTTGGATATACTTGAGAACAAAAGATGAGATTGTGTATTTTTCCTGGAAAACAGTTGCTTTGAAAGTTTGTACCCGAATTAGCTATGATTCTTGTTCAGATATTCCAAGAGTGAAGTACTTATTGTATAGAAACGCATTTATCTTCTGCTTGCTTTTTGTTTTCTTTTTAAAATAACCAGTGACTTAATATAAAAGCTGTTTTATTTGAAGTGCTTCCTTAAAAAAAAATTCTCTGATGTTTCCAGACAGTCCTAGGGTCTCTGACCCCAATATTCCCCTAGTGGCCCGTGAGATCATGCAGCGAATGATCCGACAGTTTGCTGCTGAATATACCTCAAAAAATAGCTCTACTCAGGACTCCAGCCAGCCCAATAGCACAAAGAACCAAAGCCTGCTGAAAGCATCTCTGGTCGCCTCCTCTCCCACGGCTGCAACTGCTCAGAACCCTGTGCTCAGCAAACTTCTCATGGCTGACCAAGACTCACCTCTGGACCTTACTGTCAGAAAGTCTCAGTCAGAACCTAGTGAACAAGGTAGGACTGTTACCAGTGTCTTGTGTCCTGTGGCAATCCACTCCTGGCTTTCTTGTTAAAAACGATGGCAAGTTTGCACTTTTACATACAATGTAAGTGGAAAAGCAGCAGATGTCATGGTGAAAGACTGACTAGCTAGATATGGCTTGCAGAGGAGATAATTCTTGAAAGAAGGTAGGCTCACAGACATGAATGATTTTTGTGAAGAAGGGCAAAGGGGATGGACGTGCTCTGACCTCTGGGAACAATTGTGCTGCAGGGAGCTGCGAGAAACAGCTGCTCAGCGGGCTGTGTGCTTGCTGATAAGGTGCTGTGGTCATCAAAACCTTCCTGAAGATCCGTGCAGAATCCAACTGAAGGACTGGTTGGATTTATTTTCTCTATGATCACAATGTGAAAGTAGTCAAATTTGGTGAGAAATTGCTTTGTGACGGCTGGCTCGTGCATTTGGAAAAAGTCTGGTTTTTTTTTTTTTCCACCTTAAAAATAGACTTGTTCAGCAAAGCACAGATTGAGTGACTTGTAACAGTGTTGCAGAGCTTGTTTTAAGGTGAAAACCTTGCTTTCCATAAAAAAGAAAAGTTTTTAACAAGCAAATTCTGCAAGTGATTTTTGTTAAGTGAAAGATTTTTTTTTTCCTGAAAATCTGGATTAGAGGTTATGATAACTGTATTTTACTGAGAGGATTCGAATTAACCTCTTTTCCCTTCTTTAGTAATGTGATTAAAAGTGCCTGAAATCATTCTGCTAAATACAATGTAGACTATGCATCCTCAAGCTGTCCGATGCCTTTAAAACAAACGAATGCCAACAGCAAAATAAAGCAGCAGAACCCTTTAGCTCACTGGTATGTGGTTGTAAACGTTCCTTCATCTTGTCTGCATGTATACAGATATCCTGTATCTGTAAGAAGGTTAATTTTTATGTCCAACCATGTTCAGATTGGACATCTGGGCACTTCTTACACTTCTAGTTATTGCCACGTGTCAGTCACAAAATTGCATTGAAAGATTATATGGTACTTTTTCTAAGTGAGGATCTGTGCCTTTAGTTGATGGGCGTTTATTTCTAGCTAATGGTATTGCAAAGCAAATGTAATTCACTCATGTCTTTTTTGCATGTATGTTTATGAATGTTAAACTGTTCTGATCTTGAAGCTCTTCCCCAAAAGGGAGGAGAGAATTGGTTCTGTGTTTGGTTGTTTTTTTTCTTAATTTGAGGTTAAGAAGGAAGTGTATACGTGAACTGCTCTTAGTGGTGAAAAAGCGTGGAGATGATTTATCATGTTTTGTTCCTTCTTGATACACACGTGTTCCAATTCAATAACTTCTAAAGCGATCTGTTAGCTGATGCAGTTGTTTTTCCTAATTTACATAACTGGGAAGGGTTTTGCCAACCTTTCTAAGGAGGGATTTAAGAGGCTGTCACAGAGACTGCTGGGGCAGCTTTTTGGTGTATTTCCGTCCTAGAGGGCTGAGGGGAAGAAGTCAGCTTGTGAGCTCAGGGCATGGGACTGCTCCTGCTTGCCCTCAAGAACCCTTCAGTCAGAGGAGTGGGGATGGAGCCCCTGCCTGAACTCTGCTGTTGATGTGTCCCCTTGAAGAGTGGGTGCTGCTCCATCCCTCCCTGTGTCCCGTGGCTGGGTGCCGCAGCGCTCAGAGGGAAGAGCTCTCTGCTGGCTTAGGTTTGGGTAGCGAGGTGTTCCCACATGCGGTGGGTGGAACAGTTTTCTGTAAGTCAGCTCTGTTTCACTGCTTTTCTTGTGGGTTTTTTCCTCCATATGTCAAATGAGAACTTGAAGCAATCTGAAAGCCATCTTAGGTTGTTCTTGTGTTTGAAGGTACTTGTGTTAATGAGCAAGTAGCTCTGAAACATCTCTTGTTTGCTTTGCCAGCAGCTTTCATTTATCTTTGCCTCGTAAATTCCATGTTTCAGGGTTTCCAGGAATTTCAGATGGCTGTAGTGCTTTTAAGGCAATATTGCCTTTATTAAAATGACCAGAATTTCAAGTTGTTTCAGTGCAATGGGAACGAGGCTTTTCTAGCATGCAGCAATCCCTTTGCTGTTGCCTAGAAATGCAGAGTTCATGTAAGGGCTCACAGAGGAGTGCAGGAGAGTGCAAGGAAGTGCCATTAGTGTGTGTCCAAGGGAGAATGGGAGAAGCAGCCTATATAGGTGTGAGAGGAGAGGGCGTAAAGCGACACAGTGAAGGGGAAAAGCAGCGTCTGTGCCATCAGGAACCCAGCAGGGACACAGGAAAAACAGGACGAAGCTGCTTGCTGGGGGAGGAGTCCAGTGTTATGTGGGTGCTCCTTTGAAAGTGAGCTTCCCATATTAAATTCCTACGTTAATCCAAATCTATGCAGGAAAATTGAAAATAATATATGTTATGTCTCTCTCTATGTGCACAACACTGATTTAATGCCTCCAGCACGTAAGTAATTTGTAATATCTCATGCCTGAGACTGTGTTGCATCCTGAACCATCGTTTGTAGGCAATTATTTATTTTCTGGCCCTTGTAAAAGATGCCAAATTTTGTTGTGACTTCTGAGGATTATGCTGGTCATTTGTAAGCCAAAATATGACCAAATCCAAGCCTTGAGTCACTGAAAAAAACAAGATGTTATGTGCTGAACAAGACGTTAGCCCAAAGAAGTGGCTTTGTCAGCATGACTGATTCTGTTTCTTCAAACGCTGAAGCGATTCTGTCATTTCTGCAGACGGCGTGCTTGATTTGTCCACTAAGAAGAGTCCTTGTGCTGGCAGCACCTCTCTGAGTCATTCTCCAGGATGCTCCAGTACTCCAGGAAATGGGTAAGAGAAAACGACTTTCAGTGACGTCTTATGACTGTGTTTTTAACTAAAAATGTATGTTTACCACTCGTCAAAACTAACTTATTTTTGGTGTTAACCTCCTGGAGTAATGTGCCTTTCAATGTGCCTTTTGGTGAATCCCTTCATCCCACCTGCCAAATAAGGGTTGTTGCAAACTGAGAGCAGTTTACCTGAGGTGAAGAGCTCTGCTATCTGTTATTTTGGCCAGCTTAGTACTTAGCCAAAAGCACTGCCTGCTTCTTGGATTCAGTGGAGAAGTAATATCGGTCAGATGTCTGAGGACTGTTGTTTGTTTTGTTTCTTTTTTAAAATGCTTTGCAATGTGACTTAGATTTTGTTTCATTTAGATGGAAGTTAACTAACAAAGAAGCTTATTTTACCAGTAGCAATAATTTGGATGATGAACCAGAGTGATTTGATTTTAAATCACTGCATGTTCTGTGTTTCTATTTTCTTGCACAACCTTAAAAAAAAATATATATATATATATACATACATATAAAACAAATGGAGAAGTTGGGTGGCAGTGAAGTCTCCTAGTTCAGAAAACTCGAAGTATGGTTTGGCTTTTTTTGGATTTGCAATTGCACTGAATTATTTTTTTCTAAGGAAATACAAAATGCATGATGTGCTACTCCTGCCTTAATTCAAGGTGTGGAAGAATGCTATCAGTGGTTACCTGTAGATTTCATGTTTCTAGTGGTCACTTTTGCATAAATTTAGAAACCCTTTATTGTAGTTAGGTTTGAATTGATTGTACTGGAGAGGTGGTTTGTGAGTAAGAGGGGTTTTGGGTGTTGATAGGAAAATTTTGTTTGGAAGCTGCTGTGAACTACAAGGTTCATTAGTGAAGTACAGAAACAGAAGTGATTCATACTACTATTTAATTGCTGAATTTAGACCTACAACAGCATTTGGAAAACCTGAATTTTTAAACTAACAACCCACTGCCAGTGCCAACCTCATGTACTGCTAACAACTGGTTTAACTGTTGCATTTCTTTGGGGAAAAATACTGCTGAGAGTTTCTCTCTTCAAGATTACATTTCCCATTTAATATTTCTAGAAATAAAATACTTCAGTCCTTGTTTAAGAGTTAGCCTGAATGCTTTTGCACAGATCTTGAGCATAATCCTTCCCCACCTTTTCAGAATTGCATCATTTCCAGCTTTGTTTTCTTACAAAGACTCCATCTGGAATCTGTCAGGACAGCAAGTTGTTTTTTTTTCTTCCCCATGTGTGTGCCCGAAGTAAGGGCTGAAATCCAACACAGGGAGGGGTGGCTTTGTGGGTCAAGAGAGGGTGCTCTTTACTGGCACTTGTCACTTGTACAGGTGTGTGGTAGATGATGGCTTAGTCTGTTTAGCATCAAGGAAATCTGATGTAACCTTCTGTTACAGTTAGCTGTCAGTATGACCTTCCTTTAGGTGTAAAAAATACAAGTGTGCATTATGATGCTTAATACGTGCTGTAGGAGGGATGGAGGATATGCAGTAAGTTCTCTGGAATAGCAAACTTATTTGTCTGGATTTTGTTCTGAATTCATGCTGACTCATGTTACTCACTTCAGCTATGACCTATTGCATCCTGGTGAGAAGCTAGCAGCATATATGTTAAACACTGCGTATGTTACATGCCAGGTCCTTTCAGTGGATGCCTTTGCTCTAAAGATTTATTTTTTTCTGATCTTAATGTGATGTTAAAAACAACGATGTAGCTTTTCAGTAGCATTTATCCTGTAGTTAAATAACAGAGATCTATCTAGAGGGCTTTGCACCAGCAAAGTCTCCCGGAGCGTTACAACACTTGTAGTCTCTCTTAATGGTATTTCAAACTTGGGAAGGGTTGGAGGTGGATTGTGAAACTAATTTCTGGCTGGTGGGACTTAGTTAGTACGAAGAGGTTGAGCAAGCAGTAGTAGTGCTTCGTGTCATTGAAAACACTTGTGACAAAAGGAAAATGGTAAAAGTACATGCTTTTTTTTTTTCCCTGCTATTAACCTTTGCTCTGGACTAAAGCATATAGTTTGAATTTGGGATAGTTCTGGTTTTTTTTTTTAGCCACGTTAAGCTATGTGTCAAATGAGATTCAGGCCCATGCATATATGCAATTAGTTGTTAAAAGGGCAACTTGGTAAGTCTAGTGTTCTTCCTTGTGATGTGCAGTATCCCGGCTTTCACGTTTGGTGCTAAGCATTTCTTTATTCTGAGCAGCATTTCTTCAACGTGATGTAAGCAAACATCATCCAAGGTTTCCTCCTACTCGTAGATACTGCAGGTGGCAGTCATATTTGCATGTTGAATATGTTGCATTTCTGGCTTACTCTTTTATTACTGTACTTGTTTAGTGGTAACGTCACACCAGTAACACAGTTCTGTGTAGATCTATGGCGATTGACTCCTACTTTGTAATTAAGGTGCTATTTTCAGACGCTTGCGCGAAGTCTTTTCTACTCCGAGAATTTGTGAACCCAACCAGAGACCAGCCAACAGGTTTCATTTTTCTTTGCCCAAAAAGCTTCTCTTTTTTTGTGAACAAGTTTTAAAACTGACTGATGCTGAGACTTAATAAAAAAATAAAATAAAATTAACAAATTAAAATAAAAAAAAACAAAATTTAGAGAAAAATAAATAACGCAAAAAGTGATGTTACCCAAGCAAGGCCTTCTAATAAAGGAGTGGCCCCCTCACCCATCCCTCCCTACCTGTGCAAGTCCTGCTCACATCAGTTTCCTTCCATCCAATTAGGCGACCTGGGAGACCCAGCCAGCACCATCCAGAGGGACTACAGAGTGGTGATGGGGTACCTCCAAGAAGCTTGCAGGATGGAACCAGGGAAGGTTATGGCCACTCTACATCTCTTAAAGTACCGCTGGCTCGATCACTCCAGATTAGTGAAGAACTGCTGAGCAGAAACCAGTTTTCTACAGCTGCCAGCCATGGGCCATCTGGACTACAGAATCATGGACAGCACTTAATATTATCCAGGGAGGCTTCTTGGGCAAAACCACACTACGAATTCAATTTCAGCCGCATGAAATTCAGGGGAAATGGTGCACTCAGCAACATCAGTGACCTTCCTTTTCTTACAGAAAACTCTGCCTTTCAAAAAATGGCACTTCAAACTAAACAGGATGGGAAAAAGGACGTGAGCCATTCGTCTCCTGTGGATTTAAAGATACCACAAGTTCGAGGCATGGACCTTTCTTGGGAGTCCCGCTCTGGTGACCAGTTCAGCTATAGCTCTTTGGTAATGGGTTCACAAACGGAGAGCGCGCTTAGCAAAAAGTTAAGGGCTATCCTTCCAAAACAAAACAGGAGAAGTTTGCTGGATGCTGGACCAGATTCCTGGGGCTCAGATGCTGAGCAGTCTACCTCTGGACAGCCATATCCCACCTCAGATCAAGAGGGAGATCCTGGCTCCAAGCAACCTAGGAAGAAAAGAGGGAGATACAGACAGTACAACAGCGAGATACTGGAGGAAGCAATCTCCGTGGTGATGAGCGGGAAAATGAGCGTTTCCAAAGCTCAGAGTATTTATGGGATCCCCCACAGTACACTGGAGTACAAAGTTAAAGAGAGGCTGGGCACTTTGAAAAACCCTCCAAAGAAAAAAATGAAATTAATGAGGTCGGAGGGGCAGGATGTTTCAGTAAAGATTGAATTAGATCCCCAGGGAGAAGCAGCACAAAGTGCAAATGAATTGAAAGATGAGTAGGGATGTTGTAGAGTGCCAATTACTTTGCAAACTGGGTGAGCACTACTGCATAGTTCAACCACCATTGAGCACACCTCATTCTCCCATTTACTGCAATGCTCTTTTCCTTGCAGTTCAGCATAGACTTGTGTGGACACAAGTGAAAGGCGTGCTCTGAATGTCACACTTGTAAATTTTTTTCTAGCCTGATACGGAGCAGATTCCCTCCTTCACCTGCCCACTTTCCCTTTTTTACTTTCTTTTCTTTATTTTTTCCATTTGCCTTTTGCATGTTTCTCTGTAATAGAGAGTTGAGTTACCTCATAAAGATCGCAGGTCTGTGGAAGTGGACATCTTGCCTGTACAGCCCACCTCAACTCCCGCTGTTGGATGTTTTTCATATCGGTCTTTATAGAAATGAGTCCACTTTGTTAAACTGGTAGCCTCTTAAATCCAGGGTTTTTGAATGAGAATCAGACTGTCGTTCTTCAAAAAACGTTTCAGAAATTCTTTTTCCCCTTCCTTTTCTTCGATCCAGTTGACTTAAAGATTTAAGCTAAATCAAATTATGTAGGAAAGGCACCTCTCTTGAACTCGGGAGATTTGCTTTTTTGGTGGCTAATCAATTGGGTCTAATTAGGCTCTCTGCTATTTTCTTTCTAAATTCAGCATGCTAACCATTCGCTGTCTGCTTAGTGCTCACCCGGAGGGGAGGGGAGGGAAAACTTACAAACACTACCTTCAGAATATGTCAGTGAATTATTTGTAACACTACCTTCGCTGTAATTTTGTTAGATATTTTTGAAGGGTGATATTTGACTCACCTGCTTGAGGATGTAGCCTTATCTCACGGAAGACAAGCTTCTCATGGTCAGGAGCAGTCAGGGTACACTAAATGATGTATTAGGGTATGCCTCATTATAACAGAATTAAGGTTCTCTGTGACCTTCATGCTTTTTACAGACTTGATTCTGAGTTTACTAAACTACGTGGTTCCAACAACTAGTTTAAATGACTCTAATCTGGGGATGGGGGAGGGGGGATATATGTAACAAACTACTGTGATCTTGTGCAAAAAGAAAGAAGAAGTAAAAAAAGCCCACTAAACAGTGATCTCAAACGTTACAACCTCAGTAGTCTGCCCAAATATCCACATTAGTGAAGGAGCTTGTTAATGTTCAGGGAAGAAGTAAAACACTGGTAGCCTGACCTGGTTCAGGTTCTGTATCATATCTAGCTGTAATACTGTCAGGGTCGAACACTCAATGAATGGGTGTTTCCTTTTTAAATATTACAGTTGCCAGTAGCAGGAAATAATCTAAGTCCTGCTTTTTTTGTGTTGTTTTTATTTAGCCTATTTTGATAGTGGTTCAGCACATGCTGGAATAAGCATTTGAACACCGTAGAAGCACTCCTTAAACCACAGATCCTGTTTTTGTTTGTTTGTTTTCCAATCTTAACGATATCTTTATCGTTGCGAGGAGATCCAGGATGAGTTTTGTACAGACCTTTTCTCTTTGATACTTTCTGCGGGAGTGGTCAGTAACCAGGTGGAGCTTACTGGACTTTCCACAACGTGACCAAATCAGAATTGCTGGTTCTTCAGGTAGAAACAATTTGGTCTTAATCTGTGCAAAAGGTAGATAGAATTACCGCTTGTTTTCCCCACTTGCACAACCAAAAGAAGCATCGGAGTTTTTGTGTGAGAGCATTAAGTGACGTCAGTGATAGAAAATGGTTTCTAAAAGTTCGCGGGAGGATGGCCTTAGGTAGTGCTAGGGGTGCTGGATGACCTCGGGAACAGTCGTTTCTGTTAGCCTCTCCCCCTCCCCAGCAACTTCGGATTTTCAAAGGTTAGGCACACCATTGCTGTCGTTCTGAATATGCACTGCTCGTTCTTGAAGCGGGCTGGGCGTTTGGCCCCAGCTATCCTTTGTTTTTGTTTACTTACTACGTTGTAGGACTCGAAACCTTGGTTCCCCGTAGCTCTCTAGTTGTAGTGCGGCGTTTCAGCTTTGAGCTGAGTTTGAGCTCAGTGGCAGTATGAGAACTCTGCAGCACGTTCCGGTGTAGCTGAGGATCGCGGTAAGGTGCGGTTACACTCGTGGTTTCATCTGCTGTAGCAGGTTTGCTGCAAGCTTAAAAGAAAAAGAAGTAACGCAGTTTTACTGTTCAGAGAGGTTTAACCTTTTGCAGTTGTCTTTATTTAAGCAACATGAGTTGAGTTTTATAAAAACTTGTCACTGTAGTGTATGTGGAGTGCTCATTTTACTAACCTAAATATTTTGTATGTGTATGTTGAAGTGGGTGACAATCGTGCAGCAGAAGAATGGTGTGCCTACCCTTTAATGCTGCAGTTTTAAAAGAGAATTTGTCTTGTCATTTCAGACTGTAGGCTAAGAGTTGTAAATAGATAGTGAGAAGTCGAGTACTCTTTATTTGCTTTGGTTAGAAAGTGGATATTAAAAAACAGAAAAACAAACCAAACGCGTAACTTTCTCAGTTTAAATGTCCTGAGACCTGAAGATTGTAGTACTCACGTCTGCGAAGCTTTTAAACACAACACTTGATCTGTGATAACTTGATATTCAGGTAACCTTTCTTTTTCGAGAAGCTTTTTGAACAACCGTATTTCCTCCAAAGGTCTCTGCTGAAAAAGGAAAAAAAAAGAAAGAAGTGTAGATTATTTTTTAAGCACTAATTGCATTACGTCGGTAACTGCAATATAAAATAGCCATTATTGTTTTGTGAAGCATGGTTGAGATTAGTTAGTGGTCCCTTTTTAAAATTTCATGAGCCTCTCAAAAAAATAAAAACAAATTTAAAAAAAGCTGCTGAATATTCAAAAGATATATATTTTACCTTATTGTAGGTTTTGTAAATTTAGTCTGTAATATTCAGGTGCACCTTTTAATGTTAACGTTTTGTTTCAAAGTCCCACCCGATGTATTTTCTCCGAGGTGATTCATCACGTGAGACTGGGATCACTCCGAGTGCTGCAGTGATCACGAATATTTCCTTTCCTTTTTCACTACGGATTTTTTACGGGCGCTTTCAGTGTAGCTAACTAGTGGTAAATGGGATCATTTTAAATATATGATTGGGATTAATGTTTGTCCATGAGCATGCTTGATTTTCTGCTGACCAGCAGTTTGCATGGCCAAAATCCCCGGTTGACCATATTTTGGTGTGGGAAGGTGTGGTTCACTGCTGTCTTTGTAGCAAAAGCCTCGTTTCTCATGTTATTTCTGCTAAGTGGATGCTTATGTTACTTGGATCGCTTGGGCAGGAGCTAAGGTTTAGAATCTTCCTCCTGCCGCCCTTTGAGATCGCGTTGGCGTAACGTAGACGAGCCGCAGCCCTGGAGGAGCGGAGGCGTCGTTAGGAGGAGGCCTTTCGGGTGCTTTTTGTCACTGGTTTTCTCTTACTCCCGAGATCGTCCAGCCGGGGTAGTGATTGGGCTTAACAGTATTGTCGTGTACTGCGTTGCTGTAGCTGAAGAAGCCTGACAGCGGGAAACTGTGAATAATATTTGTGGCAGTCTCTGAAAACTAGTTTTTCAGTCCAAGTATCATGAAGGAGAATCCCTCTCCCCTACCCCCATCCTAGAAAAGTAATTTTATATTTTGTGTGTATAAAGTTTTAAGACTCAAGTTTCATATTGTACTGAAGTTTAGGTGTCGCTTGGTAAATCTTTGCTGCAGCATATAATTGAAGATGAGTAAGGCTTAGTGTGGTAGGGGTCCTGGTGTGGAGTTAATTATCGTACAGTTCTGGTGAGAAAGCCCAACATGTATGAAATGTCTTTTTTTTTTTTTTTTTTTTTTTTTAATTTTATTTGGACTTGTAAGATGTAAAAGTGCTTTTTTAGAACTCTGACCTATTACAAACTATTACCTCACTTTCAGCCAGCTGGATCCTCATTCCACAGTGTTGTAGGCATTATGGTGGCTGTAATGCTTGAGTGCAGCCATAGAGTTGAACGTTTCCAGTTGGGTATTGTAGGGACGTGTATCTGGACTTGCTTTTTTATTTCCATCAGAAGGCTTTTTGTTTTTCCCCAGTCATTTGCTAATGTTTTTTTAAAGGCTCAAGATGGTTTCCTTGAGAATTTCTCATTTCTTCCTGCTAAGTGGGGATAAATAAGGAGAGGTAGCTACACGAGTGGTGCACGTATGCCTTTGCTTTCTCCTCTTTGCAGATCTCCTAATCTGACACTTGTATGACCAACCTTATTGCTTGACCTGAGATTGAGCTCTGAATTCTCACTGAAATGAATGCTGTTAACAAATGCAGGTGTACAGATGAGGTGGTGCCTCTAGTAGGGAACACATTCAAGCAGTTCTTGTACCATCCTTTTTGTGGAGCTTTCTGGTGCTCAAGGATATTCCCGAACATGAGAGGCAGCTGCAGCTGTGTTTAGACCGGTTGGGAACAGTCAAGGAACGCTCTGTGCTTTGTCTTGTGGCAGGCCAATGTTGGAGTCTGAGTATTTCTTTCTGAGGACCCAAGGGTACATTGCCTTCCCCCAGAAATTCACAGGAACCAGCAACGTGATTCAGAGGCTGTAGGGCTGAGTAAGCTTTGTATAGGTTGGAACAACTTTTTAGTTCTGATTGAATTGCTTTTTATATCATCTGCAATGAGTGTTATACAGGCAAAACTGGAATTATCGTGTTTCTTTTCAGTTTACTTTGGATTAATGTTCTTAAGATGTCCTTGAGTCTTAGCAGGAGAACACGGTGCCCAAGCAGTGAAGGGAACACTGCGCTGTTCCCTCGTTTCTCAAAAACAGTGCGGCAACATCTTGTAATGTAAAGAGCTTTTCTTCAGCAAAGACAAACTTTGAACTCTTCAGTGTAAGAATGCATGCACCTCTTGCAGTCCCAACTCTTATGAAGGCAAATTTATTGATCTGTACTGGAAACTCTATCACGATATTTTAAATATCTTCAATTCTCTGCCAAACATTAGAGGTAGGATGGGAAGGCTGTTTCTCTCATTCTCAGGAGGATCAGAAACTTCTAGGTTTTTCCCACAAACGTTTCAGAAACAAAATGTAGCTTCAGTCTATGTCAGTATCGCTCGGCACCAGTAGATAATGTTGGCTAATATTGCTTTTGAAAGCTATACCTAAAAGAACATGTTTTAAGAGCAATTTTGGTACTATCAAGGTTTCTGCTTGATCTTAAGTTATGTGGAAAACTCAGTGATTAGAACCTTCAGAAACTTGAAAACCTGCACTGCTAGTTCTGTTAGATGTAGCAAATGTAATAATCACCACCGTTACTCATTTCTAATTAGTCGGTATATAAACATGAAGTGCTGTGATGATCACTAAGCAGAGAGAGATGATAGACTCCGAATGATCCGTAGATGCACTCCACATATACGAGATAAAACCTGCAAGTAGCTACAGTGTTCCAGCATCCATCTCTCTCCTGGTCTTGGTTTGACCGGGCCAAGTCTCTATAGCTATATGACAGCAGCAGTTTCACATCCTGTCAGATTTTGCCCTGCATTCAGGTATTGTCGTGGAAATCTTAGTATTAGGGAGCTGTACCCAATCCTGATAAGGGTCTCTTACCCAGCTGCAAAGTTTCCCTGGGCTAGGTGCTGGAAGGCTGGTTTTTCTTCAGCCTGCCCCGGGATATTTCATTCACCTTCAGAAACAAGCATTCCCTCACCCCCGCCCCTGTGTTGGTCTCTACTTCATTGGTGAGTGTAACCTGGAAGTGCTCAAAAAGCTGATTCTACCTGATGGATCAGGGATTAGGGGACAGACTTCGTTCTGACTGGAGCGGGAAAGGTTCATGTCCAAGTAATTTCTGTAGTCATTTCCTAACACGGTCTCAGTGCGTGTTCCTACTCAGAGGAACGAAGATCTGCTGCAGTGACTGACACAGGTTATCAACTACTTGGTGCTACGTTTCTCAAATATTTTTGCAGATGATATTTTTTACTCCTGCGTGAAAGCACGTAAACGTTGCTGTCACTGTAAGAAGCACTTGTCTGACCTGTTCAAAAGTACCAGAAAAGGGATAAGTGACTGCAGCACTTTTTCTGTTACAATGCCAGAGTCTTAATTACATCTGGTCTTCAGGTTATGAGAAATCTTAGACGTACAATCTAGGATCGTTAACAGCTTTTCAGGTCAGATCACAAAGTTCTCTTGGGATACAAATCTGTCTTTTAAGGAGCAGGAGGAGATGTTCAGAAGTTCAGGCAGGGGACGCATGCGTTCCTGATGTTTGTAGCCGATCATTTCAATGGGCCGTTCCAGGGCTTGGTATTTGGAATCTGGGATGATGGGTAGGGAAAGGGAAGTTTCCCAAACTGAGGAATCATTTTGGACCATTGTTTAATGTTCAGTTTGAAAAGTATATCACAAGAAAAATGGGTAGGGATTCTTTCTCCCTTATGCCTTCAGGGAATGAGTAGTATTTAGAATCTCTGGCTGAAATTCAAGCCTTTTTACCGTGTAAATTTTTAATATAAACTCATTGACATGCTTTTTACATCTGAGGACTGAAAATGAATCTTAATGTTTAAGTTGTGGAATGGTATATTTCTTAAATGAAGGGGGAACATTAAAAAAAATAGATTAGAATACCAGCATTAGTGAGCTTAAGGAATTTTAGTATGTAATAGCAAAGTAGAGCAAAGTATTTGATTAAAAAAAATAATCTTGAATTGCTAGTCTGTAACTAGGTGCATTCTAATTTAGCAGGTGAATATTCTTTACTTATTGATATATGATGGGCTTTTTGCAAATAGAAACCTTTATCTGAGTCCCACGTGTTGCTTGTACTGATGGGATCTATGCTTACAGCAGCTTACTGCTGCTTTAAAATGTATAAAATATGTTTTGAGTGTTTGCTCATAACTCTTTCTAACCTCCACTTGTTAAATTGTCAGACATTGGTATTTTATCAGTCCGCAATGTAAGTGAAACTAATGTTCTTAGGAATCCAACTTGTACACACACTGTTTAAAAACCCTCAGGGACAGTTTACACACTATCCTCACTCAATTCAGGTACTTGTACTCTCTTCTTAAACCTAGCAGTGACTTGTATTTTGTTTTGCTTTTCTTTTGACGTGCTGATAGCACATCCTTGATGAATGTCAACTTAAAACTCAGTTCAGGTATCCAGGTATAACTCAGCCAAACGGATTTTAAAGCTGCATATTTACTCTCCAGCACACAGTGCCTCAGACACTTATAGTGGCATTCTGTATATTCAGTTATTACTACTGAGCAGATCGCGTGGGGGTTCCTGGTATGTATTGTAAGAAATTCCTATGTATATTATATAATATGTATTATATTATATACATATATAGTATATATGTTATCTTAAACTTATATATTTTAAAATGCCACTACTAGCCAGCGCAGCTAAAAAAGAAATACATTCCCGGCCGCCCCCGTGCCCTGCGGGGCGGCTCCTTAACGTGGCTCTTGCTTCTCTCTCACCATAACTACTTCTAACCTCAAGCACGGGTCCTTGGCTGTCTGACCTCTACACTCTAGTTATGCAATGTCCTTAGAGAATTCTGTGCACTGGCCACTGTGATGGAAACCAATGGGCCGGGAGTGCTTTGAGTTTATGAGTAATTGTTCTGCCAAAGTTTGGTGTTCGTGTGACGAGCGCGTGAAGCCGTCGGCTGATGGGCAGCGGCGTGCAGCGCGGGGAGCCGCGGCCTCGGCAGCCTGTGCTGCTCTGCTCTGGCTCTCGTCTGCTGGCGGTCGCCGCTCGGCGCCGCCTCTGCTTTGTTGTTTGACGCTTTACGCCCCAAAAGTCTTCTCTCTCTATTTATGTAACCCATAGTCTCTGCAGAGTATGGAAAATGGCATTTCTCTCTGACCTCTAGAAGTTCAAGTGTCATGGGAAAAAAAACAGGAACCCCCCCCTTTACTCTTATGGACCTCATTTCAATATACTGTTTACAGTTTGACGGAATTGTATAATTTAATATTTCTCTTGTACTGTAGTTTATATTTATTTACAGATTTTTTTTGTACTGTGTGATTTGAATTTTTTTGTTCCTTGCTATGATCAATGTTTTATGTAGTAGAGCACTTATGATCACAAATTAAGGTTTTTGGTTTGATTGCACTACGTTAATTTTTTTAATGCAGTTCTGATTTTTTGACTGGACTAAATAAGCTGTGTCTTAATGTATGTGATAAGTACTTTTAAATTTTTATTTCACGTGGTCCATTTATTTTTTTGCATTGTATGTCAAAGCGCTAATTCTCTTGTTGTGCATGTGTAAGATTTAATGGCTCCATTGTATTATTTGACCATGTCATTTTGGAAACACATTCCCAGCTGTAACGTTGTGTATGGTAGTTTTCACTGGATGCTAGACTTTTCAAAACCACTATTCTTCTAATAAATTTTGTTGTGAAAAACTTTCAGGGGTTCCAATTCTGTTGTTCCTAGCGTGCTTTCTGAGCGCCCGCACTGCCAACCCGAGGTGGTGAAATGCAAGTGATGCAACTAAAGAGAGCCGGGGGAGGAAGGGGAAATGGCAGGTAAAGCCCAGGCTGGGAGTCCACGCTCCTGTTGTTTCGTGCTCCTAATTAGGATTGGTGATGGCGCTGCTCCGGCAGCCGGGCAGGGAGCGCTGATGTAAGCTGGCGTGCAGCTCCTCTACTCTCATCTGCTCTTCCCGACTGGTCACTTTAATTTCGTTCACAGTAAATAATTTATTTGGTGAAGAATGAACGGTCTCTCACGAGAGAGAGGAAAAAAGAAAGTAGCCTTGTCTGCTGAGCACTTAGCAGTGAGTCAAGGTGGGAACCACAGCAGTCATTCCTGCCTGGGAGTCCTCGCTTCCATTCAGCTCACTCGTGGTCTCCCGAGCGCAGGGGGTTCTGCAGGTTTGTTAGCGTGCCCTTGGAGCACTGCCTCCCTAACAGGGCAGCTCGGTGCTGCTGTCCTGCCTGGTCTGAGGGGCCGTGGAGCAGCGATGCCGCTCCGCGCTGCTGCCTGCCGTGCACGGCTTGCTTTCCCCAGCCACGCTTTGCGTCGGGTTGAACTACTTCTAACGCCATGCATTATTGATACCTAAATGCTGAATGCTAAAAAGTAGGTTACAGTAAGCGTTGTGAAATGGAAGCCACGTGGGTTCAGGCATTGCTGCTGACCTTCGTGTTCAGTCCGAGGGCGGTGTGGAGAGTAGCACACAGGAACCTCCTGGCTTTGGGAAGGCTTGTAGAGCACTGCAGCCTGTGCAGCCCAGCTTTCTCCTGAGAGCTTGCTTTCTCATCTTGTGCTGTTGCAGTGTAGGCTTCAGCAAAGGGTTTGCATTTACTAACGTGATTTCAATGCTTTATTTTTACATTTTAAGATTCGTAGCTGTTACATTACGAACAATTGTATTTCTTGTATGCAAATCCTGGTATTAAAAAAAAAAAAAAAAAAAAAAAAAAAAACAACCCACAAAAAACCCCAGCAAAATGGGAAGGTAGCTTTGTACCGTCCTTGGCTTCGCTTTGCTGGGCAAGTAGCACCTAAATGAATACTTGGTTTGCTCAGAGCTTTACACTGCTTCAGGAATAGTGAGTCTTTGTGTAAATAGCTTGCAAGCCCCGTGCTGTAAACTAATGTTTATCATATATTTTTCTGTGTGTCTGAATACATCTGTCAGATCTATGAAAATAGCCTCTGAAAGTGACAAACCGTGTTCCCATCTGCCATTCTTTCGGATCTATTGCATGTTGCAAGCTTTTCCCAGAACATTTTAAATCGACACTTTTCATCCTGCGATGACTGGAAAAAACAAAGTTTTGTTATTTGTGTTTTCCTGGAAGACTTGCTGATGGTCTGGCACTTTCAAGTTGAAGTTCTTCAGCTGAAAGGAACGAAGTGTCAAATTCTTCTCTTGGAGCGTTCTGTAATACAGCTCCATGTAACTAAGAGAACGCCGTGCCCCCAGCCAGAAAGAAGCATCCACACTGTGCTGTAGAAGTGGAAAAGAACTACATTAGAACTGTTAGGCAGCTTAAAGAGTCTGCCAAGTTCCCTTATAGCTAGAGGTGAGTTTCTTGGACCTGCTCAGGGATGGGACAGCACGATGAAACCTCCTGGTGCTCTCAGTGCTGGGATAAGTGAGAACTGAAGGTATGGTGACAGCCCAAAAGTGATGTCAAAGGCAGAGTTTGCGGTGGTGGAAGCAAATCTGGGAATGCACAAGTTGACACAATGAAGATAACAAAGAGATTAAAACAAAAGGCCATCTTCCTAATGTAGTAATTCTCAAGAGACTGGAATAGACGTTACGGTGCTGGAAGGATCCCAAATAATGCTGTGTGTGGGAGTGCTGATGTTTCCTCTGCTCTGGTTCCTTCAATGCAGCCTCTGTGCTTTATAATCCATCATGTCCTCAGTTGTCCAATGGGGAACTCAGAAGAAGTAGAACTGATTTCACAACCAAATTAGTTCCTGAGTTCCTTCTCACCCACCTCCCAAACGCAGAGCCGCATCTGAGAGCTCGCTGCTGATACCAGGAGGAGCACACAGCCATTGCACCTCACTTTGCTAAGTTGCCTTTGAAGGATCAGAATCCACAGGTGACATTCAAAAAAAAAAAAAGAAAAAGAAAAAGCAACAAAACTGTTCTGAAGTCTCTCTCTTCCTCATCTGCAGGTGCCCTGCATGCTGTTCTGTTAGACCGGCCACGCTTTGTTCTTTGCTGACGTGCACCAACGTCCCAACATCACGTGTCCTAAATCCCTCCTGCCCAGCTCACTGGTGCACAGGCTCACTGGAGCCTTGGTATGACATTCTTGACTTTGAAAGGGGCTTTTGTGATTCCCCTTCTTAATACCAAACCTTTGGCCGCACTTTTCTCCTCCCTGAGCTAGAAGTTGCTCAGAGTATGTGGGGGGAAAAACCAAAGGAGGAGCTCGCAGTGCGGCACTGCTCTGTGCTGTGCCCCTGCAGGGCTGGGACAACTGCGGCTCTCACAGAGCTCAGTCCTGTTCCTTGCTTAGTGTAACATTCAGTCTTTCTACTCGTGCAGACATCTCGTAGCTAGCAGCGTGTGGAAGCCAGGCACAGCTTGGTGTCTCCGTCCCCTTTGAGTGAAGGTGGTGTGATTTTCCTGGGTTTTCTGATGTGCTGTGCTCAATGTGGTGCTTCTGAGAAATTCCCATAAAAGCGGCTGGCCGCATCTGAGATGTTAGTACTGGCTTAAAACAAATTATTTGTCTGTAAAGGGGACTCTAAAAAGGAGATGTCTTAGGACTCTGGTTTTGTGTAATAACCTTCCATAGTAAGTGTACTCTTTATGTAAATGCAAGCTTTCCTCTGGTTTCTCAGCATCAGGCATGAGCTTGAGTGCTGGAGGCTGTGCCAGCTCACTCTGTACCCGGGTGTTCTCTCTTGTTGGATGTGTGACAGCCCCGTGACCTCACTGCTGGCTTTATGGAGCTGTGACCTTGTGCTGGTGCATCAAACTCAGTAGACTGTTGCTCTTGTTTCAAGCCCTGTGCTGGCTTTTCCCTGCTAGGCACACACCCACAGGCATGTTAGGCAGCCATACCTGTTGGCTGCTCGTTCATTTCAGCCCGTTCCCATTGATGTCCTCTGTCAGTGCCTATACGTCTGGTTGAACATAGACTGTGCACAGCAAAGAACAACAAAAATGACATCGCCCTAAGTGTAAAGGAAATGTGCTTTGTAGTGCCTTTAACAAGCTTACTGCAAGGTACAGAAGTCATGGAGGGGCAAGCAGTGGGGGCATTGCCAGATTCTGCCTTCCCCTGGCTCTTACTGTGCGTGGAGATGATGCACCGCTTTGGGTTTCTCCAAGGGATCTGCTCCTTTGTAAGGATCCTTTGTTGATAGGTAGATTTTTCGTTTTATTTTCTCTCTATCTGGCAAACAGGCATTTGATGGTTTCCATCCCGGGCAGAGAGAAACAAACAATACCTGTCATTATGCTGCGGGGAGGAAAACTGCAGAGATAAAGTATGTTTTAACTGCAGCATCCAATTACAAAGGGTAAGCTGCCAATATCAAGAATGTTCTAAGCGTGATGAATAACCCTAAAACAGCCAGTCACATCTGTAACAGTGACAGCATTACTGAGCAGGGTGTGCTGCCATGCCTCTGTTTGCTACGTGGCTGGACAATATGGGAGACAGGGGGGAGATGGGACCTGTTTTGGTGGATGCTGGCTGTGGCTGGACCAGATTTGCATTCGTTTGATCTTCCTCTACTGTTGGGGTGCATGGAGGCATAAATGATGGAGAAAAATAATTGTGGGATGGGATACCGAAGTGACTTCTTGAGAGGAGAATAGGGGAAGGAAGTGTAATAGTGTGTAAAGGCAAGGAGTAGCATAAAGGAAATAAGGTAAGGGATGCACAGAGCTTAAGGGAAGGACGGAAGACTGCAGCTGGGGGGGCAGATCAGTGTGGAGGAAACCTCTCCCCATTGGAACGCATGGAGACATTCCCTGCCAGGTGTTTTGGTTTCTTAATCGTTATCTGACTGTGAAATTAATCTCCATCACTTAATGGTAGCTGAGCGGCAGCTGAATTAACCCACTTTCCAAAGAGCCCATCAGCTCTGTGCAGCCCATCCCCTGGGCTCCCGGGGCTGAGATCTGTGTTTTCTGCCTTAGCCCATTTCCTAAGCAGTGAGCCTCAGCAGTGTGCCAGGTGTGGGGCTGGCTGCTCAGGACATAGTTTGCAGATCATACAGACCCGAAGCAAAGTGCTGGTTCTGGAGTACCCAGGCATTTTTGCGTGATGCAGTGTAGTATCACCATGGGGAGACCCACTATTAGGAGCTATGATACTGTTTTTATTAACAGCACGGCCTTGATTATCCCAGGCCCAATTACCTGATTCTCCAGGCTACCCGAAATGGGGCCGTGTCCCCCAACATCTGTTAATTGCACCCAGGATACCCTCTGCTCTATGGATGCATCCCAAGCTCTGGCTGTGCTGAGTGTTTTGAGCTATGGTGATGGCTCTACCCAGCTGCTGCATTCCTTTTATCTCACCCTCTGGGGCAGAAAACATTATATGTATATATAACGTATATATATACTCTGCAAGTGCCACCATAGAGAGAAACACTCTTTTTTTTTTCTCCCCCAGAAGTCCCCAATAATTAGAAAAATTAACAAGGACAATTCTGGGAAGTCTTTGAAACCTGGTGTGTAGAATAGTGTTTCCAACGTGATGAATTTCCCTTGGTTTTAAAGCAATAACTCAATGGTAAGGTTTTTAATTAGTCATTAAATATTGCATTGGGAGTACCACCAGAGGTGCTGAGCTGCTGCGGAATGCGGTCAGATCATTTATGTGGGAGAGGAAGCAATGCAGGAACACAGGAATGCACCGTGATCAACCCACCTACCTGAGGCCGTGCGTTTTGTTTAACGTAAAACCAGTTTCAGTGTGTTTGGTTTTTATTTGGCAACAGGTGGGGAGAAGGTTGTTGTAAGCGTGTAAATGCTTTAAAACCATAGAGGCACTACTCTGAAGGGTTAAACGGCTGACTGTAATGGATGGACGTTGTTTGTCCGTCAGTCGGTACTTGGTACGACCTGCATGCAGCTGACAAAATCCAACCAGGCCAACACAACCAGGCTAACCCCATCCATAACTTTTGCTTCCTGCTTTTCAGCTGAGTGCGAGCTGTAAAACCCCCCCGTGCATCACTGCATCACCAAGGATGGTGTAAATTCAGGGGCCTTGAAAGCTCAGCAGCTCTATTTCCATCATCATTTGGGCTGTGCTTTGCAGCTTTTAGTCTAGAGAAGAAAACTGCTTTTCTCTTGGCTGTTGTGTGGAGCCTCAGCCCTTCTCGTGCTGCTTTCCCGTTTTGTTAGTGCAGCAAGAGAGAATGCCTGTAGCACCCACAGAGGTGTGAAGGGACTCATTCATCTGTGTGGGGAGTGTGAGGTGCCAGGCAGATTTCTGAGGATTGAAATAGCGTCATTTAAACCGGTACACCCGATGTCAGCCTTTAACTGGGGCTTGGGAAGACGAGCTGAGGAATGCCTGCAGCATCCCTGCCCATGGCTGCATCCCTGCCTGCAGGGCTCTGGAGGGGACCAACGTGAGGCAGAGTGGTGGCAGTGGCTCATTGTGCTGCCATGGAGCTCTGGAGGATTCGGCTTCTCCTCAGTCATGATCAGGTGCCGTGTTTCCAGTCCCTGCTGGTTTGGGGTGGTGCGAGGCTGGCGCTGCAGAAGAGGGAGGGGAGAGGTCATCTCTTAAAAACACAGAACTGGATTTTATAAGTTTATAGCTATGTTTTGTTTCTTTTACAGAACTATAATCCTTGTGCTTAGAGTGATCTGAAAGGAACAGAAGCACTTAGCCTTGAACTTTTGTTCTGCCTCTGCTTCTTGTGCCTCTGAGGTACAAAACGTACCTGTAAACTTATAATCCATCCAGCTGCAGTTCACGGGCTAAAAAAAGAAACCCAAAAAGGGTTTGTGTTCAGTAGTGAGGCACTTGGGCTGGGCAAACCAGAAGGTTGCCGTTGGCAATTGGCAGGTTTCTGGGGGCCAGCATTGCAGATAGGTTAGTGTGAAACAGCTCATTCCTTTCTCCCTCTCTTTCTTCCCCTTCTACCTTCAAACATACACTCCTGAGTCACAGGCTGGGTGGCCGCAGAGCTTTAAAGGGGAGAGAGAGCACACCACGAGCTGGCTCCGTGGGGTGAGCAGCACACCATGGGATGAAATCCGGAGAGCACATGGCATTTCCCCCATGTAAATCCCATACCAGTGCTGGGGGTGTCCCCAGAATGTAAGCCCCCAGCCCCACCACAATGGCCATGTGCTCATTGCTGGCAGCCCCGGGTCCCCCCAGCAGCAGTCAGGGAGGGCTGGCTCTCAGCCCCACAAACCGCCGGTGCCACAAAGCAAACAAATGTATTGCAGCACGCAGCTATGCAAATAGCTTCAGAGCACAGCACGTTTTCCCCAGCGTTAATTGCTACACCACGATGGTTGCGTGGCAACAGCTCTGTGTGTCTCGCTGACAGCTACTGCCCCTTGATTCCTCTGACACCTTCTGTGACAGGCAGAAAGGAAGAGAGGGAGAGGAGAGCTGGGAGGGCAGCGGGGGATCGGGTGGCAGGGTGTTGGTGGGACAGCAGGGTGCCTTCTGCTGGCAGGGGGAGGTGGCAGCCTGGCTGGGGTCTCTGGGTGGGTGAGTGATTCGGCTGGAGGCACAAAGGGTGGGTGCCCCAGGAGCTGCCAGCAAGCTGATCATGGGGCTGGGCTGGAGGCTTCTGCAGGTGTTGGGCAGGATGACATGTTCCTCATAGGCAGCCCAGCTCAGGGAGAGCTGTGCTGGGGGGAGGCTGCAGAGGGCTCCCTGTGTGTCCCCTGAGCCTTACCTGTTCTGTCTCCCAAAGTCACATTCCCAATCCCCACCCTCTGTGGTTCTTCCATCCCGCTGCACCTCTGTCAGCAGGACAGAGGGGACCATTGGTGTCCGATGCATCCCCCTGGCAGGCACTGCAGGGCTATGCTCAGCCCTCTGATTCTCAGAATAAGGAGGTGCCCATCTGGAGGTAGGCTGAGGAGGGGGCAGATGGGTTCAGAATTAGGAATTGTGGTCCATCTTTGGGTCTCGGTGATGTGAAAGCAGAGAACCCTGCAGTTATGTGACCATAGGCACAGGTGAATGGTGGCATTGAGGGCGAGATGGGTCTTCTGAGGACAAAGGACATTGAGTCTCAGTGGAGTTATCTCCTTTATCAACCAGGAAAATTATCTATATCTGTTTTTTAAATTCACAGCTTAGCAAGCTGTGTATGTGTAGGATTAACTCTTTAGAGCACGTTAGGGCGTAGAGCGGCAGTGAGAGCCTTGGTGTGAGCCAGACATCGGAGGAAAAGAGGTGAGAGCACGGGGAGATGCACCCGAGGCCCTGGGTGCCAATGGTGCTGGGCAGGACGTGGCACATCCCCAGCTCTCTGGGGCCCATGTGCCTGGGCAGAGCCACGAGACCAGCACTGCCCCAGCCTGCTGCAGGACCGGCGAGGGTGCTCCCAGAGCAGGGATGTTGCTGACAACCGGGAGCCCCCTCCCCAGTGAGGGATCTTGGCCCCTCTGCCTGCCTTCCCCTCTCACTACCCACTGCTGCAGGCTCTCCCTTGGCACCACAAGCAGCCAGGTTAAGGACGAAGCGTTCTGCTTGGCTTTCATTTCCCCGTCCCGTGGCATCCCAGTGAGGTGGCGGGGGGAGGCGGAGAGGCTGCAGTGATAAATGCAGGAAGATGGCTGCCACTGCACAGAGCTGGGCTTCCGGGCAGGTAAGGGGAGACCTCTGCCCAAAGGAAGGGGCTGTGGGGGGCCCTCCTCTCCTTCCTGGTGGTAGGAGAAAGGTGTCGCCCCATTGTTACCCGCAGGGCGAGGGGAGGAGCTGAGCCATGCAGGAATCCTCTCTGGGACAACCTTTCCACGCAGGGCTCTGGAAAAGAGCCAGGCTGTACCTGAGCGCTTTCATTTCTGTTCACCCTGGGTAGAACTGGCTGGGGCTGCTGCAGGGTGTTCAGCTGAAGGCAGCGGGCTTGGTGGTGGCCACACAGCGCGCTCTGGGGTGCTGGGGGCGCATTTGCCAAGTGTAACCTGCTCAGCCATTCCAGGAGGTGTTGGGAAAACATTCTCTAAGAAACCGAGCTTGGAATTTAGGCACACTGGGACACGCAGGGTTGGCTATTGGATGCTTGGAGCAGCATTTCTGGGAGAAGTGGCTGAACTCAAGGGCCAGAGTAGCCTGTGGGACGCTTCCACTTGCTGAGTTTGGGAGCAGAGCCTAAGAGCCAGCACTTCCCCAAAAACTTCCTCCAAGTGCCACCCAGCAGTTGGAAGGAATGACTTGTGGCACTTCCCCATGCAGGAGCTGTGAGTCATGCCAGGAGGGGAGCATGGAGCAGCCTGCCCTCCCGGGGAACAACCCGGGGGTTGTTCCACAGCTCTGCAGCTGTGCTGGTGTGGTCCTGTATGGGGCCAGTACTGAGCCCCCACTGCGGGAGTGATGGGGATGGGGCAGGATGTGTGTGTGCTGCTGCTGGGAGCAGGCATGGTTTTGGCACCACGCTCCTGACAAGTTCGTGCAAACACTGCGTAATTATCCCTTAGCCTCCCCACCAATGCATTCTGATTAATTGCTTCTGCTGAGCAGAGAAATGATAATCGCCTTGTTTAAGAGGTAGCTCGTGGCTGCAATCCTGTAGACAATGGTGCCCACCTTCCTGGGTGAGCACTGCAGGTGGGCAGAGTGAATTTACCAAATGGCAGTAAACCAAAGCACAGAGCAAATGGCAGGGCACAGCAGCATGGAAGGGTGTGTGGCCGCAGGCATATCCTGCATGCTGGGAGCCCTCCAAAATGTGTTTGTGTAGATGTGTGCACTCGCACTGGTGTGTCCCAGAAGTGTTGGGCCTGTGTGTATCACAAACCTGATTCTGAGAAGTGAAGTGCAGTTATGATGCTCCAGCAGTGTGTGACAAACAAAATGCAGTCCATATCCTGTGCTGGGGGCTGCCAGCCTCATGGCACCAGGGTGTCCAGTGAGTGATGGGTCCAAGTGGGAGGAAAAGGGTGTTCCAGTTCTGCAGCATAAACTTTTGTTCCCAAGATGTGTTACTGACTGCTTTTCTCTTTGTCTCTCTAGTGAGGATGCAGCAGAGGCAGTAGCAATAGACTCTAACAATCAGCCCAAGTCTCCACTGGAAAAGTTTATGGTCAGACTGTGTACACACCACCAGAAGCAGTTCATCCGCGTGCTAAACGACATATACACTGAAGTACAACCGGACTGTGAAGGCCAGCAGTCATCTGAATCCGAAAGCATGGAGACCTCCACTTGTGGCTCTGCTTGTAGCCAGCAAAGCACTGAAAACCAGGATAAGGGTGCTACGTGTACTGACCCAAGGCCCCTTTCTTCCTTGGAGCCCGGACAGCCAGGCACTGACAGCACAGGCCAGCCTGCAGAGCTGAAGCCCCTGGACAGGGCAGAGAGCTCCAGCCCTGCTTTGAGGAGAGACTTCCCTGACCCCCCCAGCACGCGGCTGCGCTCCGCCAGCCCAAAGGACAGCTCCACTCAAGGATACCTCAGCACGTTGAACTCTTCCTCGTTGAATTTCCACCATGCCACAAAAAGCCTGGAGGGGCAAGCTGCTGGCCACGAACAAGATGCCGGCGTCAGAAGGTGTGAGGACAGCAAAGAGCAGGGAGCAGGTAAGGCGCTAGTGGAAGGCTACATCTCTGTCAAAGTAGCCAATGTGAACGGCAGTGAGGAGGGCCTGGACAGCTGTCTGGGCTCCCAGAAGAGCTCTTTCAGGGCTCTGCCGGAGGAACCCTGGGACCCTGGCTTTGCTGTCAGCTCTCCTCGCCGTGCGGACAAAGAGAATGCGTTACAGTGTGGCTCGAAAGCATCTTTGCACCAGGACCTCGATGTGAAAGAACAAGACACAAGACCAAAGCCAGACAACCACCTTCATGCTGTGGCCAAGGGCAAGGTAGGCTGCCACCTGCACCCGGCCGACAAGGGCCCACTTGACAAATCCAAAGAGGGCTGGCTGCCCGCCGGCACCGCACCAACCTCCCAGCGTGCCCCTGCCGGGCACCCCCGTGCCAAGACAGCCTCCCTTCGGCCCTCCCGTAAGAGCAAAAAGGCCTCGGGGCTGCGGATTAATGACTATGACAACCAGTGCGACGTGGTCTACATCAGCCAGCCCATCACTGAGTGCCACTTTGAGAGCCAGCGCGCCGTGTCATCCCGCAGGACAGCACGGAAGAGCACGCGGGGGTATTTCTTCAATGGGGAGTGCTGTGAGCTGCCCACTGTCCGCACGCTGGTGAAAAGCTCGCGGGCAGAAGAGCGGGGCGGCAGCGTGGCGCAGCGGACGCAGGCGCTCGTAAGCACAAAGCCGACTCTGATGCTTTCGGGGGGCAGCTCCACGGGGGCAGGACGGGATGGGGAGAAAAGGGTTTCGCTCCGGCTGCTGGCCAAAGCCACACCAGCCGGCAGAGAGACGAAAGGCAGGGGTGAGCTGGGCTCCCTGCAGCGGGAGCTGCGGGACATGCGGGTGCTGCGGTCACGGGAGGCCTCTGCAGCTGTGCCCCTGTTCTCACTCTCGGCACCGCCCAGCCCTCAGACGGAGGACAGCACGGCTGGCTCTCCACCCCCATGTTCCCCTTGTAGCCAAGGGGCTGGTGGCTTGGCTGCCCCGGAGGTTGGTGCGGCTCCCTCTGGGGATAGCAGCCCCAAGGACAGTGATGCTGTGCCAGCTGCAGGCTGTGCTGCCCTTCCCGCCTCTGAAGCAGCCATCGGGGAGAAAGGTTCCCCAGATGTGGGCGTGCAAACTACTCCAGACCTCCCCGCCAGCCCAGAGCCAGGGTCCCCCATGCAGCTCTGCCCTGCTTTGGATGCGGCACCTGAGGCTGACACCAGGGACCATGCAGTGCTCCCAGGCGCCAGCAGCACAGAGCCCTGTGGTGTGCATCCCGCAGAACCCTCTCCACTCTCTCCAGAGCTGCAGGCTCCTGAGCAACCCCCTGCCACTGACAGCAGGAATTGTCCACCAGAGCCCCCTGCCACCTTGCAGAGCATGGAGGTGAACAAAAGCATTGATACTTTGCCAGATGTCGAACTATCAGTTGTACCAGGTGACACCTCCCTTGAGCAAGAGGAGGCTGCACCAGCCAGCATAGCTCTCCCTGTGGACTCGGAAGGTGAGGCAGAGCAGAACAACAGCCTGGCAGGTGAAAAGGAGCCTGCTGAAGAGGAAACACTGCCTGAACCCGATAGCTTGGAAACAGCAGAGAAAGACTCCATCTCTTCCAAAGACAGCCTAGACAAGAAGCGAAAGAAAGGAAGGAGAGCGCTTGTGGCATCTGACCGGCGTCTCCGAAGCCAGCAATCTCAACCACCTACTGAGGGCAGCACTGAGGACGTTGGTTCTTCCAGCCCCGTGCACCTTCCTGGCCTTCAGATCAAAGCCTCCAAGAGTCCTGGTGCTAAGCGGTTCAAGAAAGAAGGGAACCTGGATGGGACAACACCCGCACACTTCCCAAATGACTGCTTCCATAGTGCACTGCTCCAACACAACGAGGGGCTAAGCACCAGGCAGGCTCCAGAAAGCACTGCTGAGGAGAACGGTGTCACCACCAGGCAGACCTATAAAAGCATCTTAGCAAAAGAAACTGCATCCGAGGGAGAAAATTCTCATAAAGACAACCCCACTGCTACAGGTGGCCAAAGTCAACCAGGTGAGATGCTGGACATGTGTGTGCAGACTGATGCTGAGAAGAAAAGCATCCTCCTCCCAGCAGAAAGCAGTGCGCCTGCAGGCAGTGTGGAAGCAGAGGTGAAGCTGGGCGATGCTTGTGCAAAGGAGGAGAGCTCTGACAGTGCCATAGACACAGGGAAGCTGGAGCACTATGAGCCAGTGTGCAGCCAGTCTCTGTGTCCCACCAGCAGAGGTGGAGGAAGCAAGCATCTCCCAGCAAAGGCTGCCAAGCACAAAAAGGTCACCCTGCAGTTTTACAACTTAAGACACACACCTGCAACAGCTGATACTGCAAAAAAGAGCTTGCCAGGGAAGGAGTCTATGCAGGCTGTCTCTAAAGCGAGGGACGAGTGCAGTTCGGGGAATGATGATGCCCTGGTGCTGGAGGATATGGATGCAGAAGACAGCAAGCCAAGGTTCATGGAGTGGTGCGCTGAGGAGGAGAACCAAGAGCTGATTGCTGAGTTCAACGCCCAGTACATGAAGGTGCAGAAAGGCTGGATCCAGCTGGAGAAGGAGGTGCAGCCAGCCCCCAAGGTGAAGAACAAAGCCGACAAGCTGAAGGAGATCTGGAAAAGCAAGAAAAGAACACGGAAAAGCAGAGGGGCCCTGGAGGTTCAGAAACTGTCTCCTGTCCAGATGCTGTTCATGAAGGCCTACAAGCTGTCCGACATCTGCCAGTGGTTCCTGGAGACCACCGAGACCCGCTCGCTGGTGATCGTGAAGAAACTCAACACGCGTCTCCCAGGGGAGATCCCCCCCATCAAGGTGCCCATGCAGAAGTACTCCTCCTCTGGCCTCTACCCCAGCTCACTGCAGGCTGAGCGCTTGAAAAAGCACCTCAAGAAATTTGCCGCGACCACACCAGCCCGCAACAACCTGAAAAACCAAAAGCTGTGGGCCAAGATCCGCGAGAATGCCGACAAAGCTGAGGCCGAAGAGGGCAATGTGGCCGGCCAGCCTCCTCCACCTGAAGCCAGCCCCGAGGAGCTGAGCCAGGAGCGGGGTGCACAGCCCACCCTCAGCCTGCCCACCCAGGCCAGCACCCGCATCCTACGCAAGTACTCCCAGCTGAGGGGCAAGCTGCGGGCCCAGCACCGTGCCACCCGCACCGAGCGGCGCGGCGACGTGCCCAGCGAGCAGCCGGGCCCCGAGGGCAAGGCCAGCCGCAAGAGCCTGTGCATCAACCCTCTCATGTCCCCCAAGCTGGCCCTGCAGATCAAGGCGGATGCCTTCCCCACTAAATCTCCCTCGGCGGATGGAGCGGGGAAAGGGCGGAAAGGGAAGAGTAAAGGCCAGGAGGAGCCCTCGCCCAGGGCTGAGCAGCTCAGCAGGAAGAAGAGGACTCTGAAGGAGAGCGAGGCCACGCAGGAGCGGGCTGGCTCCTCAGGGAAGGACAAGGTGCCGGCCAAGAAGGCTGGGAAAATAAAGCATTCGGAGGCGGGCACCAGGGCCCCCGCCACCCGCAAGCAGGTGGAGAGGAGCAGCAAGCTGGCCAAGAAGATGTCTTCAAAAGAGAAGAGAGCCCCGAAAAGGCAGCCGGAGAAGGTGCGGCTGCCGGTGCGGAAGGGCAAGGAGAACACCAGCCGCCGTGCCGCACCGCCGCCCGGCCACGAGGAGCTGGGCCCGTCCGCGCGGCACAGACCGCTGGGCGAGTCCTCGACGCGGGCGCAGAAGATGGCCAACAAGAAGGCGGGCGGGGGGAAGGCCCTGCCCAGGGCTGTGAGGAGGGGGCAGGAAGGCAGCAGTTCGCAGGGCAAGAGGAAGCTGCGGGCGAAGGGAGATTGCTCGCACAGCAAGCGCTCGCGGCTGGATGCCAAGTAGCAACGCAGCGGTAGCCATGTACAGAACTCTTGTATAGTAGTAACCCTTACCATGCATTAACTAAAGCTGCTTTTATAAGCTGTAGCAAGCCTTTAAAATCCGCAGTTACAGGATCACGCACGTGATGTTAGGCATCGGAAGCTGTGTCTGAGGCGGAGAAGAGGTCAGCCTGTCTGGCTCTGCTGTTCCGAAGGAAGCGTTTGCAGTTCCGATGGTCCTGGGGCTTTTGAACTCAGAACCAGGCAGTTTTAGTTAAAAGTACAGTGCCTTATTTATCACTTTAAAAATAAAATTAAGAAGCTTGTCTGTGTGATTTGGAGGCTTGCGTTTTATACTTGAGGCACAAGCACTTGTACTGTAGCAGAAAGAAAACCACCTTTGTGCACATGAAGTAGCTTTCGGCAGCCTTTCGGTGCACGCCAGCATTTCCCTTCCCTTCAGCGCCCTTCTGTCTGTCTGTGAGTGGCATTTCAAGCAAACCCAAACCCCTTTGCCATCGGTGAGGGAGACGAAGGTGGATGGGACACGTGTCGGTTCTCCTGCAGCTGCCGGTGGCTCTCCAGGTACCCACACATGGATGTCACCCTGCGGCTCTGCCCCTACCCCTGTCCCTTTGCACGGCTGCAGCTGATTTTCCCTATAGTTTGCATTCACTTTTGTACAAACACGCACCTTGCTGCGTGCAGGAATCCCATTGTGAGCGTCCGGTGCAGGAAGCAGCGAGGCTTTGGTTTGAAAACTTTCCCTCCCCTTTGAATCATGCGAAAGTGAGCTCTTTGAGCAGCAACAAAGTGATTAAATCTAGCCTGTCAGACCCTGTACAGATTAATACGGAGTTATCTATGATTCTAATTTTTACTGCATGTATTAAAGATGTCAAACATTCCATCAGGAAAGATTTAAAGGCATTTCAGGAGAGGCACCGGTGGCAGCCATAGCACTGCTCTGTACCTTCCCCACGGGTCCTCTCTCCGCCTGCGCCTGCCTTTCCCTTCCCTTGGGCTGGGGTAGAAATGCAGGACCCCCTCCCCACATTCTGCATTTAATTTCTCTTTGACTTCTGGGGGCTGTCCCTTGCTGCCCCATGTTGGGATGGCAGCTCCAGATGTTGCTCCCCAGAGTTGTGCTGCAGCCTTAGCACGTGTCGGATGGGATGCTGGGCATCCCGTGGCATGGGAGGAATATGAGTTGTCAGGCTGAAAGCTGAGAGCAGGCCAGGTGATGGGGTGCCTGGCAAGGCAGCAGAGTGCTCTTCTGTTTTATTTAACAGTGACAGCTTTGGTCTTCAGAAAGGGCTTTGTCTTTGATGGGTAGAGTGCGGCTGCCACCTGTGGCCGAGTGACTGCAGCCAGCACTTGGGCATGGCCCTGCCCAGGTCAGGGTGGGCACAGCGGTGCTCTATGCGAGTTCTCTGCATCGTAGGACGGCCAGGAATGCTCTCATCTCCAGAAAACCAGGGCGGCTTCCTGCTGGGCGGCATCTCCAGCTCTGTGCTGCCCCTCAAGAGGTGCCATCTCCTCCTCATCTCCTGTGCGTGTTCTCATGCTGACACCAGTTGTAGCACCTGGATCTTGCAGCCGATGTGACGTGCTTTCACCATGTGCTTTGTGCTTGTGAATGCTGTGTTTTGGGAAAGGATGGAGGGGCATTTTAATTTGCTGACAAATGAAGGGATCTGCATGTGAGGTGGCCAAGTGGCAGGGTGGCATCGCCACCATTTCTTCATCGGTGCCCAGATTTGATTTTCTTCTCCCTCTCTTCCAGGCAGTGTTGCGTTGCTCTGTTCCCCGCTTACTCCCCGATGTCCTCCCTCCAGCCCTAGTGCTGTGCCCCCAGTGCTCCCCGATCACAGCAGTGCCGGCTGCTGCTGCCACCGCCACCCCTTCGGCTTTCCTTGTTGGCTGACTTCTCATCCTACTCTCGGAGTTTTCCTCCACCCCCGCTCCCTGCTCCGCGTATCATAGCGTCCGTTCCGCCCATCCCTTCGCTTGGTGGTTGTGAAATGAATCCATCTGTTCTAAGATGTTCTCAGGAGTTTGTATTAAGATCACCCCTAGGCTTAGCGGAATCACGGTTCTCCCCCTTCCCCCCCCTCCCCAACCCCCCCCTGGTTTGAGAGCACTTCCACCGGGCCGCGGGCAGCTGGCGTTTGATTCAGGGCACGTTGGCAGCTGTGGGATGGCCACAGAGGGCACCGTGGTGGCCATTGTGGTGTCACCTGGCCCGCCAGGCCACCTCGCTAGCCAATGTTTTCTAAGTCTGTTTGTAAGAGTACCTAATTTTAAAATGAAATGTGAATATATATTATGTGTAGGTGCCATGTAAGATAGTGTTGTGCTAGGCGGCAGGATGCTAACCTACTTTTTAAGCTTTTGGGGCAGGTAAAGACATTTTTTTTCTCTCTCTCTCAATTCTCACGGATTTAATATTGTAAATAGTCGGGTTTTTTATATTTATTTTGTGGGCTTTCTGTAGGTTCTTGTTCCGACTGGCGGTCGCTGTGGCTGCCTGATGGCGCAGGGGGACAGGGCAGCTGCGGGGTCCCGTCCCATCGGTGTCCAAGCATTAACTCTTCATCTCATTTCTGATGATGTCAGAGGGTGAGCGGGAGCTGGGAGGGAGGGGTGGGGGTCTCCATGGTGGGGGCACTGCCAGCAATAAGATTTTAGTAATAATGTCTTCTGGGGTGACGGGGGCTCAGCCCAGTGCGAGGTGTGGGTCTTGAGGAGCTGCCCCAGGGCTGTTCCAAGCGGCTGCTCTGACCCCAAGGTGCCCGCGAAGCAAGGCAGAAGGGCAGCTGTCCGCAGCCAAGTTGGCCCCATAAGGTCACTGCCTCTTTGCTTGCCCTTCTGCCATGTTTATTGGAGGGTTTGAGGTCGGTTGCCTGTTTGTGTGTGTTTTTCCTATGCGTGTGTGGCTTTTTTCTGGCTGTTTTTAACCCCGTTTTGCTGCACCCATCCCATAATGGGATCAGCCCTGCTGTTTGGTGACAAGTCCCTCATTTCAGAGCATGGGATGGGAGTGAGACAAAGGGGCTCACAAGAGCCCTTCGCCTTTGGAACTGTAGTGTGAAAAAAAAGAAAGGAAAAAAAAAAAAGAAAGAAAAGCACCAACCCAACCAACCCAATATGTTTCTTTTCGTTCTTTCCAAGATGCTCAACGTTTGAATCTTAGTTCCGCCCCGATAGCAAATGCTTTCCCTTCCTCTGTGTCCACTTCCCTGGAAGGAGTTTTGTCGCTCTGTTCGTTTCTCTAGGATGAACTTTAGACACTGATCCGAACGGCCCTCCTGTCCGGTACTGTATGTCAGAGCCTGACCAATGTGAAATGTCAGAACGGTGTGCAGGGAGCGCGGCCGCTCGCTCGGCTCCGTGCTGGGGGAAAGCAAAACGTCTGCTGTGAATCCTCGGTCGGAAAGGTGCAGAGGGGTTTCCATTAGATGATGTTTACATACCTCACCTGACGAACCTTTGAACGTGTATATAAAAATGAAATAAAGTTATATTAAGTTGCTTTAAATCGATATGTATAGCTATAAGAGCTGGGTCATTTGAACTTTGGCTGTGTATCAACTCTCTCAATGTTGACATTTTGTGAACTCTGTGCTCCTGTCGTTTAGACTCTCAAGGAAGCTGTGTTCTTGTTCCAGGTAAAGCTCCCTGACTCAGATCTGAGCTCCTCACGGAATCCCACCGCCTTGTTTTCTTTTCTCCCTCTGTTGTTGATATTCACCCGATGATGAGCTTTCTAAAGGTCCGTATTTTATTGCAGCTTATTAAACGTTTCTTTGATATCAGAGCCGCTTTGCTGTGATAAATGGGGGGAGGGTGGGGGCGTGGATGGCACACGCGGGCCACAGCGATGGGGCACAACCTCCCCCCAGCAGCACTGAGTCCCCCCATTGCCCACGCCATCCCCACCCTGTGCCCCCTCCGCATGTCCCCATAAAGACAATGCCGGGCCTCTGAATGAATCAATGTCATGTTCACGTGGAGGACAACATAGACAATACCGAACATCTCCTAAAACAACACAGCCTCTGCCGGCGGAGGGTGCCCTCCCCAGCCCAGCGCAAACCGGCGGCTGCAACAGTGACACACACACACACCGCGCGGGCCAGACAAAGCCACCGTCATGTTCCTGCCCAGTAGCATCTGTAAACAAAAAGAAAACAGCGTTTGTTGACCCCGAACATAGAAAAATACTATAACAAAATGAAATACAAATATATATTAGAATCTGTAAGTATTCTGTATAAAGAGATACTTTAGCGGTTAGCTTACAGCAAGAACAGAAACACAACACAACTGAGCCCCGGCCGGGGGCTGAAGGAGAGCATCCCGCCGTGCCGTGCAGCACAGGGTGCTGGTGGCAGAGATGTCCCCATGACGGTGGCGTGTCCTGGGTGCGTGGGGACAGCGATGGCACCCACCAGCGGGCTGCACCCAGCAGGACGCAGCAAAGCTGTGGTGTGATGTGATGGGAGAGCTGCAGCCACAGCCCTGGGGGTGACACAGTGATTTGCCCCAGGTTGGCCCATCACCCTCGGTCCTGGGTTGCCAATGGCCGGCACAAGGCGTGGTGCCCCTGCTGCCCTGCCAGCATGTCCCCCGGCACAGCGGTGTGGCGAGGCTGCAGCCCGACAGCTCGGACCTGCTGGGACCTGTGCTGGACGCTGTGTTGCCTCCGGGATCTCCAGCTTCAGCTGCCTCAGCATCCACAGGGCTGACAACATCACAGACCTGTGCCCCAGCAGCCATCTAAGGGACGTCCTCTGGGGGGTTCCAGCACAACCACCCCCTGCACACAGCCCAGCAGGGAGAGGGGCCCCATCCCTGTGCGCAGGGCAGGGCTGGCTCTGCATGGTGAGGCCGCTCCTGGCTCCATCCTGCTTGACCCAACGTGTCCACAGTGCCGCTGAGCTGGCACCGTACACTGGCCATAGGGGCTGCTGCAGCAGGGCCAGGGCCATTTGGGAAGGGGGACTTAGGGGTGCTGGGAACTAGGGGTGCCAGCATGGAGCTCAGCCTCCCTGGCAGCCATGGCACACAAAGCTCTACAGTGCCAGGTGCAGCACAGGGTGTTGGGAAGGTCCCAGCTGGATGTGGGGCTGTTTGGGGGACACACAGAGAGGGCACATGTTCCCCTCAGCGATGAAGAAGGCAGAGATGAAGGGAGAGCAGGCAGAGGGGCAGTGCAGCTCCCACATGAGACACACTTGTGTAGCTGCAAGTTCTTAAAAAAATCCTCTATCTACACACTTGTTTTGTGGGTTTTTTTTTTCCTTTTTTTTTTCTTTTTTTTTCTTTTTTTTTTTCTTTTTGTTTTCCATCCCTCTAGATGCAACACATCTATCCTCCTCCAGCCCCGACGGGCTCCTCCGAGTGGTGGGAACTGCGCTGGGCTTAGGCAACATCCAGGCCCCTGGCTGCAGGGCAGAGCGAGCTCCCGGTGCCGGCGGCTCCTCACTGCCCCCCCGCTGTCCGCAGCAGCCCCCGCACCCCGGCGCTCAGAGGCACGGGCTGCAGCCGCACTTGCTGGGCTTCTCCACCTCCTCCACGAAGGTCGCGCCGTTGCTGCACTCGAAGGCGTATTTCCTGCGCCGCGGCCGCAGCCCGATGCAGCAGCCGGCGTCGGTGTCACCGCCACACGTTCCCCGGCACTGCACGGAGGGCACCGGCCGCGTGGTCTGGCAGATGGCGTAGCCCCTCTGCACCTGGTGGTAGTCCCGCACCGGCTCCCCGCGGCACTCGGGCTCTGTGGTCAGCGAGGATCAGAGTGCGGTCGTCCCAGCGCTGCTGCCCCGAACCCACCTCCCTGCTGCCTACCTTGGTCGCAGAGGGCGCCGCTGTAGCCGCTGTGACACTCGCATACGGGCTGGCCGCTCGGGGTGAGGCGGCAGCGGCCGTGGTGGCAGCGCAGGAGACGGCAGGGGTCGGGCGGTGTGCTGGGCTGGTTGCACAGGGCACCCTGGTAGCCCTGGTGGCACTGGCAGCTGTAGGAGAGGGCGTCGAGGGGCAGGCAGAGCCCGTGCACACACCTGTGGGCAGCCACGGCCATCAGGTGTCTGACACAGGACATAGCAGTGCCTGCACCGTGGTGTACCAGCACCAGCTGCTATGGCATGACACGTGTAGGTGAGGCACAGCGTGGCTAAGGCATGGCATAGGTAGGGCACGGGTATGGCACATCACACCATGACATGGGTAGGCGCAGCACGGCATAGGTCGGGCACAGTCACTGCATCCACAGCAGTGATGTGGCTCCGGCACAGTGCGGCACCAGTACAGCACAGCGTAGCAATGAGCCACAGATTCATAGAACCACTAAGGTTGCAAAAGACCTCGAAGTCCAACTATTAGCAAATCCACTAACCACAACCCTCAGCGCCACAAAGTCACGGTGAGCTGTGAATGGGGCAGGTGAGCCACTATGGGGCACCAAACGGGACAGAGCCACTGCAATGGGGCACAGCCCTTGCTACGGGTCAGCAGACAGAGAGGGGAGGGGGCACTCACTTGTGTCCCTGGCAGGGGCCGCCACGGGGTTGGTCACAGTGAGGCCCATCCCAGCCAGGCTCGCAATGGCAGACGGGTCCCTGGGCGCCGGTGGGCTGGCAGATGCCATGCAGGCAGTACAGCTTGCGGCAGGGCTCGCAGCCCGGCACCACACCGGGCGTCATCCGCGTCTTGGTGAAATCCTGCAACTCGTTGTTGATGTAGAGGTTGCGGATGCAGCCGTGGAAGCTGGTGCCGTTGAGGAGCTGCCAGAGGCGGAAGGCGGCTGAGTTGACGTCCACCGGCATCCCTGGGGAGAGCGGGGCCGTCAGCACACACCCAGCCGACCCTGTACCCCCAGTGCCCCACAGGCCCCATACCGCCGACATAGAGCGGGGCCTCGCTGTTCAGCGTGTAGTGCTTGCCCGAGTTGTCCATGGTCATGGGGCTGCCACCATCAATGGAGAGGTTCACCATCTGGTCGAAGGTCACCAGCTCCACGGTGTGGAACTGCCCATCATTGATGGTCTCGGCACTGGTGGGGAGGGCTGTGTCACCAGGTGCGCTCCATCCCACACCAAATCACCATGCCCATGCAATGGGGTCAGGGCACAGGGCATGGGGGCCCATGGTACCTGTATATGGCTGAGCTGGGGTGAGTGCCGGGGTCATAACTGACCCTGACATGGCCCTGGTACAGCTCTACAGCCATGTGATCGCTGTCACCGTTGTACAGCAGGATGCCGTTGTCCTCAGCCGTGGAGACCTGGAGGTGGGAGAGGTGAGACCCCCCACCCGGTGGCCACCCCCCATCACCCTGCATCGCCCTGCGTCCTCACCTGCAGGGTGATGTTGGCCCGGGGCCAGTCCTGCAGGTCAGTGAACTGCAGGTATGTGTCACGGTCCACGAAGTTGACGCTCAGCAGCTTCTCACACTTGGGGCCACCGAAGCCAGGCAGGCACTGGCAGAGGGCACGGGAGCCCCGCTCCACACAGGCCGCCCCGTTCTGGCACTCGGCACGCTCGCAGAGCCCAGGCTGCCCGGTGGCGCGGGGTGGCATCTCGCACAGCTGTCCACTGTGGGGCCAAGGGCGTGCTGGTCATGGGGCCGGGGCAGGCCCCTCCCCACCACCCAAAGCACCCACCCACTTTGGAGTCCCCACCAGCAGCAGCACCAGATGGAAGCATGGATGCTGAACCCCACGTGTCCCTTCTGGGGTCCACAATAGGATATGTGGTGGCCAGGATCACCTCCTGCGGGATGACAACTGACCGGCCCGTTAGCGCCCCCGGCAGTACCTGTAACCCTCGGCGCAGAGGCAGGAGTAGCCATTCACCTCGTCCACGCAGCGAGCGTTGTTCTGGCACCGGTGGTCCTGGCAGTCATCGAAGTCCTCGCTGCAGTTGGTCCCCACGTAGCCGGGTGCGCACTCACACCTGGGACAGCATGGGAGGGTTACAGACCCCGCTGTGCCTTCCCCAGTGCCTCCCAGCTGCCTTCAGCCCCCTGAAAGCAAGACCCAGGGGCTCACCTAGGCCCCTGGCTGGTGGGGATGCATGTGGAGTCGTGCTGGCATGGGCTGAGCTCGGCCGAGCAGAAATCTGGTGGCTGCTCACAGAAATCTCCTGTGGGGCAGAAGAAGGGGTACCAGATGGTACCTATCACATACCGCAGTGGGATGGCAGTACCCTTGCTCCATGTACCTGTGTAGTGAGCAGGGCACAGGCAGGTGTAGTTGGTGGCACCAGACACACAGGAGCCCCCATTCTCACAGCTGTGTTCCTTGCAGGGGTCACTGGCGGTGCGGCAGTTCGGGCCCTCGAAGCCTGCTGCACACAGGCACCTGTTCCGGGGTAGGAAACACTGTGTTGGGGTGATCTCCCCAAAACATGGGCAGAGGACCATGGTAGAGCCTGCTCCCAATAGAGCGTTGAGGAGCACAGCCTCGTGTGCCCCTACCTGAGAGCCCAGGACTAGTGGAGGATGCTGAGGACGCTCAGTTGCCAAGACAACGGGCTGAGAGAGGCCATTTAGTGCAGAAGGATGAGCAGCCTTCCTCCACCCACAGCCCCACCATTATTTCCAGCTGCTAATTGCACCCCACTTCCCAGAAATGCCTGAAATGTTCAGGGTAGGCAGGGTTGCATGGGGGCATGGCTGCATTCTGTGCTGCCTCTCAGCGCCACAGTGGTGAGGGCACAGACGGATATCCCAGGTAAAGAAGACCCCAAATCCCTATAAGATGCTGCCATCCCAATGCCCAAATTCCATCAGTCTCCACAAACTGCTGACCTGAAACTGTCCCTGTCCCCATCCTGGGGCTGGCAGGTGCCCCCGTTGGCACAGGGGTTTTGAGAGCAGCCATCCAACACCACCTCGCAGTCCCTGCCCTGGGGACGGAAGGAGACATGGCAGGAAGGGGTACCGTGCCTTATTTCCCATTCCCCATCCCTCCCCCAGGTGCTGTGGGCAGGCAGAGCCTTGCACCATGCCTCTGCACCGTGCACCCTGGGTCTGGAGACCCATTGCCACTACCTTGTATCCAGCGGGGCAGGCACAGCGGTAGGAGCCGAGCAGGTCATTGTGGCAGGTGCCCTGGTTGCGGCAGGGGCTGGAGAGGCAGGGGTTGCACTTGGCCTGGACACTCAGGGCTGGGGGCCCTGCGGGGAAGGGTAGAAGGAAGGAAGGGGCGGTGCGGCTGTAAGCACTGGGGGGCAGCGGTGAGCAACGGGGCCATGTGGAGCATCACCCTGCTGTACATGGAGCGGGAGGCACGGACAGACATATGGATAGATGGACAGCACTCACCTTGGCACTCAAACTTCTTGGCGGGGGTGGTGAGCAGCAGCTTGCCCTCCATGTCAGGGGGGCCAGCGCAGCGGGCAATGCCCGGCTCCTTGTAGCCTGTCTTCACCCAGCTGGAGAGCCAGCGCAGGTTGCAGCTGCAGTACAGCGGGTTGGCCCCGATGGCTCTGCAGGGCAAAAGTGAGGGCACTGAGAACTGTGGTACTCCCCCTTCTGCCTGTGTCCCAATCCTAAAGCATCCCAAGCCCCATCCCACTGCGATGGTGGCAGAGGGGAGTGGGGAGGGCAGGGCTGTAAACGGGCACTGAGGTCAGGATGGGTGTGCACCACGTTCAGTCTCCTTTAGGAGAAGCTCGAGGAGGCAGCAGCGGCACGAGCCGGCAGTGCTGGGCTCTGCAGGGCTCTCACTGCTGACAGATGGAGGAGTGCTAATCCTGCAGCTCGCAACAAAGGGCAGGGGTGGTGGGTATGTGGGAGGCAGGAGCAACAACTGGGCAGGTGTCAGGAGCAGGAAGGGGAGCAAGTCTAGAGAAACCCATGGGGTCTTGAGGTCCCCAGCCCTGGACTCACAGGTGGGACAGTGAGGTGACATCCGCGAAGATGCCCTCGGGGAGGGTGGAGATGTCATTGCCATGGAGAGACCTGTGGAGGACAGAGAGCCCCATGATCCCAGTGGCTCCAGGACAGCAAGGGCAGCCCTGGGCTGTGCCCAGCCAGCCAGTGAGGCCAGAGCCCACTGGCTGAAGAGTCTCTGCTGCCCATGGTGCACAGGGGACACGGACACTCACAGCAGCCGCAGGGAGCGGAGGCCCTCAAAGGCCAGTGGAGGGATGCACTGCAGGGAGTTGTAGCTGAGGATCCTGTGCAAGGAAAGGAGGCAACACAGAGAGGCCACCCCGAGCTGCACGCTGCCCCCCCCCACCCATGTCCTACCCCTACATCAGCTCAGGGCACAGCTTCACTCAGGTGGAAGGTCCCCTGGTCTTTGGGGTCCCCTAGGAACACCCTCTCTCAGACAGGGCAGCCTGCAGCCCAGTGCCCGCACTTACAGGGTGGTGAGCTGGCTCATGTTGGTGAAGGAGGAGTTGCTCAGAGAGCTGATCTTGTTGTTGCTCAGATCACTGCAAAACACAGACCCAGCAGCTGTGGCCTCTCCCATCCCTTCTCGCTGCACATCCAGTGGGGCACAGGGACACACTGCCAGCCAGCCATGATCCCACACAAAGGGATCTGCAGGGGTCCCTCCTGGGGAGGGCACGCCATGGGGACAGCCCACACTGCCACCCCCAGGTCCCAGTGGTGAGCCCTGCTCTCAGCCACTTACACCAGCTGCAAGTACTTGAAGGTGGAGAGCTGTCCTGGCACCTGGGTGAATTGGTTTCCATCCAGGTAGCTGGAAGGAGAAGGAGAGTACCTCAGGGTTATTACTGAGCAGCAGGATATCCCCTTTGTGCACCGAGGCCCCGTAGACTTTGTGCTGCAAGAGCACGTCCAGCATAACCTCCCTGCACCCATAGGGGACCCCCTGGCTGGCAGGGAGCTGCACATGCGCCTGCCCACCCACAGACCCCACAAGCTGGTGCCTGGGGCTGCTCCCCAGCCGCCTGCGTGTGTGCACAGCCAGACGCACCGTGCTGTGAGCGTGGGTGGCCGTGTTTGCAAGGCATGTGTGAGATGGATCTGAGGATGTGGTGAGAGGAGGGTGTGTGAGACGGCACTGGGGTGTGAGGGGGTGGCATACATTCTCATGGATGTGTACAGCGTGGGCCAGCACTGGTGGCAGGCTGCTGGGGACTGCAGAGCCCTGGGGTGTGACAACAGCCCCTGTACATCACCCCTTGGGCATGGCCATGGAATCACCGAATGGCTGTGTTGTAGGGGACCTTAAAGCCCATGAATTTCTGCCCCCTCTCTAGATCAGGGACCCATCCAACCCTGCCTTGGGCACCCCAGGGGTGGGGTGCCGCCCCCTGGGATGGTCCCTACGTCCTCAGCCAGAACAGGGGTGCACCCCATGTCCAGGTACGCTGTGGCACAGACCCGTACCCACAAAGCAGCAGCAGGAGGAGGAAGGCAGACCCCCAGCAATGCACTCACAGCTCGGTGACATTCTTGGGGATACCCCTGGGCAGGGCCTTGAGGTGCTTGTTGCTGCAGCGCACCACAGTGTCGAGGCAGGTGCACTCCTGAGGGCACTGGGGCCGTGGGATGCAACTCGTCTCCTCCTGACCTGCATAGGACACAGGAGACACTACGTCACTGGGTCACAGCTCGTTGTCCCACAGGCACTATGTGATGCTGGGTTCAGTGCCTTGCACCTGTGACAGGGCATCACCCACACTCATATCTCCCCTTGGCAGCAAAGCAGGGGTGCAGCTGGCACCTGGCTGTGCATGCAGTCTTGCAGCTTGTGGGAATGTGGGTGCATTGCATTCCATTCTATTGCTTTAGGGGTTACGGTTTCAAGGTTAGGGTTAGGTTTGCACTGTAGTCTATTGCATTGCTTTGCATTGCATTTCTTTGCATTGCATTAGGGTTGCAGTTAGGATTAGGGTTGGGATTAGGATTAGGACTGCACTGCATTCCATTGTATGGCTTTGTATTGCATTGCATTTGATATCATTGCATTTCATTTCATTGGATTGCCTTGCATTTCACATAGCAAATGCATTTCATTTCATTTCATTACATTGCATTGCATTGCATTGCATTGCATTAGGTTTAGGGCTAAGGTTAGGGTACCACAGAGGGACCTGGGGTATCTTTGGGGTGGGCACCATGGGCTGGGTGACCCCAGTTCACCGCGGGGACAGATGTGAACATAGGAGCAGGGATTGTGCTGGGACAGGAGGGTGCGAGTTACCTTCCTCACACCTGAAGTCAGGGAAGGCCACGTCCTGCAGCGGGATCTGACGGAGGAAGTCAGGGTGTTGGCACCGCGGGTTGCCCGTCACGATCTTCCTCTTGCGCAGCCATTCCCCCAGCCAGGCCAGCTGGCAGTTGCAGTTGAAGGGGTTGGCCAGCAGGTTCCTGCAAATGGGAGGGCATAACTTGAGATCTTGGCCCGAGATCCCCAGCAAGGGGCTGTTAGCATCCCCGGAGTGGACATACAGTGTGGAAAGGGACTGCAGCGTGTCAAAGGCACCCGGCGCGATGGTGCTGATCTGGTTGTCGTACAGCGAGAGCAGGCGCACGTTGCGCAGCCCCGTGAAGCTGTCGTTGTGGATGCAGCTGATGCGGTTGTTCCTCAGCATCCTGCAGAGGAGAGGACACCCCATAATCGTAGGACCCAGCAGATCCTGGGGGACAGGAATCCACCCCCAAAGGCTGCAGCTGCACCCAGCAGACAACAGCTCTGACTCTGGACGCAGGCAAGGGATGGCCCAAAAGCAGACCCACAGTGGTGCCAACAGCACCAGCCTGGTGGCATGGGCAAGGCTAGGGGCAGTGGTAGCAAGGGACAGCCCCACCCCCATGGCTCAGGGACACTCACAATGTCCTCAGCCCGTCCAGCCCCCGGAACATGCCGCTCCTCACTGACTCCAGCTGGTTGACGGTGAGGTGCAGTTCACTCACTGATGCGGCCCCCTCAAATGCCCCGTCCTCGATCTCTGACACCTTGTTGTTGCTGAGGTTACTGCGGAGAGGGGGGACCATCAGGCTGCATCCCTGGGTCCCACAGCTTGGGTGGTGTGCCTCTTTCATGCTCCACACCATGCCCCTGTGTACTCTCCCAGCCCCCCTGTGCCTTCAGATCCTCACATTTTCTTCAGGTGAGGCAGCTTCTTGAAGATGCCTGTGGCCTCCAGGATGGAGATTTCATTGTTGTTCAGGCGCCTGGGGTGGGTGGCAGGGAAAAGAGATGGCTGCGAAGGGCCTGGCACAAACCAAACCCTCAGCAAAACCCAGCGCCAGTGACACGGTGGCTGCAGGAGGGGAGGGCATGGCGCTTACAGCTCGGCTGTGGACTGTGGGATGCGCTCTGGGATCTTAGTGAGCTTCAGGTTGGAGCACTCCACCACGCCAGCCTCACAGCGGCACTTCGGAGGGCACACCACGTCGCTGTTGCACTCACTGTTCAGCTGGTAATCCTCTGTCCCTGTGTGCCAGACAGGGCAGAGTCTGAGGGCTGCAACTGGCTGGGTCTTCCCACACCCCAACTGGTCCCAAGTGTGCACCATAGCCCTCGGTGTGCACAAAGGAGGGGCAACAAGAGGACATTATCCGCAGGGACACCTGTCCTGGGTACACCAGCAGGCCCCATATGCACGCAGACACACATGTGGTTCCCTCCTTACCTGGGATGAAATACTGCTCTTTGGCTGCAGAAAGAAAAAGCACATCAGCACCACTGTGTGCACAGCAGAGATTTGGCCACAGCCCCCAGAGGGGACAAGGGTGCTGCTCACCTGAGCAGCGGAACTTCTTGCTCTTGATCTGCCCAATGCGCTTGTTGGCCAGGCGCCGGGGGCTGGCACAGCGGGCACCGCTGGTCTCAATGGGGTTGGCACGGAGGAAATCTGCCAACCACTTCAGATTGCAGTCGCAGACGAAGGGGTTTTGGGCCAGGTGCCTGCATCGAGGACAGCAGGTGACTGGTGGCCAGCACCAAGACCTGCTACCATCGCACTGGGATCCCCCAGGATTCCCTTCTGCAGCCACATGGGCACTCACAGGGTCTGGATGGCACGCAGTGAGCTGAAGGTGCCCTTGGCCAGGCTCTGGATCTTATTGTCATACAGTGAGAGCAGTGAGAGGTTTTGCAGGTCCTGGAAGGCATCTGCCCGCACGCAGTTGATCTTGTTGGCATTAAGGAGCCTGGCACAGGGAAGGAAGTGATGCCAACCCTGTGTCCGTTTACCATGCCATGACCCACAGCACTAAACGTATCCCTGCAGTGTCCCACCAGAGCCTTACAGCAGCTGCAGGGCAAAAAGTCCCCCGAAGACGCCCCTGGGGAGGTCAGCGATCTTGTTGCCATACAGCACCCTAGAGAGGAGGGATGGCAACAGGAAGACAGGTGGCAGTGGCATGGCGCAGCACCCAGTAGGTGCCCTGTGTGCCCCCAGTGTGAGCACTCACAGCGAGTTGAGCGAGCGCAGACCCTGGAAGGCGTCTGGGGCAATCTCCGAGATCTGGTTGTTGCTCAGGTCTCTGAAACCCAAAGGGAGAAGGTGGGCTGAGTCCCCTGTCCCCAGCCTTATCCTCCTGCTGAGGTGCTTGCGGCAGCAGGATTTGGGGTTCTGGGGTCAGAAGTGCTGCAAGATTACATCCGACGAAGCTTCTTGTAGGGGGAGAAGGCACCTGGGGGGATGGACTTGATGCCATTGAGCTCCAGGCGTCTGCAAAGAAACAGGGGAGAGGTGAGGCTGGGGACTGGCTGAGCCTCAGCACCCAATGACAGGCTTAGGAGACTGCAAGACCCTAAACTTGCATTAAATCATCCCAAAAGAGCAGCACCTTTCAACCCAGGGACAACTTGCATTTTGTAGTTGGGGCTTTTTCCATTAGGGAGAGTGATGTGAGGGGAACTGTGGTGGTAGGGGGCACAGCAGGCAGCACTGGGGGCTGGGGCAGCACCTACTGACCCAGCAACATGAGTCTGGGGGTGCTCCGCCTGCCTCGCATCCCGATGGGGGCTTTGCGTGGTAATTGGATTCCCTTAAGGAGATTATTTCTCTATTTACATTTTTAATGCAGCTAAATCCAGGGCTAAAGCTGGGTGGTATGAGAGCGGGGTGGCTGAGCCCTGGGACGTGTCCCCATGTCCGCCAGCTTCAAGTGGGGACGGCGGGGTCCCATACTCACATCTCTGTCATGGTCTCAGGCAGGTTGGCAGGGATGGCCGTCAGCCCCTTGCCCCGACAGTCCACGATGCCGTTGCTGCAGGTGCACATGGCCGGGCAGGAGCCAGAGGACAAGCTGCAGAGCTGTGCGTGCGCTCCATCCGCTTGTCCTGCAGGCACAGAGCCCCCGGGATGAGCCCCAGCCCGTCAGCAGGGGTGGGCTGAATCAATGGGACACTCGCTCTCCAACACCGGGGACCCCTTACCAGAGCAGCTGAACTCATTCTTCTGGATCTCAGCCACATTGAGGCCGCGGAGCTGTGCCGGCGCCGCGCACTGTGTGAACAGCCCGATGGTGGGCCGCTGGCGGAGCCACTGTGCCAGCCAGGCCAGGTGGCAGTCGCAGAACAGGTGGTTGGAGTGCAGGCGGCTGCGGGCGGCCGGGGCCGTCAGTGCTGTGGGATGGCTCCTGCCCACCACCACCGGCTGCCCTGATTACCCCAACCCCCTCCGGCCCCTCCCGCCCCGCTGGGTGCCGCACTCACAACGTCCGCAGCTTGGGCATGTGGTTGAAGCTGGAGACGGGGATGGACGTGATGTTGTTGTTGTTCAGAGTCCTGCAGGAAGGCAGAGGGAGGGAGGTCAGGGTCGGCAGGTTGGAAATGGGAGCGCGAGATGGTTCAGGGGGCACTGAGCCCGGGAGCAGCAGCACCCAACCACCTCCCCGCGTAAGGTGGTTGGATGGAGAGGTGAGGGCTGGGGACTCCAGCCACCCCTGGCCACTTACAGGACTTCCAGCCCCCGCAGGGCCCGGAAAGCCCCATCCTCTATGCAGCTGATCTGGTTCTTGTCCAGTTGCCTGCAGGAGAAAGGAGCAGGAGCATGGCTGGGATGGCACAGGTGCAGAGTTCCCCACATTATCTGCTACTGAGCCAACCCAAATCCTCCATATCAGCCCGTGCCTATCCCCACTGCCACTCACAAGTTCTTGAGGTCTGTGGCCCCACGGAAAGCTTTCCTGGGGATGGCCTGAATGAAGTTCTCGCTCAGGTCCCTATGGGAAAAAGAAGCAGGAAGAAAAATTAACACTGCCTGTAAGACAGAACACTTCATGAGGCTGCTGTGTTCAGAGATCCCAGGGAACTGCAGCCCCACAGCCATGCCAGAGTGATGTGGTTTCACCTGGGGTGGCTGCATGTGCCTGGGACTGTCCAGCACTGGGATCTCCAGCTCCAACACGTGGAGCAGCAGGGCACAGCTCTGAGAAAACTCTCAGTGCTTAAATACCCTGTGTCTGCTGTAATTACAGGTCCCGCTGATTAACTGGTAATTACACTCAGTGGCTCCTGCAGGCATTCCCATGGAGCCTGCCCCATGCGGGAGAGGGCACAAATAATGGGGTCATTAATTTATCACTGTCCATGTAATTGCCTGCTCTGCTCATTCCTGACATCCCACTTCAGTGGAAATGGGTCAGGACAGTGGGACAGCATCCATGTTCTTATCCATACTCCTAATTCCTTGAGATAGCACATCAAGCATTGTCCAGAGTGTGCAAAATACCTGGAAGTCTCCAAGCTGGAGTTTCAACTCAGCCAAAAGCACCACTGCTGTGGGAAGGGAACCTTTCCAGAGGGAACCATCAGCCTTGCACCAAAGCACAAAGGAAAGGAGAAGCCAAGGAAAACAGTCTCAATCAGTGCACTAGTGGGATGTTCGGACAACTCATGGCTGTGATCTGGGACCAGATGCACAGCCTCCTTCCCACCGCATTGCACCATTGGAAGCCAACTGCTGGGAGAGCACCTTTGTGGGATGCAGGCTCCAGAGAGTGCATGTGGTACTGGTATCAGTACAGGTACTGGTACTGGTGTGGTGGTACTATCCTGCCATGGCTCCAGCCTTATTCCCCCTCTGAGCTGCATGGGGCCAGGGCTCACCACACAGCTGGGCACCCAGAGAGGAAGGCAGTGTTGCTCTAAGCCCTGTCTCCCCCCAAATAAGGACTCACATTCCACTGTGGCTGCTCGAGGAAGGAATCCCCCAGAAAGAAAGCCATCTGGGTACCCCCAGCACATGCTCACTTCTGCCACTCACCATGCAAACACTGCACTGCACTGCCATGGACGCAGCCTCCTATCTCTCACTATTTACCCAGTCACAGTGAGGCCAAGCAGAGGAAGTTCCCAGCACACTCTGCTCCCAGCAATGCATTCAGATCCCCCAGACAAATCTGGCTCGTGGTTCCACACTCACTGTGCCCAGCGGTCCCAGTGTACCCACAGCCTGCAAGCTGTTCACTTACGGCTCAGGAGCCCAATGCAGCATGAGGGGTTGCAGCGCACTTTGCAAGGCCTCCCCCCTTTGCAGTTTTTTGTGATAGGCACACCAATGAAGTGCTGCCACTCAGGTGCCGAAGCCAAGTGGGACAGATGCTGGATGTGAGTCTTTCAGCAATGCCCAGTGCCGGGTTTCACTGCCCGTGCAGTCACACAGTTGATGACAACACAACAAACACATGCTCTGCCTGCAGGATCCTCAGTGCCCGGCACTAGAACGAGGCACAGCCCCTTCCCTCCTGGTGTTGCATCGCTCCCAGCTATGTTTGCTTTACACTTTGGCACCGAGGAAACAGCAGATGGCACGGCTTCGCCTCTCTCCGTCACTCAGCTTGCAGCACCCTCAGCCGTGCCAGTGTCACCGCGCAACACTCCTGCCCAGCGCTCCTAAAGCCCTGAGTTCAGGAGCTCCTCCTTCTGACCCCCAAGCAGCTGGCTCACCCGCAGCCTCTCCAGCCCTTGGCCACGGGAACCACGCGGCTCCTCGCAGTGCCGCGGCGCTGAGCCGGGAGCGCGGCGCGGTGCCAGACGCGGTGCCAGGCACTGTGCATGCCTCCATGGGGCTGGCAGGGGCTCGGCGGCAGGAGCCAACCCCCCGGCGCGCCGCCCTGCCCGACGCTTAGCGGGGCACCCGAGCAAAACTGTTCGACATCACTTCCCAGTGGGGAGTCCACTCAGGCAAACAAACCCTGGCTGCATTAATTTCCACTGCCAGAGCCTGGCGGGCCGGTGGCAGGGAGGCCGGGGCTATTACCACGCTCCCATTCTCCCTCCTAATCCTGACTTCACACTTTAACCTGATTGAGCCTTGTTTGGAGAGCTGGCTCCCTGCGCGCCGCCAGGGGATTAGGGCTGGACGCAGCGGGGAGGTAATCGCTTCCTAGTGGCGTCGGCCCCCGTGGCCCCTGAGCGCCCCACCGCCTGTCAAGAGTGCTGCAGAGCCTGGCAGCCTCCAGTTTGGGGCTCCCCGTGCCATATCCTCACCCTATAGATCCCTGTACCGTAGATCTCCGTGCCATAGATTCCTGTGCTGTGGCTCCTCAACTTGGCAGCATCCGCTGGGGTGAGCAAGGTGAGCGGTGGAGGGGACCCCATACCCTACACAGGCCTTTTGGGCTGGAAGAGATGCTGCTGCACCCCAGACTGTGGGTGTTGCACTGGATGAGATCACATGGGAGAAGACTGTGAGTTCCCCAGGACACCTGTGAGGGACCATCAGCCACAGGACCATGGCGCTGTGACGCAGCCTGCTGTCCCCACATGTGCCATTTGTCCTGGGGCACAGGGTCAGACAGCAGGGGCTGCCCCACCAGCACAGCTCACACCACCTCCACCACCTGACAGATGACAGGAGCAAGTGTGAAGGGACAGAACGAGCCTGCTGCATCGAAGGAGATCAATAGACCCATCAGCACTCGCATCAGCTGCTGACAGCAACGTCCCCCCAGGGTTCCCCACCGCAGCCCTGTGGGCGCAGGTGAGAAGTGGCTGCACCCAGAGCGAGCACCCCGCAGTGCCAGCATGATGTCAGGCTGCTGGATTTTTAATGGGCTCCGCCAGCCCAGCTGACAGCAGGACCAAGGGGACAGGGCAGCACTGTCTCTGACTCAAAGTGCCACCCCTGAGGTCAGCAGGAGTCTGCGCGCTGCCAGCTGCCATCCGCCACCCACTGTGTGCAGGACAGTAGAGCTCGAAGCATTGGTGCTAACAATACAGGAAAGAGATTGTATGGCCTCTGGAAGGACCACCTGGGCACAGCCACCACTCAGCTGGCAGAGACTGTCACCAACCAGGATCCCTCTTCCCATCAACCCTCCGCAGAGGAACCTGCAGCACATCCCATCCCCACCAGATGCTCATGAGGGATGCAAACTCAGGGTGACCCTGATGCTGACACCCCCTGTCCAGCTGCAGCTCTAACCTCTTTCTGCCCCTCCTGGGGCTGCTCGTATGGAGGTTGAAGGGCGAGCAGCTGGCTGGTACAGGGAGCATCCACCCTCCCATTGGCAGCCAGAGCAGGAGCTTCGTCAGGTGGCCCCAGCCACCGACAATTACGTGCTGAGTAAATCGATGGGATGTAATTGGACTATTAAGATCTCATTATCCTCCTGGCTCCCGGTGCTGCAGCCCGCAGTGTATTGGTGAGACCACGACCTGCATGCAGCCAAAGAGGCTGCGTGCTGCCTCGTGAGTCTGGCTGGGCAGAGGGGGTGGGATGCAATCGCTGCACCCCAACATGCGACCTGGGCAGCTCCAGGCTGTGCCACTGTCCTGCCAACGGGACAGGAGGATGGCAACCACCTATAAGCAGCTTCCCAGAGCTGATAGCGTCAGTGGCACCAGGACTTGATGTGGGCACAGGGGGACATAGGGATGCACAGTGACCACAGTGTTTGTGCAATCTAGGATTTGCTGAGCGGCTCCTGCGTGGGCTGAGCTGCATATCCAGAGGCACAGGGCCTCAGCTCCGCAGGAGGGAGGGTGTTGTGCTAACAGAGGAGCTGGCTGAGGAATAGAGGGGAGGGTGGGCGGGAGGCAGAGGAGGAACAAAACATCTGCCACCCACCCTGGAGCCTCTTCAGAGGGGGGAAACAAGTTAAAAGCAGCAGCTCTAATAGCAACACAAGCAAAATAACAAGCTGCACGCCCTGCTTGCCTGTCACCGCCCCCTCCCCACGCCGTCCCTTTGTTCCAGCAGCTCCTTACCCATGGAAGGGGAGTGGGCACGCGGCCCGACGCACAGCCAATGCGGCTCCAGGCTGCCCATCGCAACCCCATACGCCGTGCTGGGCTGGACCATGCTGGTTGCAGGCAGTGTGCCATGCCGGGAGCCGTGCTGGGCATCGGGGAGCATCGCACCCTGCGGCACGCAGCCCTGCAACGCTCCTCCAAGGCGTAAATGAAAAAGAAAACAGCTCTTCTGCCGAGCCCTGTGGGGAGCTGGCTGGGCCTCTCGTTAGCAGCCTTATCCCGGGGTTTGCTGAGCTCAGAGCTAATTGACTCCCAGCCTCTGAGGCTTTTAATTGCTAATAAGTGTGAAGCCAGCCCTGCCAGCCTTCCTGGATTCCTCCGAGGTGTGAATCAAGCAGGCCGAACCAGCCAGGCTGAGACACCCGGCCAGGCGAGGAGCTGTGCTGCCCAGGGCTCAGCCGTGCCAGAGCGGAGCTCCTGCAGCGGCAGCTCCCAGCCCTGCTCCCAGCTCTGGGAAGGGGTGAAGCAAACTCCACACACCATGGTGGCAGGGTGCTGCTCTGCACCCCATTTTTTCCCCCCCTAAAAACAGTCAAATTCCAACACACGTGGGCTAAAAATACACCCTGGTCTATCGGGGGCTCTGCCCGCTCCTGCATCTCTTGGATGATTCTACCCAACTTAATTACATTCACGGGTATGAAATCACCAGTAAGTAATTAGACAGCCCCGTTCCCACTTAATACGCCAAAAGCTGCCTCCTAATTAAATATTATAGGGATTTAAAAGCATTTCTGACAACATATTAGATATGTAAAATGCTGCAAATTAGCTGGCTCCGCCACTGAAACGCTGCCAGGGAACAATGCGTCTTCGCGGCTGGGAAGAAATCTGGGACATCGCTTCATGTAAATTGGGAGAAGGGCCCATTCTTCTGGCACTGCTTCTCAGTGGGGTTTGGCATTGGTGGAGCACAAAGGCTGCAGCCCTCTCCGTGGTGTGCAGTGTGAACATCCCACTGGCAACCTGCAGGGCCAGCACGGGGTGAGCCATCCCTGCCGCAGCCCCTCTGTCCAAAATGCAGATGGCTTTGGACTCATCCTCACATGCAGCCCCTGCACGTGGGGGTGTTGGGATGGAGCCAATGGCCACTGCATGCTGCTGGGCAATGCAGCCCAGCCCAGTTCATAGCTGAGCTAGTGCAGGGCTCTTCCCTTGAAAGCAATACAGAGATCAGGAGGTTTGTAACAGAAACAGCCGGGAGCAAAGGAGGGGAATGGCACCAGTTGTCTGCAAACTCACAGGGTGTTTGAAATTCACACTTCAAAGTTAATATCCAGCGGCCTGGGTTGCCTTTTCTGCACGTGGAGGCAGGGAGCAGGATTGCACCTACTGCAAAAGCTGGGTTTTCCCCCAGAAGCATGGCTCAGAGCCAGGCTGGGATGGGGGATGCAAACCAGGCCAAGCTCAGTGTGATAATGCCCTCTTGCTAATCCCCTGGGATTCAGAGTCTAAGTGCACCAAAGCTGGGCTTTGGGCTGACACCCTGATCTAGAATCTGCCACAACAAGATCCTCCCAGTCATCTGCAGCCTCTGTGCAGCCTCCCAAAGCCTTACATAGGGGAGCAACTGGAGACAAACCTCCCTCTGCAATTGGGCACCAAGCCCTCTGCTCAGCCCTGAGCTGGTGCAGAACCTCCTCCAGGGCTGCAGCGCCTTTTCCAGGGAGCAGCAGCCTCATCCCCTTGATCCAGGGCTAGACCAGGGCATGGGGATGTTGTGCACAACTGGGGAAGCGGTCCCACCTCCTGCTTTGCAGTAGGAAAGGGATGTGCAGCAGCGCTGCCAACAGCCTCTGCCCCTCATTATTTTTTCACTGCAAGAACTATCCTATCCCTTATCAATAATTCACAGGTACAAACGATAATGCTCACTGCCCCGGTCTGGGAGCCACATGCTCCTGGCAAGAGGGATGAGGCCCGGGCGATCGCTATTGTTAATGTGCGCCGTGCGGGGAGGGGGGAGGTAAGGAGGATAAATATTTAACACCACGTCTCTGAGCAAACATCCATGAGGGCTGAACACGGGTTGTACACAGAGCTGCTCCCTGTTAGCATGCTTAAACCCATCAGAACGGGAGGACCCCCCCTCCAGTGCTCAGCTTTGAGAGGGCAGCTGGAATAGGGCCCTTCCCTGCCCATTCCCCCATGCAGAGTACAAAGACGAGGCTGTTACCTCAGCCAGGAGCACCCCCAGCTCCCCGCAGGGGCCGTGCCTCGGGCCCTACCTTGGTGCTGCTGGGTGGCCACGCTGTGCGGCAGCGTCACAAAAGGGACACAAAGAGCCACACACCGCTTCCTCTCCCGGCCTTTCTTTTTGCCGTGTCGAGGGGCAGCTTGGAGTGTAATTCCCGGGAGTGGGAGGGGAGAATAGGTGTCTTTGTTGAAGAGGCTGGAGGGGGAAGAAAGAAAAAACACCCACCGAAAAACCCAACAAAACCAGCACAAAACCCAAGCCTTACTGATGGGAACACAAAGATCCCCGAGTGTGCAGGCAGAGGACTGGGGAGCAGCGGGCTGCAAAGGACACTGCGTCCACCTCCTCCCCTCTGAGCACTCAGTGGTGAATAGCTCTCCTTGGTGCAAGAGCCAAATGTATGCCTACTCTGAATTTGTCTGCTTTCAGCCTCCAGCTACTGAGCAATTTCATGCTTTTTCTCTTTACATTCCCATTGGGGTTTTTTTTGTTTGTTTTTGGCTTTTTTTGTTTTTTGTTTTTAAAGAGAATTAATGACAGGTTTACAGTCAGGTTTCTCCCCACACAGGTATGCAGGGACAGTGATGAAATCCCTCTTAGCCTTCTCCCACAAGCACTAAATAGGTCGAACACTGCAATTCCCCTCACTTGGAGGCAGCTTTTCCAGACTCCCAGTAATCACTGTCTCGTTTCCTAGCATCCCAGCACCACAGGCCCTAAAGCAGAAGCACCGCTCCCACTGGTCCCACACAGTGCCCCCCCCTCCTGCTCTGCCCACCCATCTCCCCTAACCCCACATCCTACAGCAGGCTGTGTTGTCGCTAAGTCATTTTCAGCATCCCCAGACGCTGCTCCCCGCCGTGGAGCCCTGACCTACATTTTTCCCAGCTGTGTGACCTCGCGTGCGGCTGACGCCAGTGCGGGTGTTACAGCGGAGCTGCACGCTCCCGTTCATCCTGTAGGATGGGCGCTGTGCCGCACCACCTGCCCCAGTCCTTTCGCCTATCAGTCCAAACCTGTGGTTTCTTCCCCAGCAGTGCTGCTTGCACAGCACTCACCATACACTGGAAGAGCAAGGGGGCAGCCAGAGGGTTGGCCAGAGCCAAAGTTGTCCCAGAGGGATGGGGAACCCAATGGGGCGGGAGCAGAGCCCAGCCGTGATTTCCCTGCGAAGCCACTGTCAGAGATGCTATGCTCATTTTGCAGAATATTAATGTTTTCATTGCCATATCCTTCAGGCAAGAGGAAAATGACTTGCAGAAGTCTCGGTATATCATGTCAGCGCCGTCGCTACTTATCAACCCAATTTGTCAGCTCGTCAAAAAAAAAAAAAAAAAAAGAAAAAAAAGGATATCTGGTTTGTTTGACGAGAGCAATTTTCCATGTGGATTGGCATTAATTATCCTTTAATTCCTCCCTGATTGCCATCCGTGTTGCTGCCAGCGCTGGGACCAGCAGTGCTGCACTCACTCCAGCGCAGGACCTGCTGCTCTCTAGGCAAGGAGTGGGGTCTGTGCGTCCCTTTGGGGCCTTATTGGGATGGGGACCTGCCTGTCCTGCCAGAGACCCTTTCTTCCCAGGACTGGGAGCCTCCTGGAGAAGCCAAGCTTTGCTTTCTCTCTGTTTAACCCCCGGCTGGGGTTGGATTGTGAGGCTGTTTCTCAGTCCGGGATGCCCATCTGGAAGCCATTAGGCACCTTTAATCCCCCTCATCCATTCTGGTGCTGTCTGAGCTTCCCCCAACCCAACACACACAAACGCTGCCATTCAAGCAGTTAATTTAAACAAATTCTGTCCAGCCGCCACCTCGAGCAGCAATGAAAAAGCCGAACAGGGCAGCTCAAAGCCAAGGGGGAAGAATGAGAAAAAAATAATAATGAAAGAAAGAAAGAAAAGAAAGAAAACCCACTCAGATACCCAGAAAGACCAGCTGCATCCTCCCGTCCCAGCCAGTCCTCCCCTCTCGCAGGCAATCAGATAGCATGCAGGCTGTGTAATTGGATGGCAAAGGATAGAGAGAGACATCTTAAAGCTCGGGTCTAATCTTATTAACACCCGGCTGCGGGGATGCTGTGAAATTGCGGGATGCAGGAATGAGCAACACGCTGCTGTGCCTGTGGGGAAGAGAGCAAGCGAGGCGGAGCAGGATGAGGAAATGCCTCTGGTCTGAGAGCATGTGATGGAAATGCCACCAAGCATTGGGAATACGGCTTTTCCATATTTATCCTATATGCAAAAGCCACTGCCACAGAGTGGCACATACCCAGCACATCCATGCATTTTGCTGGGTATGTGCTGGCCTGCAGCAAATCTGGACCTTGAGCCCCCCAGGAAATATCCCAAGTGGGGATATTTCAGCCCCCAACCCACATCCCCAGGACCCTGTTGCCCAGGCAACCCACAATAGCACCAGCCCCTGGGAAAAGCCCAGGACTTGGTTGGGGGGGGTGGGAGGTTTGAGGGGAAATACCCACCCACCTGTGGGGCTGAGGGCTGGACAAAAGCCCCTTTGAGTGCCGCAGCCCCTATTGCTGTGCATGGGGATGAAAGGGATGTGGATTCCAAACTGGCACTGGATGAGTCTGGGGGCTGAAAGAGGCTTTTTGGGGGGCTGGAGGGAGCATCACTTCCCAAACACTCAAGGGGCAGCCAAGCTCCTCTCACCTAGAGAAAACATCCTACCTCCAGCCCTGGGATCTTAATGACTCTTCTCTGAGCAGATCCACCTCAAACTCCATCACCCACCAGCACAAGGCGGGGGAGAGGAGGGGGGATGAGGAACACATTGCATGCCCCTACTGCCATTTCCTGGTTTATGGACAAGATGACAGTGAGACATCTTCAGTTACAAACAGCTCCCTTGGGAGCAGTAAAAATTTATCCAGCTTTTCCTGTCCTGAAGGGAAATACACACACAAACGAGGACCAGTGCCTCAGGGAAGTGCAGAAACCTGGGGGAGGGGGTGGATATGACCCTGTAATCCACAGCTCTTATGGGGGACCATGGCGGTCGATATCTGGCTGGTTAAGTGAGGATAAGCCTGGGATGATCATTCATTTAGCACAGCAGAGGAGCTGGCCCACACCTCCCCAAACCCACCCCCATGCGCGGCACATCACCAACCACATCTGTGGGATACACGTGCCGGGGCACTGAGCTACCACCTCCTTTAAAACCAACGCACAATGCTCCTTTCTGCCACGTCCTGGAAATCAAACTACCGAAGGATAAGTCCGCTCACAATGCTTTAAAATTGCTTTGAGCCTTCCTACGAACAGAGCCATTAAAGCAGGAGGAAGGAAATGCCTTTATTCTGCCACCAAAACTCACAGACAAAGGGATCTGCTCCTGTGAACACTTTTTAACTCTTCCAGAGGAACAAAGGTGGCACGGGGCACAGTGCAGGCAGCGAGGGCTGCAAAGTGCAGTGCTCCCGTGGTTAGCACCCAGCACTGGGAAGATGGGTCTTTGCTGTCTGCTTGTTTGCCTTGTAGGATGTAAATTCCCATTTGCTGGGGCAGGGAGGTGAACAGGGCTGCCCTGCATGGGACAATACACAGAGGGGCCCTCTTGCTTCAGCTCCTTTGCCTTAATGGCATTGGGAAAGTTAAATCTGGGATGTGCTCCAGTGCTGAGAGGTGGTGGGGCAGATCTGAGGGGTGAGCACGGTGCCGGGATGAGGGTGGGAAGTGCTGGGGCACCACAGCAGCCCCTCGCCACCCGCCTGGCAGCATCCCCACGAGGTCACCTCCCCACCTATTAGTGGCACATTTGTTTCCCCGCGTTTCCTTAGAGCTGTCATGAGCCACACTGACTCTTTGTTCCCGGGGGCTGCGGTGGGGCCTCTTTTCCCCCTCCCCAGCTGGCTGGGGGGGTCCCACCTCACACAGACCCTGCAGCCCCCCCCAGCTGTTCCCCTCCTGATTGGTATTCGGGGGGACGCATCCCAGCCCGGCCCCCCCAGCCCCACTATTTCCCCGACAGAAGGGTCTTTGTTGGGGAGCGCAGGGGGATCCAAAATCCAGAGCTGCTGTACAGCACAGCATCCCCTGCACCCAGACGTCAGCATCGGGGCACACCACCTCGCCCCAGTGTTTCTCCATCTCTCTCTCCCGGGGTTTCTGAGGAGCGGTCACTGCTGCAGTCTCACGAGCAACGCCTCCCACGCGCAGCCAGCCCCATCCAAGCAGGGCCCGCTTTGTTATCCCTTCCTCCGACAGCTCCTTTTTCACTTGTCACCCTGTTTTGCTACTATGCAGCTCACAGCTTCCTCCTGCGCGGTCGTGGTCTCCTTCTGAAGGAGGCAATTTGCATTTTCTCAAGTTATTTATCATCGCCCGATTTTTTCTCTGCCTGCCTTAGTAAGGGCAATTTGGGCTGTTTTGGGGCCAGACACAGAGATGGCAGTGAGGAACTGCCCCACAGCTCACTGCAATGCCCCCTCCTCTATCAGAGCACCCAGCTGCAGAGGTCACCTTCTTGCCTGGGTGATTTTCCCCGGTGGAAGCAAAGATGCATGTTTTATCAGCTCGCCACTTTGCGGGAGACGCACCCCCCAGCCCGCCGCGCTTTGTTCTTCCGTCCGGCGCTGACAGTTTAATTAAACCCGGTTTGAGATGGGGTCACCTGGGTCAGGCGCTCTCCAGCAAAACCTCAGATCAGCGCCATTTCCAGCCAGAGGCGCTGCTTAATGAGCTGTCCGCTCGTTAGGGCGGGTAGGGATAAGGGAGGCCACGTAATACCCCTTGCCACCATGGGTCCAGCACAGCCCTTTTGCTGCCACTTCTCCTGGAACCACCCTGGGGGCACCAGGGCAGGATCCAGCCCCACTCACAGCCCTCTGCATCCAAAACCCCAACCCGTCCGTTATCTTGATGCAACAAATGCTTTCTATAGCCCAGATCTGAGCAACTCATTGCAGCTCATGTGGAGCTGGGAGACCGCAAAGCACCACCAAACTGAATTCTGTGATTCAGGAGGTGGAATAAGCCTCCCTCCATCCTGACCCGAGCAAGATTATCCTTTCTGTGCCTGCAAGAGATCCCCACGGCCATTGTATGGCCAGGGGCAGGGAAGGGGCGGTGGGGCCACCTCAGATCCATTTCATAAGGTCAATAAGCGCAGAGCCTGGCAGAGGCTCCAATTTCAGCTCAAGCAGAGCCGATTTCAATTTACCTTGTACCCATTCCCCACTGACTCATACCCCCACAGCCCAAGCCGTGCTTGCTGCAGTTTCAGAGTGTCCTTATGACCTCCGGCATCACCGCAGCAGCGTGGTTTCAGATCTCACCTCCCGCTAAGGCAGCGTGACGGGTCTAGCCAAGCTCTGCACTGGGCACCCCTTCCCTGCCGTCCCCAGCACAGTCCTGGGTCACAAAGCCACCAGGAGAGCCAGCAGCAGGTTCCCTAGTGCTCCGGGACCCGGTGCCACCTATTGCTGGGGGCTGCAGAACTCAATGTAAACGTTAATGTTTTGCAGTGTTTTTGCTGCACAACGGGTGGCTGGAGGATGGGCCGTTGCTGGCGCCGTGCTACGGCACAGCTGAGCTCAACAAATGCCATTTGATAATTAATTGAACGCCTGTGCTATCAGCTGCCATTACCTAGGCCCATCGCTGGCTCTCAGCCACCATTTCACACATCCCACGCTGGCAAACCCACACGGCAGTTTAACCCTTCATTAAACACCGGCACCAACTCCTGGCACCAGTCACAGCCAGCACTGCCTCTGGGCACAACCACACCCTGGCAGCATGGGGACCAGAGATGTGGAGCATCCATCCACTCTCAGCGCCCAGCCCAGGCCACCGCAAGTTTAGGACAGGGCAAAAATAATCACCAACCACCCCCCCCAGGGGCTGCCCCTCCTGCCCCACACACCCCTCGCAGGGGAGGTACTCACAGCCTGGACAGAGCCTGGTTGTGCTGGAAGAGGAGCTCGGGCAGGGTGTGTAGCTGGTTGCGGTTCAGCCGTCTGTAGGAAGAAAGAAAGGGTCATGGTAAGGAGGGAAAGCAGCCAGTCTCACCCAGGATACAGCTTTGGGTCGCTTCTGCTCCCAGGTGATGGGAGCCAACTGGGCATTAATAGATTTACTCACAATATTGCAATTATATGCAGACAGGACACCAAGCTGTTAAATGCTGATTGCTGTTTAACTGTGCCGTTAACCTGCTGCTCACTCAGCTCCTAATATTTGCTTGAGCAGCCTTGATAGGGTTTAAGCTGCTGAGCTATTTTATTGAATGCTGAACTGTAGCTTACATCTCCCTGGTTCACATGCAGGACACAACTGATAACAATGGTAGTGCTTTCTGTTTAACCTGCCCCTCACCTCAAAGGCATCAGAAAGGGCGTTAAGATCTATAGAAACAGCACTAGGTTTGCTACCCACACTGCTGTGCATCAGCAACGCTGTTTGAAGTCAAGCAGCACAGATGTGCTACGGGTTAAGGCAAAAACTAAAGGATGCTTGCAATGAGCAGAACTGGTTGCCCCATGCCACCTGCCCGCACACCACCACTCACAGCCGCTCCAGCTCCTTCATGTCATCAAATGCCCCACGTTCCACCACACTGATCTGGTTCTCCATCAGCTGCCTGCAGAGGGACATAGAGAAAAGGGGTTAGATTTTGGAATAGTGGTCCGCAACCCAGCCTAACCACTCCCAACCCAGCTCAGTTCAACCCAACACATTCCAGCTCATCCTATCTGAATCTAGACTCTTTCTTCCTGCTGGAAGCCCACCATGCCCCAGCCCAAAGCTGATGCCAACCAGCCGGCACCACCTGAAGGACTCAGCCCCATCCCTATCCCTCCTGGGTGCCGCAGGCTGAGCACACTTCCTGCTGGGAACTCACAGGACACGGAGCTGCTTCAGTCCGGAGAAGTCATTCTTGTGGATACGTGTGATGTTGTTGCCATTGAGCTCCCTGGGAAGAGAAGAGACAGAGGTCAGCATGGAAGCACTCAAGAGCCATGCAGTTACCTGGAAATTCCCCCAAAAATGGACAGGCAAGGGCCAAAGTACAGCAGTGATCACTGCATTTTTCATTAGGAATGGGGGCTGGCCCTGGAGAGGACACAGCCCACAGCCCCTGGCCAGCAGTGTGCACATTGGCATTGCTCAGGGACTACAGAGCAGCAAGGGGTGACTTGTTCCCCCAGCACGCCTGTCTCAGTGCTCATGTCCCCCAGGACAGGCATTCTGCAGCCATCATAAATGCAACGTGCAGCCCAGCGAGGCCAGCAGCCCCTGCCTGGATGTAAACCACCCCACAGGGCAATGCAGCAAATGTCTGACAGGCTCGTCCTGAATTCATCGAGCCACTCAGAGAGGCCAGGAGCAATGAGAAAACCAACAGCTGCCCCCAAGAAAAGTAGGATGGCTCCAGGCACACAGCTGCAAGTCACCCACAGGCATTAGGATGGGTTCAGTGCTCGGCCATCTCACACCACTGAAGCAACTGCCAGGAGATAAGTCACACCCCAAGGACTTCTGCCAGCCCAGTCAGCCCCTATGTCCCACCTCTTGGTGGAAATAAGGAAGAAAGGCTTTTGCATGAGTGGTCCCCAACCCATCTCAACTCAATCTATTCCAACTCATCCCATCCCAACCCATTCCATCTCAACCTCTTTCTCCATCCCGACCTGACGCCTGCCTCCACCAGTTCCACAGCCATGCGAGGAGCCGGGGTCATCGCCGGGATGGCCCCAGAGGCAGCGAGCAGCGTGTAGGGCTGCCCGGTACAGCCTGCGCAGCCGCGCACCCCGGGGTGCTACCATTGTCCCGCTGAAACGGCTGATAATGGCTAATGAGTTCCAGCTCGGCGTTATAGCCTCATAATTACACAGCTATTCAGCGACTGAGATTGCCGGGCTCCTGCCATTATCCAGCCGTGTGTGCCTGTGTTGGGAAGGAGGCGGGAGGGGGGGTACGTTACTAGGACACAGATGAATGCAAGTGGGGAATGAATAGAGGCTCCCCAGCCCCAGCGATTAAACCGAAACCCAGGCTCAGGCTCCACAGCCCCCCGGCTCACTCTGCCCGGCACTGGGCTGTGGTAAATGATGACCCTCACAGCAATATGGGAACAAACAGCAGGTAAAGCTTACTTGTAAGGATGCCGAGGCAACCCTGCCATTTAACTTTGTGCCATTTTTCCCCCTTGGTTCTTCCCGCAGATAAATCACAGCCTGCCCTGCCCAGCGCACCGGCTCCCCACGGTCCAGCTGCATGCTGTGTCGCCGTGCTTCCCTCCCCAAGGTGTCTGGGGACCACTTGGCAGCACTTCTGGGAAAGTCATTTTCATTGCAACCTTGAAGTTTCAGAGCCCCCTTCCATTTCTCCCCAGGAAGAAGAAAGTCATTACAGCAAGCGATCCCCTCGTGACGGCGCTGGCGGATCATCCCGCTCCCAGATGGGATGTCGGCGCTGCGCAGGGCTCATTGCTGGATTTGCATAGTCTGGGTTTATATTTGGTTTCTATCTTTGGATGGCTTATTCCACTCCCGAGGGCTCTGCTGTGTCTTTTCTCCTTGCAGCGCCTGAGCTACACCAACTCCACTACAAACTCAGAGAGTACAAATGCTGAGCAGTAATTCCTTAAATACAGCCAACGTGAGCAATATTTCCCCTGGTGCTGATTTATTGGGGAGTCACAGTGCTGGAGGTAACGCAGCCTATTTGCACCCCGCTGCGAAGAGGGGCAGAGCTCCAGCACACTCACATCTCTCCCAGCCTGGTGTCATCTACAAACGCCATAAGCAGCTCTCTTCCCTCTAATGGGGACGCCAAGGAGAACGAGACCCCAGACTGACCCCTGTGCTCAGCACTGGGGGACAGAACAGCTGCAATCTTTCATCCTACACTTTTATTGCATTTTTGAAGACTTTCTGAGATTTCAGCCGGCTGCTTGAATGCCACCGGGCCGCAGCGCAGGCTGTGAGCTGCAAAGCCCTCCACAGCCTTGGGGAAACAAATCCTTCCAGTGCCAGCGCAAAGGAATCCTCACTGTGTGGATGCCCCATGGAGCAGGGCTCTGCGCTGTCTGGGCTCATTTCAGAACAATTGCTCTTTGGTGAAGAAGAAATCAAGCCCACAGCTCCAGCCCCTAGAGCTTGAGGCACTCTGTAAGCTTTTACGAGGTACTAACCCAGGTTAGCATCGCGATAAATTTTTAAGCGCTACAAACAGCATTGATTGTGCCACCAGCGCCGAGGAATGGGAAGCCTTTCTGCTCTCCCTAAGCTCTCTCTGGGGTTTTCATGCCACAGCCATTATCTGCCGGCAGTCAGATGCGCAGCGTTGTGGTGCATCTTCTCCAACCACTCTCTGTCCTACAAGATGCAACTCTGCCCACACCTCGCTTTGCTCAGCCCTCCCAGCATGGGGACAGCAGGACATAGCACCCCACTGCTGGGATGTGGGGTGGGGATGCTGATGCCCAGCCCTCAGCTCCAGATCTCCCATAGCATCCCATGCTGGGGCTGGGACTTCCCCCCACTGCAAACCGTATGGGGGAATGTGGGGTACCCCCCACCTCCCCAGCTCTGTGTGCTCGCTTCTCTCCCACTCGCTGTGCCAAGTGCTGCTCCTTGGCTGCATCGCTTGAAAAATTCATCTTCCCTTTTTTCTGATCTTCCTCCTCCTAGCAGCCTCTCTCCCCCATAGGATGCTCGCCTCTGCTATTTTGAGAGGCGAGTGCATCCGAAATGCACGCCAGGAAGGCAGGCGCTCAGTTGAGTCTTGGAGCCTGGATGCCCCAACTCCCCCCCACGGGCTGCACTCCCCTCAAGCATCCTCCTTTTATAGCTCACACAAACTGCTCCATGCTTCTACCAGAGGAAAATTCATTAGAAAACATCGACAGAGGAAACAATGAAATAAGGAAGCATGAAACTCAAGGCAAATGCATGCAGCGTAATGAGCCTGGCTGTGCAGAGTGCACAGCTGTGAGCATGGGGTGCCTCCTGCACCACTGCCACCAGCGCTCCAGGACTGCAACAGTGGCATTTGCAAGCACACGCAAGGGGCTGGCAATTAAGCCGGGAGCAGCTTCCCTTCCTCACGCAGAGCAGCAGAATGCATCACCCCAGAGGAGCGAAGTGGCAGCACGTTTAAGGCAAAAATATCTATTTTAAAGGATGCTATAAAACAGGAGCGGAGAAGGGTTTATTGGGAAGCAATTGCTGTGTGAGGTGAGAAGTGGTCACCAGAGGCCAATCCGATGGACTTTATTGCCTGTTACCCGTGACTTCTCCCAGCCAGGGGACAATAGATCCTCTGCTATCAGCCTCTGCTCCATCAATACAAACACGACATAGTTTTTTAAACTAATATTTTTCCAGCATGCAATTCCACGGAGAGCGAGAACACACCGTTACCATGGCAATATATAGACAGCATCTGCCTTGGACGTAGCTGAAGGGAGAAATTGGAATAGAATTGCAAATTTCCTCTGTCCAGGAAGGCTCCTAAGGAAGCACAGCTCTGGGCTGGCAGCGATGGGGTGCTGTGAGGTGCACAGTGGGGCTTGGCCCATCGGAGAGGGGGAAAAGGGGCAAGAGGGACAATGCTGTCATCAGCTGAAAACTTCCAAAGAAGAAGCAACTGCAAGGCAATCAGCCTCAATTCAACCCTCATTAGCAAATAGCCGTGCTGGAAGCAGCCATTTGACGGCGGTGAATTTGCAGCGATTCTGCCGCCACAGGGAGAATTACCTAACAGGGCGACCTGCTCTTTGGAGATGCTTTCAGAGAAAGCCACCAAAGGGTGTGATACAGAAGCAGCGTGAGCTCAGACCTCACCCCGGCTGCTGCTGCCTCGACCCCATAACAGCAGAACCCAACACCACCCAGGGGGCACTGCAGGACACCTGGGAGAAAGCCTGCTGCCTGCAGAGGCCGTGCCAGGTGCATGGTGCAACAGGCAGGCAGCCTGGCAGCGGGGGACAGCCTGCTCCTGCTGCATAGCCTGGGGGCGCGAGGTTGCAGCTCCTTTCTGGGGAATCTGAAGTGGCTGCTGAGCTGCACCACCACAAACGCACTGCTTGGAGGTGGGACCTGCTCTGCACAAACACCTTGAGCACCTGTGAGGGCGTGCAATAATGCTGCGAGTAGTTTCCTGGCAAACAACACCCACGTGAGAGCAACACGTCTGCCTCAGCTCAGCCACCAGATCTGACTTCGTGAGAACACAGAAACCCCACATCACCCCACAGGGATGGGCAGGGTGCCCAGCGGGACATCAGACATGAGCAGGACCAAGGGGAGAGGTGCCTGTGGGGCAGCAGTGAGACACCCCAGGGTCACAGCCCACCCATTCTCTGCATCAGAGTGATGCTGAGCACAGCCCAGTGTGGAGCAGCTGCTGCAGAGCCCACCGTGCTCCCCAAGGAATGGATACGGCTGGTGCAGGAGTGGCTGTGCCCAAGCCATGCTCCAGCCCTGGGCACCCCAGAGCTCCCAAACCAGCTCTATAGGACAGCAGCTCATGGTCACGGAGTAATAATCACTTGAGGAGGATAATTATAGCAGGAGAAGAGAAAACCCCATGAAAGCAGCGCCTCACAGAGCTCCTGGCGCTGGGTGCAGCCCAGGCGGCTGCCAGACTGCCTGCACACACAGTCCCTGCCTGCCAGCCCCTGCCGTATGCACAGAGCTCATTCACAGCCCAGTGTGCAGCAGAGCACAGCACTGGGGCAGGAGGAGCAGTGTGTGGCTGCCCAGGGCCACAGTTCATGGTGCATACTGCCAGGGGGCAGAGGGAACACTCGCTGTCCCCAGGCAGAGCAGAGAGGCTGGGAACAGCCCTGCTGGGAGCAGGGTCACCAGTACACCAGGAACCTATATGGCTACGCTGTGACTATAGTCCATAGGAGAAAAGTTCTCCCTACGGGGACCCACTCTGAGGACCCCTCAACGTTTATGGGAGGGGGGGTCAGCAGGGAGATGCTGGTGCAGAGGGCTTGTGGGGTTGGAGGCTGCTCACACTGCGGGACACAGAAAGCACAGGGATGGGACCCGATCCCTGGCACCACACATATCACTTCCAGGAGGGATTCCCAGGGACAAAGGGGTGCAAAGGAACTCAAGGTGGTGAGGACCCACAAGCAGCCTCTCCAGCCGCATGGGTGTCCAAGGACAGGTCACAGTGGGGACAGCCGTACACCTGCTTGCGGGCACACATCACAAGCACGGGCACCGGTGCAAACATCCCTTGGAGCACGCAAGCCCCTGAGCGCTGTTCTGACCCCCGCCAGCTCCACGCATTACACACGTAGACACACGCGGGACCCCTCGCACATCCCTCCCACAGCCAGCTGCACACGCACCGTGCCCCTTCGGACGCTAGGCACGCACAGATCCCTTCTCACCGCCATGGACGGGACGCTGTGGGCGCACTCCCTCCGCGCGCATCCCCTCGGACTCCCGCTCGCAGCCCCCCGACGGGCTCCCTCCGCCGCGCCCCTCACAAAGGAGCCCCTCGGTACTCACAGGCGCTCGGTGCCGCGGGGGATGCTCTTGGGCACGGCTCTCAGGGCCGTACCGTGGCAATCCACCGTGGTGCCGCTGCAGGCGCAGAGCGGCGGGCAGGCTGCGGCGCGGCCCCGGCACAGCGCGGCGAACGCCAGGAGCCAGGCGGCGGCCCGCAGCCCCGCCGGGACCCCCGCTGCCCCTCCGGGGGTCGGGGCCGCGCCGGGCGGCACAGCCATGGCAGCGGGCAGCTAAACGGAGGGAGCGCTGCGCATCACCGGGAGCGCGGCTCGGTTTGGCACGGCACAGCCCCGTCGAAGCGCGCCCGCACTCCTCACTGCCGCCCCATCCCGCAGCCCAGGCACAACCTCCGCGCTGGCTCCTCCCCCCCTCCTCCCTGCCCGCCCCACCGAGCCCCCCCCGCCCGTTGCCGCCGCCCCTCACCGCGCCTCCGATACGGTAGCGGGAACCGTCGGGGTTCTGTGCCGCGCTAAGCACGCGGCTCCTCTCGGGACGCTCGGGCTGGGCACAGGACGGGGAACGAGCGGTAGGACAGGGCAGCCGCATCTTCTCCTTGGAGGGTACCAAAAGCTCCTGCTTCCGTTGGACCATTTCCCACCACTCCCCAGAGTTTCGTACCCAGGTGAGACGGCAGAGATGCCGGGTCCGCTCGCAGGAACCCGCAGCCATGCTCGAAAATGCAGCTCAGCTCTGTCCTTTGCCCCATGCACAAACGACAATTCTCACAGTCCTGGCTGAGCTGCTGTCCGTGTCCTTTTCCATTCCAAGGGAATATCTCAAGAAGTAACACAACAAAAAAAGCCTTTGTGACCAATCCACCAAAAAGGCGAAACATACCTGTTTCAATGCAAACAAACAAACAAACAAAAAACCCCAACCAAACAAACAAACAAAAATGAAGCCAAGAAGTCATAGCTTGGCCCCAACCTGTTGACATTTCAGAAATGAGAATGTTGCATCCTTCAGCAACACCCACCCCGAGGTCCACAGGTGAGAAGCAGGAGGGTGTAACCGGGAGGGCTGTGTTAATAAGGCACCTGCAAAACCTTCCAACTCTCGCCCTCCCACCCTCCAGCTGTAGGGAAACCTGCAGGCATTCTGTAACAACAGGCAGAGCCCTGGCTGCTGAAGCAAATGCTGCAGCTTTCCTTGGAGGAGGAATGCACTGATGACAGCAGGTCCTGAGGCCAGCAGTGCCTCTTAAATCAGTGCTATCCATACAGCGTGGACCAAAGCAATGGTCCTTAAGCAGAAAAAGTGAAAGGTATGCTCAGGGTCTCTCTCTGAGCAAGAGCCACCTTGCACACACGGGACTGCACCGGCTTGGCGCAGACTGGCAACCCTTTCCCATCCCAAATGTTGGCTCCCATCATCTGTCTGCATTTTTGTGACATCTCCTTCCTCTGGCCCCAATCCCAGGAGGAAGCCGTGGCTGAGTCTCATGAAAGGGATTTGTTCCCAGTTGCTACACAGCAGCTCTGACAGCGAGGAAGATGAGCGGCTTCCCAGGGGCTGGGAGTTGACCTCGTGCTGGCACGGCATCAGCGAGGCTCCCTTGGGGACGCTGGTGGCAATGACACCGCAGAGCACCCAGAGGGAACCAAGTCTGTGTGCTGAAGAGTTCAGCTGAATTTCTGGGGTTGAAGGTTATTTTCCAGCAGCTCCGTGTTCTCCAAAGTCACAACCAAAATGGGATGGCTGAGGATATGGGATGAGATCCTCCAAAAGTGCCACACGAGGTGATGTTGGCTTTGGAGAGCAACATCTGCATGGGCAAGGCCCTAGGTGCCACTGAATATGGATGAGGAGCTGGGAGGTAAAGAAACCTCAAACTTTCCTTTATCAGGGGAGGCCTGGTCCTGCCGTCTGCTGCTGGGATCTGGGCCAAACTGCTTGATAGAGAGAGAGACCATCTGGATCGTCTGATGGGCTCTGGGTTTGGTTAAACTGAAGCAGCAGCTTTTTTTTTTTTTTTTTTTTTTTTTTTTTCTTTTGCAGGAAAGGAGTTTCCATGGGAAGATCTGGGGAAGGATTCCAGGGGACGCGCCAGACCTGTCGTGCAAAGAGATGTGAAGCAGCTACAAAGCTTCAAACAATGTTTGCTGCCAGCTTTAAGCCAGATTCCCCCAGAGCATCATTTCCATCCACTCAGGACAGGCTGCAGCATGCTACCAAGCTGCCCAGCCCCTTTGTTTCCCAGGCAGGGGCTGCAGGACAGCAGGATCCCACCCTTTCCATGGCAACACTTCCAGCAAGCAGCAGGGCTGGGGGCTGGAGATGTGCTAAGACCTCCCAGGGACCCCTGTAGAGGCTCAGCTCATGCAGGGAAGCCATGCTTGGCCTTGGAGTAGAAGGCACTGTTGAGAAGGGGCTGGTGAGTCTCTCCTGCTATGGTACCTGTTGGGCTCACATAGAGTGACAGTGCCTTTGATGGGTCTGTTATGGAGTGGTGCAGGCAGCAGGGCTGCTGGGATCACAGTAAGTCAGTAAAGCTGTGTCAGGCAGGGCTGGGGGTGCTCTTGCTGGTGACTCTCCAGGGACAAGCCTGACCTTATTGGCAAACACCAGCAGCATCACCCTGTGAAGACTGCCAGCATTGCCCTGTGTGCATGGCCAGCATCACCCTACAAGCACTGCCAGCTCTGCCCTTGAGACACTGCCAGCACAGCCCTGTGAACACAGCCAGCATCACCCCATCAGCTGTGCCAGCAGCATTCTGCAAGCATATCCCAGTTGACTGCCTGGAGACTTTGCCACTGGGATGGAGCAAAGGGACGAGCACTCAAACTCTGCCCTTGGATCCCTCAAGGAGATGTGAGAGACGCTGAAGATCTGCTCCATGAGCAAAGCATTCACACCAAGCAGCCCAGCACATGTGAGAACTGCTGTTCCCAGCAGGGCTGGACACGCTGGCTGTCTGGGAGCGCCGCGGCACAGCGCAGGCTGCTTCGAACGAACCACACACACTGAGGTGCTTGTCAGGCACCTCACACGTGGAAGCACTGTTGGTAGTGCAGTGTGGGGCCGGGGGCTCCGAGTCCCAAATGCAGCAATCGATCCACATCTGTACACACCGAACCTTCCCTAGTCACTCTGCCTGGAGCCATTCATTACCCTCCTCAAGGAAAACGCATCGGAGGGATAATTTACTGTTTAATAGACTAACTGACCCTGAGCCTTGCAGGACTGCACCCAGGAGCCGTTCCAGCAGAGATCCCTCCAGCACCTCCCAGCATGAGCACAGGGTCAGCATGGGACCCAGCATCCAGATCTCAGTGACCACGTACTTGCACAATTTATGAGCTCCAGCACGAAGCCCTCACAGCAGAGATGGGCAAACAGAACTGAACATGGTAATTTATTTACACCATGAAAAAATATTAGTTCGTCTAAGCTGATGAGACTGTGAAGCCCAATAAGAGGTCTGGCTGGTGCCAACATCTATAGTTAGCAGTGTGTGTGTTTTTGTCTACAGCGTTGCCCTAGGCAGTCAGATACAGCAGCAGCATGACAGCTCCTAGGCACACACGATAATTTAAAGGAAAAAATATCCTATTTCATCTCTGAACCAGGGCAGAACAGTTTGGGAAAAAAAAAAAAAAAAAAAATCAAGACAACTTGCAAACATTGATTTAGATTGCAGTGACACTCTGCAGAACTTATTTGCAAGTCTGGGCAGTGCACTTTAAGATAAAAACTGTTTAATGAAACGAAGGAGGAGTGCTGCTTGTTTGCTTTGTAATGTCACTGCTGTGCAGAAGGAGTGACAGGCCAAACCAAACATGCTGTTGGCTGAGATCCCCCCCCAGGGCTGTACCCTCTCCCCACGCTTGGGCCCAGCCGTACAGCCAAGCATCAGCGTGTGGGTTGTGGTTCCAAAGGCTAAAAACGACTCATTTTTAAAACGATGTAAGCAGACTGAAGCTGTCGCTTTGAATCACAGCTGCCTCGGTGTTATCAGGGAGGCGATATTTGGATTTGCAGTGTTCAAAATAACTGCTGTGAGTTTTTGCAGCTCTTTGTTCAGCATTTTCAAAGCCAGATGCGTCTCTCGGGACCCCCAAGCCCACTTTCAAGTGCGGAGAAGTCCGTATGCTCTCCCTCTCCGAGCTCAGGGAGATGTGAGTCCCTCGGCACCCAACCGCAGCCCCAGAGAGAGCTCCCACTTGGAGCAGACCCTGCAGAGACAGCTCTGCTTCCCAACACAGCGCGCCTCTCCTGCTTGATTTTCAATTGCATGGCGAGGATGTTAATGAGTGTCTGAGCCACGGCAGGCAAGCCCAGGGCATTTCAAATGGAAGAACTTCACAGGGAAATAATCTGCATAAAATCTGAGACACCATTATTAAGAAGGAAGTGAAAATGCAGGCAGAAAGCATCCTCCCTCAGCAGCCGAGAAAGGAATGGTTCTAAAGAGAAAAATGTATTCATTTGATCCATTATTTATATAAAGTGCTCTTTGTAAACCTTATTTCCCATCACCCCGGCTGACAGCAGGGGGAAGACAGGAAAGGAAGAGGCCCAACTTTCCACCTCTGGGGGAGGACAGCCCGCCTGGGCATCCCGTGTTGCGCTGGGATCCCGCGTGGGGGCAGGCAGCAGTGCCAGGGGAGGACAGAGCCGTGGGCAGACGGTGCCTCCGCGCCTCCGGGAGAGCAGAGCTGGGGTTGTGAGCAGACAGTTCCTTCCTTTTGAAGGCAGCTGCACCGCTGAGCCCTCCCTGTCCCACTGAAACTGCTTAAGCCACTCAACAAAACCGTTAAAAATAAAAGCATTTAATATGGGGTTTTTGCATGAACACACAGAAAGGCAGCAGTCTGAAACAGTACATACATAGCATATATAAATAAGAACAAAGATTAAAAATGCTTTGGCAATGAGAGGCTCTGGGAACAGTTAGCGGCTGCTCTGGGAGGAAGGAAGCATCCTTGTGAGGTACTGCACAGAGCAGATAAATGAACACATCCAGACGTGACTGTGGAGCGCTGTGAATGTGGGGCTGTGACAACCAAAGAGTCCCAGGGGCTGAGTCCCTGCTGGCTGCCCCCATCCTTAGCATGAGCAGGAGAGCAGCATGGGCTAAAGGCAGGGCACCAACCCCTGGACCTCACTGGGGACTGCACCCGTTCTATCTGCAATGGAAGGCATGCAAGAGATGCAGAAAGTATTTTCTTGGGGCTAAACAAATCTCAGCAGTGCCAGAAGCCAGTTGCTGAGCTATAGCTGTCAGCATAAGGGCTGACACTGCAGAGCAGAGCTACTTTCCTCTTGTCTGTACAGGAGCAGTGTATTTAGCCAGAGGAATGAGAATGCCTTGCAAAGCCAACATCCAAACAAAGATATAGATACATCTGAGTACACTAGGAGCAAGGAGAGAGAAGGGATGGGATGAACATAAGCACAGCAGCCCTAAATGCAGGAAGAGCAGAGGCAGCAGGAGCAGAGCCAGCTGCTCACACACTGCCACCCCACCCCGGGCTCTGTTCCAAAGGGAAGCTGATGTTCCCAGGGCTCTGCCAGCAGCACACTGCACTGCAGGAGGCTGCAGAGATGGGGCAGAAGTGCATTCAGCCAAACACACTGTGCCCTTCAGAGAGGAGCACAAAGACATCTTCAGCCTCTGGAGGGATGGATTACAGACACATCCAAACAGCACATACTGTTACTGTAGCAAACAGCCTCTGCCCTTCTTCACAGCATCCTCACCTGCCTGGTCCCTGAAGAACCGGCGCTTTCTTTGCTGTGACAGAGACTTCTAACACCAGGAACTCACAACTCCCATATCTACTGTCCCTCTGCCCTTTACATTTCCTCCACTCTGGGGTCAGACTGGGGACAGGCACTCCCGATAAAGTACCACGAACATCCCCTTGGACATAGCAGCATGAAGCACAGAGCTTTGTAGCTCTTAAAAAAAAAAATAGCAGTACAAAAACATGAATAACTCTGCTAAGCTGCACAGGGCACAGAAACCCCATTCTGAGCCAGTCAGACTGAACTCCCTGCTCACATCCCCAGATTCACACCTCCTGCCACCAGTTGTCTCCAAAAGCTGTCAAGGACGGAGCTCTAACTCCTGCAGGCTGCTGGTTCTTAAAGATTAGAAGACAATTATAATTGGATTCCAGAGATTATTTGCTTCGCCAAGAAGGGCTGAGAAGTGTTTAGATGGTTCCTCAACTGATTAAATCTTTATTTCACAGTAGTGACCCTGTGTGTCTCCTACCCCAGAGTGCTTGCAGACAGGTACTTGGCAAGATTGGCTCACTGGAGCACTCCAGCTTAACAAGACAGCTGACAATGGCCAGCTGTGATGGGGGTTTATCCTGTCTCGAGATGGTTTCATCTCATTTCTGCAGCTCAGGGCAAAAAGCTGAACCTGGCTCCAGCCCTTTCTCCCAGTTTAATGACTGATCAGCCAGTTGCCTGATCAGCCAGCCAAATACCTTGAGCCAAAGCCTTTGGGCACCATTTGCAGCAGATAAAAAATGACTGGAGCCCTCTTGCACCTCTTGTACTGCTGCTATACTGTGCAAGCTGCTACCAGATTCTGCCTGTGTGAGACATGCCCGCATCCGAAGACTGGGCTGCCCTGCTCCAGGACAGCTTTTGCCAGCCTTCTGTCCCCAGATATAAGCCCTGTGCCACTTCGCCTCCCTGGAGGAACACAAAGCAAAGCCTCTCCTTGCTCAACATGCAGAGCCAGCAGCAGCACAGGAATGCAGAAACATGAAGGCAGTGTGCAAGGACTGCCTCCAGCCAAATGTGAAACAAAGTGGTTCAGAAGTGGCTTTCCCCATGCTCTTTGTGAAGTGGTGGCACCCAGACCCTCTCCTGTGCTGTGTACCACTTTGTGCACTCCAACCCTTCAGGGACAGCAAGGCAAGAAGGACCCCGTGGGAAGCAGAGGTCCTAGGAAGCACAGAGGGTCTGGCACCAAAGGAGGTCAGGAGGTAAGGTTAACTGTTGGGATGCGGGTAAAGGTTGGAGTCCATTGTTCTCACTGCTAACAGAGGGAAGGAAACAAAACAAGCTTATGTTAAAAACTCAGAGCAGAAAGAGTTAAAAAAAAAATAACACACAGTCTAACAACATCACAGAATGCTGGGAGTGCAAACATGTCCCTGCAGTACAGAGGGGTCTCTGTGTAAGCAAGCTCTCCAGCTCTTCCCAGAGCCAGCAGGTCAGACATGCTTTTGGTTAGATAGTGGTTTGCCCTATAATGAATGAAATAATATTATTTATATACAGAAAGAAACAAGTCTCTGCAGACTTTGCAGAGGTCCAGTTTCAAGAGTGCTGACACGTTGGTAAGGGCTACCGTGAGCCTGCAGCGCTGCCTGCTCAGTGCAGCACATTATTTCACAGCTTGTGAGGCTGGGCATTCCCCACCCAATGCTGGTGCAAAGCAATTCAGAGGGATGATGAATCCTTGGAAAGCAGGTGGGCTCGCACGCGTCTACAGGATTCCTGCAGCAGAGAATTACAGCAATTGAGTGCTTGCGACATAGAACATCATGCAAGTGATGTTATCCTCTCCCCCTGCAAGGACTCCTACTGGAGTCTGCCTGCATGTTTCCTTCTTCCAACTATTCACCAAAGCAGAGCAGAAGACAAGAGGCAGTGTGCAGACACTGCCATCCTGACAGGCTGTTAGCACCAGTCCGTGCTGCTAGCTGCCCTCCCACCTCCCATGACAACCAGCCTGCCAGCTCGCAGACAGAGGAGCTGTACATCCCTGCTTGGATGGAAGTCGTCAGGGTCTGGTGCCCAGCATACCATCTGCTTGGCATGGAGCAGACTGCTGCAGCCAGAGGACCATAGCAGCCACAGCCAGAGGCAAAGCCTCATGAGCGTGGCATCACCTCTGTAGCTCTCTTTGTCCTTAGCGGGCCAGGTTCTTACAGGAAGAACATGTACATTTGTGTCTCTCACCTCTTTTTGGCCCTCCAATGATTTCAGTTTCCCTTGGGACACGTGAGCTGGAGATCCACATTTCTGTAACTGAACAAGAGAGGGGAATAGGAGCAGAGATAGGGAATTAAGTGGCATCTGCAGCCTTCTCTGGGAGCTACCTGTACCACCAGAGTGCAGCTAGAATCCAAACCCACTAGTGGCATGTCCGGCCCAGGGGACAGACCTATGCAGAGGTAGCTGGCTGTGTACGACTTGTGGATGAGGATGTGAAAGGGAATAGGGCACAACTCAGTGCTGCAGAGCAGGAGCACAGATAATGCCAGAAGGAAAACTCTGGAGTGGAGGTCCATTGCTGTCACCCAGGCCTTGATGGTGCCTTCATTATCTCTGCACTGTTCTCCCCGGAGCAGTTTCCTAAGGCCTTCTCAGATCATGCAGAAGAAACTTGGAAACTTTGTCTTGAGTAGAGAACAGTGATCAGCCCCCAGGAATCATTCAAATGGGTGCCCAAGTTGCAGTCAAACTCCCTTCCCACATGTTCAGCAATGTCAGCAGTGCTGGGAGCAGCTCTTACCAGATGGACATTCTCTTTGCTGACTCGTTTGGGCTCTGGTGTAGTATCTCTGCTCTTCCTCTCCTGTATTATCGGGGTTCCCAAAACCTTCCTCTGCCGCAAGAAGAGAGGCCTGTTTGCTATTGCTTAGAGCACAGAGAGGAAAGGAAATGGAAGGAGCAAGATGCACAGCTGATAAGCAGTTGGATGCTGGGAAAGAAAAGAGGAAGCCAGGCTAGAACAGAGATTGCAAAGCAGAGCCATCTGAAATACGATGCCACCAGGCTAAGCCTGCCTGATTCTGGAGGGTCTGGGAGCTGACACAAGGCCTGGCCAGGAGCCCAGACACGGGTACATGCTGCTGCAGGGCAGCCTACAGTGTGCATACACCTGTGCAGACAGACTACATGATCAGCTCCATGTCAATCCTCATCTCATCTCAAGAAGCAAATAGGCCCTTCAGAAAGATGCACAGATCCTACAGCCGAGCATTTCAGCAGAGCATTTCATAGACAATTACGCTTTATACTAGCAAGGCTTATTTTCACTGTGCTACCTTTCTGTCCCGAGCAGATCTGTGTTGTTTAGCAGTCAGTACTTTGAACAGTCCATACCTTTGAGGGTTGTATTTAAGACAGGGCAAGGCAAAAGCAGAAAGCAACATCAGAAACTCACAGCAGAGAGCAGGGGTTGGAGGCTGCCCTTACCTTAATGAGGCCGCTGAAGGAGCGTGAGCGAGTGCGTCGTGGTGCTGGGGGTGTGGCTACATCAGAGCTGGGAGTGAGAGCTGAAGGATGCTTATTGAACTAGAAGGAAACACGAAGGCAGAAGGTTAGCACAGTTTAGTTTACAGTTACACCAGCCCCTTGCTGCTGTATGCTACTCTACTGCTGCCCTCTGGCTAAGTCTCTGGTTGGCTTTTCCACACCCTCAAATGTAGAAGCAGCTCATAGCTGCAGGTGAGAAGGAAGCAGAAGGCTGCATCTCCTACACACTATTACAGGGAGCTCAGGGTTTATGCAGGATACCAAGTTAGAGGCTAAAGTAGAAAGGAGTCAGGGAAGGAGCTAAAGGCTTATAGCCAGGACAATTGCTGTCCATGCCACACAACCTCTCTGGAGCAGCAAGTGGGCTGGAATGCTCACCAGACTAAAAGAGACCAGTCTGTCCCAGACACTGAAGCAAAAGAGGAAGGAACTTCCTGAGGCAGAAAGATCAATAAAGTCATAATCAGGACTGGGAAACTGCCGACTGGAAAATCCCTGGCTCAAAAAACAGCTTAAAGCACAGCTTGGTGCAGCAAGCTTCACTGACAGGCCGCCTCCTCCCCTGCCTCCATCCAGTTCTGCCTCTTACAAAGCCCAGAGCCCATGCTCCTCAGCCAGCCAAGAACTAGGGGCAGCTCTCAGGTGGGTCTTGCCTTTAGCCCTGTGCCCAGAACTGTGCTGACAAACACACCCCAAAGAGATCTTTCCTTCCCACACTACCTGCCGGATGAGCTTCTTCTTCTTTGCAGAGTCAGGCATATTGTGTACATGGCGAAAGAGCTCCCTCAGTGCCTCCTCTGTGCGCTGCTGGGTCTCCTCCTGATGGCAGGAGTCCAGACGGCTTCGCTTCTGAGACTTGAGGGGTTGCAGTTCCTTGGAACCAGGAGATGTTAGCAAATCCAGGTCATCCTGGGAAAGCGGAGACAGTAATCGTTTCCCATGCTTTAATCCAAGTGAGCCACCCATCTGAGTCAGGCTGGGAAGTCTCGTGAGCTGCCTCACCCCAGTGAATGCTGTGTTTTCCCTACCCCTCTGCAGCAGCACTGCACCAGCAGGCCCTGTGCCAGGAAGAGGTGACAGCAATTCAAAGGTGACCCCACTGCTTCTTCCCTCCCTTCCTGGATGCCAGCTGCAAAAGCCCTTCCAGGTTTGAGAAGGGTCAGTGAGGCTCCTTGCAATGCATCTGCCTTCTTCTGCAGCTACGAGGCAGAGAAGCATTTGCTAGAGAGAAGCAGACAAATCTTTCCACAGTGGCAGAAAGAAGCCTTTGTCCCAGCCCCTCTACCAAGCAGCCTGGTCATGGCAGCAGATGTGTCTGTTTGGAAGGCAGGACTCCATGAAAGAGCAGGTGCTGCATGTACTGGGCACAGGGAATGGGTTTGCTGCTAAAGAGGAGCTGGTAGTTTTCCCTGTGCTTTTGATTAACAGATGCTTCAACTCTGCCCAATTTCCCTAATGCAGTTGCCTGCACTACCACACCATATGGTTCCCTCAGTCCTGCTCCCTATCAGATCCTCTTTCATGGTTTCATTTGTTTTCAGCTTCTTTCACTCACTAAGGTCCCTTCATAGTACCACGGCCTCGGCCCTTGGAGGGCAGGCACAATTGCTGGCCTTACCTTCGATGTGTGGGCTCTGGATCCCAGGTAATGCAGCCTAGCACACTCTCTGATGTAAGATGGGGCCTGTGATGAGGGACAGAGAAAACATGAATAATATACTTGACCCTGGGCCAAGGGCGGCTGCACCAAGAGCCACTCTTCAACCATGCAAACAAGCCTTTTCCATCAAGAAAATCTGCTGTTTAGGACAGAAAAATACAATGGGACTTCATGTCCTCAGTGGAATCCCTGCTCAGAGTTTCCATTTGATGCATGCAACCAACACTAGGAGAAAACAAAATAAGAGCTAGGTTCCACAGAAGTTATGTCCAAGCAATTCCTCCAGCTCTGAGCTGGCCATTCAGGGGTCTGACAAACAAGGCAGAAAGGGAGCTCTTTTTGCAGAGGGCGGGTGCCTAGAGTGACCTGTAAGGTCCTGGGAAGTCAAGAGACGGCCTGCTGCAGAAACACTTCCTTGAAGAAACCTGTAGATTCTCCTGTCCTACCACAGCATCCTACTCTGAGCTACAGAGGGATATCCAAGACTGCAGACTTTGCCTATAACAGCAATGGCCAGCTGCCACTTGCAGAGTGGATGTATTAAGGATGCAGCTCCTGGCAGCGCTCACCCGGGCCAAGCCCCTCCATTTTCCAGTGCTCGGGGGAAGCCTGGTCACCAACTGCCCCAAGGAAACAGGTTTCCCAGCCAGGAATCAGGTGCTGGGTGTCCAGCAGAGGGTGGTATTACACTGCACCGTGCTTCCGACCTGCGAGGCGCAAAGGCCACCTCCAGGCTGTCTTCCTCCTCCTGGGCTGCTCGCCCAGCAAAGACTTCCTCTCAATAAGGGAACAGCTTCTTGCAGAAATCATGCTCTCTCACTCCAGAAGAGAGGACCTAGAATATACCCCTGCCACTGGGATCTGTGTGGGTAAAGGGCATTTGGACTCCCACAGGAAGGGCAGGGAGGGCAAGACTCCAATGCACGGTCACCTTGAAGAGTTTCTGCGAGTGTTTGATCATGAAGGTCACTCCGTTGTTTAGCTTTGTGATATTCTCTTGCAGGTCATTTGCTGTCACCTGGCAAGAGGACACAAAGGCACAGCTGTTGGAAGGGAAGTAGGAATTGCAAATGAAACCTAGAGTGGGCTTGGGCTGAACACAAAGACTGAATCCAGCCACACAGCTCCATATCACCACCAGCCTCCAGCCTCTCAAATAATTGGTTGTATCAGCACAGTCTTCCCATACGATTTCTTCCCCTGCAAGCCTACTGAGGTTTGCTTTCAACCTAGCAATATCCCACCAGCAGATACTGAGGTTACTCACGTTTCTGGGCCATAGGATGTGGGGTGCAAACATGAGGGCGAGATTGTGGGCAGACATCTTGTTCTTGTCCTGCTTCTTGGCAGTCTGGTAGAGCAAATCCAGCAGCAGTTTGAGCAGGCTGCGGTTGGGCGCAGGGAGGATCAGGAAGAGCAGCTGGAGGGCTTCAATTTGGCGCTCTTTGTCTGGAGTGCTGGTCTTATTCCCCTTCTCATCAAACAGCATCAAGTCTGCCAAATCACAAGGCTGAATGTGAAGGACACGCACTGCCTCTCTGACAGCAGGCCTATTGCAGCCTCTTCCCTCCTCCAAAGCCCTGCATAGCCCCTGACCCTCCATCTCCTTCCCCCAAGCCTCCCCACCTGATGTGTTAAGCTGTAGTACTTCTCCTATACAACAACGCAGTTGCTAAGTGTTTTGATGGATTGAAGGCAAGGTAAGTTAGTTCAGTAATGGTCTTTAAGAACATATAAGCCATTGCCTAGCTTAGGAGAGCCCATGGTTAAAACAGATGTAGACCCAGGTTACCAACGCAGACTCCTCTCTTGTTCTGGAGAGAGAAACTGGGCCAGGCAGAGCTGGCCCAATTCCGTAGCTTGTTCAGCACCAGTCTTTCCACCATTAGGAGGAAATGGCAGGAAGACTCCTCCTTACCATGCATTTAGGGTTTGTACTTTAGGATCTCCCACAGCCTAGTGCGCAGGTCTAAAGCATTACCAGCTTTGTAGGAGGCTGGCTCCATTCCCTCTGTTCATCACTGCCTCCTGTTACTTACTCACCTGCAATTTTGAGGTGGGCGTGGAAGTGCTTGTGTGTCAGCAGGGGCTCTGGTAATTCTCCCAGGAACATCTTAAGCAAGGTAGCCACATCATTGGAATGAAACTCCCCAGAGTCCAGGTCAATATCTGTACCGCTGTTCAGAGCATCCTTTAGAATCTGTTGCCTGATGCTGTTGCCTGGCACCCGAAACAAACCTTCTGCTCGTAGATCTGTTCAATGGAGGGGAGACAGAAAAAAAAAAGGCCACCAATTATTCAGAGGTTGATTCCCATTTTCTTACTAAAGCAGTACTCTTTGCAGAGCTTGACAGCAAGCCTCACTGAGCTGCATTCAAAGCCATGACTTCAAGTTGACTCCCATAAGCAAACAGAGTATGTGCACAGGGGAAAGAGACCAACTCATGGAACAGGCAATCCTGGGGAACAGTCACCTATTTCTGACCCCAAATCCTGCTGATGGATAACTCTGCTTTCCCCCCCGCCTGCACCGCAGAGATCTGGGGCAGGCCACACAGATAACCCTTGGAATAGGAGGAAAAAGATAGAAACACTTACTTTTGTGCAGATACTCAATTAACTGGGAGACCTGTGCGATGCCTTCTTCTGTCAGTGGGGAGCCAAACACCACTCCTTTCTCTGCAGAACAAAAGATAACGTGTTCAAGCAGCTCAGAGCACAACAGTCACAGAGAGACACGTCCCCTCAGAGCAGCATCTCAGAATGCAAAAACAGTGCCCCAAAATACTATGAGTGGAGGTCACGGACCCCTCACACACACACGCAGGTATTATCTCACAAGCATTCCCCAATAAGTCACTTCCTCTCACCATGCTGTACTTACAAGGGCTTCATCATCCTGATTCTTACCTCAGCTTAATTAGTTTTTATCAGCTAAGGCAAACATTCTCTAGCTCCTGAAAAGAAACAACACCAGAACAGATGCTTCAGTTTTAAAGGGCATATCATCTGTAAGTCTGAACTCTATGGGAATAGCAGAGTGGGAAAGATAGATGCAACAGCCTGGACTGCTACAGCTGCACACCTGAGAAGAAATGCCCAAGTTAATTCTCACTGTGGATTGACATGGAGCAGAGCAGGAGGAGGCGTAGCTGCCAGATTACAGGAGAGGGGAACACGTGCTAGTAGAAGAGAAAGCACGATACCAAGTGAGAAAAGCAATGCATCAGTTGGTCTCACAAAAGTTATCTCCCCCCACAAGCTTTGTCTCGTGTCTTTTTTCCCCACTGTGACTTTACTAGCGTTTGGTCTTCTCCATTACAGATCTTACTGTTCTGTGGTGTTGATGTTCACAGCATGTGGGGAAGATCTGGCTAACACTGTGCATTTCTCTATCAGCCTTCCTGCACAACTAAATTTATTCCGCCTGAAGAATGTTTCACTTTCTTCTTGGACTTCAGAAATGGCAAGCCACCAGGAACTCCAGCCTCCTGTTAAATCAAGAACTTTCTGACCTCCCTCTGATAAGGCATACGCTTCAGCCTTGCAGGAGAAAGGAGGACAACGTGACCTCTTGATCCGCACGCAAGATTTGAAAGGCCTGAGAGCAAAGGGAGAGAGTGATTGGCAAAAGATTCTTGTGCTTGAAGAAAAACTAAACTCATTAGACATTCAACAGATAGAATCAGTAGTGGCCAGGAAAATAAGAGGAAAATACATCATCTTGAGACATGCCTGACAGATTCGATTTACTTTTGAAGTCAGAAGCTGATATCTGAATGAGAATTTGATTCTCAAAGAAACTTGAAAGAAGTGTTTGGAGAATGGATGCTGAGTTACAAAGGCTTAGATGTTGTGGTGCAATGACTTCTGAAACTAAGCAGCAGCATGAGATTGAGTTGCCTGATGCCCACAGAAGCTGCAGTTTGATCAGCTCAGAGTAGTATGGTTCTCGGCCTCTGGCTTTGAAGAAATAAAACCTGTTTGTTCTAGCCGGTCTATAACATGAAGAAAAACAAATGATGGCTCAAAGATGAAACAGACAATACTTGAAATTGATTTTCTCTGTAAGCACAAACTCCCTTTTTCCTCTGAGTTTGGCCAAGGAGTTTACAGACAGTGCCTGTCAATGCAGGGAGACACTGCCATTGCAGCCTGGGAGCAGAGCCAGCAGACTTGGAAACATCTGCTAACTGTAGCTGCAGTGAGACACACGGCCGTGGAAACACTGAATGTGGGAAGGAGCGGAGCTGGAAGGGAGGCGTCGGGTCTGAAAGTAGGTAACAGCGGTGCTCCAGCAGAGTATGGATCTGTTAAAGGAAAAAGAGCTAGAGAAGATTCACAAACCCCCGCTAGAAGGTTTTGACAAGAACAGGGAAGTTTCCATACGCGATGAGAAAAATGTTTAAAATCAGATTCTCGCTTGCTCCTGTTTGCCAAATAATGAGTGCCTAAATGTAAGGTGTCCTGCTGCTCTCCTGGAGCAGAGGCGGGAGCAGCACAGGCATGAGCACGGTGTAACTGCTGTCTGGGGGCAGTGTGAAGAGCTGCTATTATGGAGCAGCAGGGTAAATCACAGCAATGGGCTAATTCTCAATTAAGGATCTGAAGTACTTGATTTGCAGTACTTGATTTTCACCTGCAGTGCAGTCCAGCCCAGGGAGATCAAATCTGCTGGCTTTGCCACTGGAACCAGAAACAGAGGGCAGGATTCAGCACCGGAAAAATCAGCCTGAGCAGTGTCCTTATAAAGCAAGGTGAAAGCTTTCATTACCTTTGTATTAAGATTGAAGACAGAAAGAAGCCGTACTCAGGCATACTGATATCTGCCTTCTCAGAGATGCTCCCAAGAGCAGAATTGCTCAAAGGAATTAGAAGTGTTCAGCTCCAGGCTGCCAGCATTTGGAGGCAGCTACCCACAGCTTCCCTGCCAGCAGACAGCTGGTCTAGCTAGTAAACCATGGCAGACAGAAGGATGCGAGAGGTGCCCAGATGGAGGTAGTTTGTCTAGATGAGAGACAGCGTTTCACTGAACTTCTAATGGAGAATCAGTATCCCCTCGAGTGTGGGCAGAGGTGGGAGAAGGCACATAGAACGCCTGTCAAGATGTAACAAAATGGAATGGTACTGTGAGCCAGCAAAGAGGAGAGGATCTGAACACATCTGTGCAAAAAAGCAAAGCTCAGACTTCTGAGGAGCAGGCAGAGACCACTGTTTCTTAACTCCAGAAGAAAGCTCCAGCTGAGTGCTTGCCTCGGAATACATGATTTCCCCAGGCTGAACCTGATCTCAAGTAGTGAATCTGCAGAGCTTTGTCACTGGGACCAGGACATGGATCAGAGCTGTGCTGATGTTTGGATGTGAGACGCCTACCTGTCTGTGCAGCTCACAGATCTGTATGACAAGGCCTTCAGGATAGCTGATACAGAAACTGGAGGAGAAAGTGGGCACTGAGTGAAGTCAGTGGCCTGTAAAACCCGGGAATTACTGTTCTTCACAGTGCCTGAAGTTTGCAGTCTTTATTATACTCCATCACTAGAGAAGAAATCTAACAAGCTAAGGAAAACAGAGCATGAACTACCACGGACAAAATCAAGCATGCTGCATGCAAAGACAAGGCCAACTTGGCATGTATTTTAAGAACCCATGCTCACCCTTGCGTTTCAAAGACATCAAGGAACGAAAAAACCCAGAGGCTGTGCTGTTTGCTCCAGGCAGCTTCGGGTCCTCCTCTCCCATGAGCTGGGCCAGCTCAGCCCCAGGCAGGTCGATGAGCCTGGTGATGTTGCTGACAACCAGCTCCGTGAACACCTCCGGTTTTTCATGGCGCAGCTTTTCCACAAAGAAGTCGGGATTGAAGATAATGGGCTGACTGCGAAGGGAGGACTCATTGCAGATGACAAGATTGCAGATGGCATCACTGGAAAAAAAGGAGAGAGAGAAAATAAAGTACCTTCTCATGGCTTTTTTACAGCCAGCTGGTGCCCCAAAGAAGACATCTGCTGACACAGGAGCCTCCAGTCTACGCAGACAGCACTGTTGGCCTTTGGTGGGCGCTCAGCGCAGCACAGACACGTTTACCTTTGGAGCAAAAACATTTCTGGCCTGTTTACACAACACAGCCCAAATGACTCGCACACTCCAGAGTGCGATGGTAAAATATGCAACACTTGACAACACCCAGCTAAAGAAACTGTCACTGCATCCACATTGTCCTCACTCAGGCAGCTACGACATCCAATATTTTACAGTAACTTACCACTCTGAGTCATAGATAAGTTTGGCCCTGTCTCCTTTCCTCCTGAGAAATTCACTCCTAGTGGCCTGAAATTTTAAATACCAATCAAAATATTTTCATGGACAGCTGGTACTCATCAGTTCTCATCACTGTTCCATCATCAAGCTGCCAGCTCTTTGGTTACTGCTCTCTGCCACCTACAGTAACTGCCCACCTCTGAATCTGGAGTGAGTGTGAACCTATCAGGATAAGCACAAGCCGCTCAAAATCAGTCCTTGAGGAACTCTTAGCAGCCTTCCTTCTGGTACATCTCTTTTTGGCTCCTCCAGGTCTTGTCTCTTCTTCAGGCTGCCTTTCATCTGACCTCCCAGTTCTCTACTGACACTGACTTTTTGCAGTTGGATAGCTTTTCAAGTGGCATGAAAGCCACGTGGGAAAAAGATGCATGTGGGACACAGCTCTAGCGAAGGTTATAGATAACATACATAGCCCTAGCACAGGTTAGATAAATTACAGTTATCAAAGAGATCACAGTTTAATCAGCACTCTTAATCATGTTCATAATAAAGCTTATCCCAATTTCCATCTACCTCTAGGTCTTTCATTACTGTCTTCCCACTTGTATCTCAAAGACTCACACATTCTGAAGTCAGGCCCAGAGGCCAGGGCCCCTCTTTTACCTAAAACAGAGAATTAGTGTCATTAATCTCCAGTCACAAGCCATTGCAATGTCATACTTTGCTGTAGAGCACGAGTCCGACCATGCCAGTTGGTGTGCCAGTTCTTCCATGGCTCTGGGCGGAGGCTGCCTACCCACCCAGCTCACACACACTGACTGCTTTCACTGCGTGACATTTTCCAGTCTTTTAATCATTCTTGAGCTCCCGTACAACACTTTCCTCTGTTTCAATATTCCCCCTCAGCTGTGAGCTCCCGATGAACATTTTCCAACAGCTGCTGCTAAGCACACAGGTAACAGGAATGATGAGTGCATACAGAGGGGATCACATCAGTCCTGGAGGTTCCTGCTGCAAAGCACGCAGCCCCAAAGATCAGAGCCTCCTGAACAGAGCCCATGGCACTGTGTTCTGACCGCAGCTGGGCTCACTGCTCTGCACAAGCCTCCACAAGGAAAGGCACTTGCAGCCCTCTGGCCCTAAGAGTTATCCACGTGGCTGCTGTATGGCTGAGACCTGGAAGACTGTCTTGATGCAATTTCCAGGAGAGATCAGAGCAGGAGGAAGGCTGGGAAGGCTGCACAGGGAGCGGGGTGCTCGCTGCAGCCGCAGGGAACCAAGCATTCAGCAACACTTGCACCATGAGAACCCCTACAAAGCCCTGCCTCATTGCACTGCTCCCTGTGGATGTCAGGCTCCTTCAAGGGGATGCAAGGAGGAAGATCTGCGAGGCAGACGTAGGGCAATCTGCCAGGCCAGCGAAAATTTCAGAAAGCTCTTAAAGGTTCCCAGCTGCGTTGCTCAGTGGCCTGGAGAGCATGCTGCTGGCTTCTAATGGGGGCCATATTTCCCCAAGTACCTCCCAGTATGTTTTTTGGTAGTTTGTTATCTGTCACAAATCAAGACTGAGATGCAACGATTCAGTATCCGCTGCCAAAAAGCAACTACCCATCGACCTGATCACATTCGCATTTCATCACGCAGGGCTGCAATGCGTGAGCAAGTGCCAGCTCTGCCCGTAATGCGGAGCAAGCCCTTTGCCTGAAACCCATGACAACTCATTCTGTGGCAATACAGATCCTGAGAAGGGTTAATAGTGAGTGTATGGGCCCAGTGACCCTGCCTGCAATGATCCGTGCGCTGTTATTCACTCACTAGCAGTTTTGTTTCCCCACAGAGAAGATATGCAAATACTTTGCAGCAGTTACATCAAGCATCACAGATTATCTGCTCTCTCTGACAATCAGATATCTAGATTCAGAGAAAGGAAATTAAACAATTTTGTCAGCTAGAACTGACTGACGTGAGTCTGCCGCACAGACGGTGTTAGAGCTGCATCAAGTTCAACAACATTTAATGCAAAAATAAATAGAAAAAAATTAAATTTCTTACATGAGTGCTGAGAGCTTTTGGAGAGGCATTAGGAAGCAGAGACAGGGGAAAGAACTTGCTCCTTGTTTCCAGCAACAAAAGAAACCTGCCTGTCCCAGCACAGCCTATGCAAATCCCACGCATGCTACGAGACACAAGGGCGCATTATTGGGGCTGAAAGGCCCCCTTGGCACACACTGGGCATCAGCCTTCACACAGAGACAAAACAGAAAAGAAAAGCTGGACAAATTGATTCATGCCTCTTGCCAAAGGCTGCGTAGCTGGAGTTTAACGGCAAATAACTCCTACATAGAAACCGGGCTTTTGAATTAGGAGTAGCGTGGTATTAAGTGCTCTCCACCTGTATCTAAGAGGAACCCACAAAACAGCCCCAAATCTACCCTGCGTTTGCCATGAGGAAAGCCATGCAAACGCATTCCCAACAGCACCCAAGCACAACCGATGTCACCGTGCCAGTGGGACAGCCACCGAGTCCCCGCGCCACGCATCCCAGGCGCCGTGCTCGACTCCAGGAGCTGGAAGGGCACTGCTCATTGCCACGGCTGCTGTGCCTCCGCTCCAGGCTCCCCATTCCATGTCCCTCCGGATCCCGGCAGCTGGAAGCAGCCCTGCGCTCTGATAGCAGCACGGCCCTTCAACGAGCCGCTCAGCTCCGAGGTCACTTTATGAGCAGCCCTTCCCAGTGCTGAAAATTTGCCTTTGTATCGTTATTGCTAATCAAAATGGAAATGGGAGGCTAACCCCTATTTCTGAGCAAAGAGAAAGCCCCCACTGGCTTCACACACAATAGCCCTGCCAATCCCCACTGCTGCACACGCTATAACCTTCAGAAAAAGCCATGTGCCCCATCTGCCGCTTTCTCGTTAAAAAAGGAAGATGGATTACTTTGCCTACACCCACTTTATGTAGCAGCAGCAAAGGGGAGACAAACATTTTGTTAGTTTATTGCTGTTTTTTTCCTTACTTGCAATTAGAGTCATATTCTTATACACTGCGATCTCAGATTGCTTTATGACGCATCAAAAGACAACACAATAAAGGACCGAATGGCTTCTTCTCTGATCCCATGAATAAAGTCAAATCCCGACGAATAATAAAACCTTGTACTAATAGGGTTGTGATTAAGACAGCAGATTAAAAAAAAATCGGCCCTATATTGTGCTGAGCTTCGTGCCATTCTGGTATCTTTCAGGAGCAAAGCCTGTGATCCCAGCCAAGCCACAAAGAAAGCTGTCTGTCACACACAGCGTTCTTGCTTCAGGCATGACAGCCCCATCATTTCATGGGGAGTGGATGGTGCAGGAGGTCAAAATCATGATGGATCAATTAATCCCTAAGGTAACTAGATCCAAACAGGGGAAATGCCTTGGAAGCGAGGACAAAAGTGAGATTTTAACCGGCACAACCTGGTGACTGCACCTGGGGCGCGAGCAGGAAATCAGCGCACGTGGAAGCAAGTCGTGTTCTGATGAGGGAGACCTGCCTGCTTCAGAACAATTCAAATACCTGTAAGTAGATGCAAGTCCATACACGCAAAGGAAGAAGCAGATTCCAGCATCATGAAGTAGAGCATAAGGAGAACACAAATAAGCCGAGAAAGAAGGATGAGGCACCTCTGGGGCAAGAAACGAGCTGTGTTTTTGTTGCTGGGAAAGTGGAAGAGCTGGAAGCTGCAGATTTCAGGGCAGCCCAATGTACCTCATTCAGCAGGCAGAATGCAGCCCAACATCACTTTGTGCACTTGGGATGTTGTCGCGGGAAAGCTCATGCCTCAGCCACACTGCAGCAGGCGAGTCTTACCAGGCAGGAGAAAAAGGATTAAAGAGCTTTTGAAAATAAGGCAGATAATGGAAGAAAATCTCCCCGTATAATAACAAAATCTTTCGACTGAGGAACAGCCAGGCAAGCAGCGAGAACTGAGCGCAGAGCGATAAGCAGACACTGCTGGGGAACACAAAACACAGGGATTCTGTGCCTGGCTAAGCACAAAGGAAGATGGGATGGATGCGCCCAGGCTCGCATTTCCCTGGGGAGAGAGAAGGAGCATCGTCCCTGTGCTGTGCCAGAGCAAGGAATCAATTAATGAGGGCGTCTGAAGGCAGTATTCCAGAGCCAGATAGGAGCCATCCCATATTTTGCTAAGAGATGAAAGGACCAGAGTGGAATGATGTGAAATCATTTTAAGTACAAAAAGACTAGAAGACGAATTATTTCCTAGATAAAAAATAAAATAAAATTAAAAGAACTCTAGTGGGAATGGGCTGCAGAGACACGAGAAGTGACTTCACTGCTAAGGTTGCTTTGAGGGCTGTACTTGGGACCGACATTCTTGTAAGACAGCATCACAAAGATCACATTCAGCCCTCAGATTTAGCACAGTAACTCCCTATAGGGTGACTGATTTGCCTCTGAAAAATGTCAAGAAAAACACGCAGCGAATTTGCCGAGGGTTACACTCATGAGGTCTTTAAGGGCAAAGAGAGTCCTTTTGTGATGAGCGCACAGCGCATAGCACAGTGAGTGCCAAGCCTTGACCACTGTTTCTAGGCTTCATCCTAGTGAGCCGTAATAAAAACTGCCTTTTTTAATTGTTGCTTTGCTTTCTTCACAGCTAAACAGATGACATGCAGTGATTCAGCCTTTTGGCTATGGGAATCAGATAATAATATACAATTTAAACAGCAGGGAACTGGGGAACAAAGCTGCTATTATGTGATAGCAGCCTGTGCTGGACAACCTGGAACTAATGCAGCAATCGGCCATCTTTTGGGCATTGGATAAACTGGATATCCAAATTCCTGCTACCATCGATGAATTCAAATTCTGTCTCTGCAAAAGACCTGAACAGACCTCAGCCATATCAGCTGCACATGTGTAATGCAAACCTGGAGACAGACCTATCCAGAATGATAAAGGGCTGCAAGAGGGGGAAAGCGGGCTTGGAACAAACTGAAAATGGAAAACATTACTGATGGCAAACCAGACTGCTTGCGAGGCAGCTTGAAACATTGAGAATTTTGCATTTCAACATGAAATGTTCCAACTGAGAACGCAGAGAATTCTTTTATGGTGTTCTTCATAAAATCCACTGGAATGCTGTAAAGTCAGCAAAGCCACACTTCAATCAGCCTGCAGCACATCACAGCACCCAGACACCTTCTGGTGCTAAGGGAGGAGGACTGAAAGGCACCTTGGGGCTGCAGACTCAATGCAGAGCTGCTCACAAAGCCATATCCTATGTCAGCACTGCTTTTTGGGCCGATTCTGCAGCATGGGATACATCCAGATCCTGTCTTACGCTCCCTAAGCTCTCAGGAACACAGCTACTGCCAGAAACCCAGTACTTCTGCATTAAGGATTTGCAGGTTCATACATCTGCCTTAACACAATCTAAATAAATAATGCCATTACAATTTTCATGACTTTCAGTGCAACACAAAGTTGGTAAATATATTTATTTTAATGTAAACCTTTATACAAAGCAGCTGTAAAGGAGCTGCCTTAGATCCAATTGTAATTTCACAGAAACCAGCACCAAAATGGAACCTTTTAGATGGCAGCAGCTGCCTCTCCTCATTACTGCTCTATTCACTTTTATCACTGTGGCATTGGGAACCTCAGTCACAGCTGGGGACTCCGCTGTGCTCCGTGCTGTACAAACACAGAACAAAGGCAATCCCCTGCCTTCAGAGGGCTGCGAGCTGACGCCGAAATGAATGCTGGAGGGACAGAAAAGAGGAGGAATCCCAAGAGGAGAGGCAGCGCTATCAGTCAGCGTGACTGATAGAACTGAACTTGCCAGCTTTTCTGGAGACACTATTAAAAAGGAGGGCGAGGAAGGACAGGGAAAATGATCAGGACACACCGCAGACAGAGAACGAGAGAAAACGCAGCTCGCGTGCAAGGGTGGTGTGGGGCTGTGCACAGGGAGCGGAGCTGGGAGCCCCTGTGCAGCGGGACCGGGACGGCTGCTTCCCAGCAGCCACAACACGCTGTGTGACAAGCTGCCCCATCCCTGCCGGTATTCAGGGTTGGATGCGGCCCGGACCTAACGGTTGTAGCGGTCAGCACCCCTGCCTGCAGCAGAGGGTTGGAAAAGGATGACCTTTGATGTCCCTTCCAACGCAACCGTTCTGCGATTCTATGACTGTTCCGTTTTATTTTGACCGAGCGGAGCCGCTCGCTGCGCACGCCGCGTACCGCAGCCGCGGGTTATCCGCGAGATCCCGTGGCAGCGTGGGCGGGAGGGCACAGGGGGGCAGGGAGGCGCCCAGTGGCACCGTGGGCTCCGGGCGAGCAGGACATCACAGCACCCAGTGGTGGGGGGCTGCGGGGAGGAGCCGGGCAGGGAGGGACGGCCCGAGGCAGCGGCTCCTGCCTCCGAACCACAGCTCCGCACCGGGCTCGGGGCGTTGGAGCGTTACCAGCCGAGAGCGAACGTGCCGAGTTCCGCCGAGCCAGCCGGCGGGCGGTTCTGGGAACAGCTCATCGTATGCTGCGCGACCGGCAGCTGTGGGAAAAGAGCTTGCGAAGAAGCCGGTTGCAATTACAGCTGCTTCTCTTTCGGAACCGAGCGCTGCGGCACACCGCGCCGAGGGCGGCCCGCAATGCGGCACTGCGGGCCAGGCTGCGCTTCCCGTCGCCGCTCGGCGCCGCTCAGGCCCGGGCACACCGACCCCCGGCTCCACGCCTCTGCCGCACCATGCGAGAACGCGCCCCGCATCCCGGGCGGCGCCCCGCTCCTACCTGCCGCCCCGCCGAGCACCGACCGCCGGCGCTCCCGCCGCCATCTCATACCTGCCGCCCCGCCTCCCCATTGGCCCGACGCGCCACCCCGCGGTCCCGCCCCTCCCGGCTTGCCCGTCACTATTGGCTGGAGGCGCTACCGCCTCGCTACCATTGGTCGGTTCGAACGGACAAAGGACGATCCGCGCGTAGCGAAACAGACGCACCCCCCCTGCGCGCGGTGCACGATGGGAGTTGTAGGCGGGAGCGGCCGCTCTGAGCCTCGGGTCAGCGGCAAGGACTGCGGGCTCTTCGCGGCTCCGGGCACGAGTTCGGAAAGAAGGGCACTGAGGCGGACGCTCTCCTTCGTGCGTGGAGGCTTCCGCCTTGCCCTCGGTCCCAGCGCCCCTGAAAGCTTTCTAGACGGGGGGCGCTCTTGCACCCATCGCTCAGGAAACGACCAAGGAGAGAAGACTTTATAGATACAGTAAGCAGAAGTGTAGATCAGAATGCCGAGGAGGCTGGAAATTAATCTGGCAGTTTTTGTAATTGACTAGATTTCGGCTGAAGCGGTCCCTTGGCATCCTAAGCCCCCGCACCTATTCATCTCCCTGCCAATCATCGCACGCGAGCACAGAGGTTCTGCTACCGCCCCCACGAGGGGCTTCCCCAGCCCCGCACCTCGCTGTGTGCCTTCACCTGCAGCCCCGCCGGCTGCTCCACACCACTGAGGAGCCCCAGAGGCGCTGCGGAGCGCTCAGAGGCGATGCTGAACACTGAAAACAAAGCCTCTCTCCAGTACCTGGGCTTCTGTGCAGGTAACTGCAAAATAGCTGCGGCTGGCATCTGCGGGAGGTGGGACTCGCATCACCCCTTACCCTGCCCCACAGCAGGGCTCTGTGGGACCTAGAAACAGAGCTGTGCTCGTTGCCAGAGACAGCTGCTAGTGGAGAGCTGCTCGACTTGGAGCCTGGACACGATGACGTCTCCCCTGCAAGGGTTTCTATTGCATTACATGATTAATTAGCTGATTAACAAGATGTTGTGGAAGAATCTGTTCTCTGGACACCGGCTCAGGCAACACCATCCTCTGTGCTAATGAAACTCTTCTGCTCCACACAGGCATACACTAATTTAAGCAACAACATGCAAATGAAGAACAGTGCAGTGAGTAATCTGGAGCTTTTAAATGAATTAGCAACGACCTTCTCCAGGCCTTGTCTCCAAGGAGAGAAGAAAAAAACCAGAAAGATAGTTCTGATGGGCTCACAGATGCAGGTTACAGGTGTTGGCTAGCTTGGAAAGCAATTACACATTTTCTCACTATCCCGCCACTTAGGAGATGAAGGGTATCAGGGCAATGAGGCTTTAGCTGCAGCCACACAGCTCCTCTGGCTGAATTTGGATAGGAGGTTCTGCTGGAGCTGCCTGTCCTGTAAGCCAAGGCTGCAAGCTGCCTTCTGGCAGGATCAGAGCAGCAGCACTTGGGCACATCAGTGGCTCAAGGGTCCAAGAGAGACCATGAGCAGTGCAGGATAGAGATAGTTCTCCAGCCAAGGCATAGCAACACCAGTACAACAGCTCCTCAGCTTTTAAAGGGATCTTGGAAAAAAAAGAAAACAACCAAACAAAAAGAAGCAGAGAGCCACAAACTGGATTTGCAGCCTACAGAAAGCAGCCCACGGTAAGAGGCTGAACAAGCACAATCTCTTTAGCTTATTAGGAGACTGAAAAGCGTTGCAATTCCAGCATGTAAGCTACCATGATAGGAAATGACAAAGGACTAAAGGCTTTTTAATACAAAAGAGGAAGAAAGATACATTCACAAATACACGCTCTTTGCATTGTGAGCCATGGGACCTGTATCCTCTATTTGCTACCCTCAGCTCCACTCTTTTCTTCAGCATGCTTTGGCCAAACACCATCTTTTGGGCTCAGCAGAAATAACTGGGTGAAAACAGCTGCTCATCTAACCTGGGCAGCTAAAGACCCAGAATTACTTGCGCTGCTGGGATGTGGTCAGAGCAGAGCAAAGGCTCCATCTCAGCTCTCCCAGGTAAGAGAAAAGCCCAGACACTGAGGTTAACAGCAGCAGTTTTTCAGCCAGAAAAAAACATTGCAGCAAAACTCTTTCTGCCTTGCAGTAAGAGATGGGCAAAGCAGATGCAGAACCAGTGACAGCCACAGGACAGACACCACAGAGGGCTCCTGCTCCAGCTCCTCCGTCCCAGGACCTGCTGCACTGCAGGGGACATGCTGTGTGAGGTGTTTGCAGGAAAGAAACGAGGAGTCCAGGCTGGATATTAACAGGAGATGTTTGTCAATACAGAGCTCATTACATGTTATTTACTTTCACTCACACACACACACACACACACACACCTGGAGCAGTCACCTTACATCACCTTCTTTTAGGCACAGGAGGACAGGGCCAGGAGTCCATAGGGGTACCTTCCTAGGGAGTGTGCCCTCACAAAGTCCCTGTCCCCCTGTGCCTGCACACCTCAGGTTATCACCAGTCCTCAGGCAAGTGCACACAGCATCCACAGCTCCTCAAGGGCGACGGTCCTTCAGCCGGTTCTTGCGCCCAGCCTTGGCCCCACGCTGGGCACCCTTCATCAGGCCCTTGAACTGACCTTGCATTTTTGCCTGCTTCCTGGAGGGAGGAAGGAGCAAGCAGACAGGTTAGTGTGGGTACAAGGCACAGCCCCTGCACAGGCCTGTGCAAAGTGGCTGCAATGAGCAACACAGAGGTGGGCAGGGAGCCCTCAGACCATGAAAAATGGTAACAGTGAACAGGATCAGACCCAGGATATCCCCCATTCCCTACCCCATGCCCTTCCTGCTCAGTCCCACCTTTTGTTGAGTTTAGCTCTGTTCAGGGGGATGTAGGCATAGGGGTCGAGCTGGCCCTTCTTCTTCACATCACCTTTGCCTTTCTGTAGGATATACCAATATTGGATGAGATGCAGCACAAAGGGAAATGTGAGTGTTCCATTCTGGACAGCCCTGGTACACAGTCACATCAAAGGCTATGCTGCAACGGGGTGCCAGCTGTGCATGTGGCTCCCAGGGCCGATCTCCCACCCAAGTGATGCCACAGCACCAAGCACATGTGAGGTGAGCAGGAACTGCCAGGCAGGTTGGAAATATTAACGAGTACTGAGCATTGGGCAACTCCTTTTGGAGCACAGCGCTTCCTTGCCCCCAAGACCAGCAGAAATCCTGCCCCAGCAGAGCCAAGACATCTCTCCTCAAAACTCTGCCACCTCTTGGGCTCTCACCTTGGATCTGTACTCTGCACCAAAGGCTGGCTTCTTGTCCAGTGGCCGGTGGATCCCAGAGCCTCCAGCTAGAAAAGAGTAAGTATTGGAAAGGGGGGTCAAGGCCAGGCTTCTCCTCCCCACCTGCCATACTGGGGGAGCTGTTCCTGTTTCTGCCTCCAGCTCTTAGGTGTGAGGACAGGAGAGCAGCATGAAAGTGCAATAACTTTACACAAGCAAGGAACTTAGAGCCAGCTGCCTTGGAGCAGCCCAGCCTGTTCTGGCACCCGCAGAGTGGGCACAGACATGACATGCAATTACCTCTGTACTGAGAGTAGGTCCCAGTCTCTGGTTCATCATCATCTGGCTCTTCTCTGAACCGACGCTTCTGACTTTTCTTCTGCAGAAAAAAGATACGGGGTCACTGCAGCTAGCTTGTCCTTACAGTGCTGTCCTTCCATGGGCCCATGACTTCCTGCTTCTTTCCATGGGACCCAGAGACCTTCCACACCCACCACACATCCTCTGCCCCATTGCAGCCTCCTGCCCCACTCTAAGCAGCTCCTAGGCAGTCACAGCTCAGGCATGCTGTGTTTCCCCTGTGCCCCACACTCACACTGCGAAGGCCCACTTCTTGCAGCACATCTGCCACTTCCTCGTCCACTCCTGGGGCACAGGACAAAGGAGTCAGTGCATACGTACAGATGGGCAGGAAGAAAACCATACCATGATTCAGAGCAAGTCCAGTTAGACAGTACCTTTGGCTTCATCATTGTCCACCTCTTCCTCCTCATCGTGGATGATCAGGCGCCCATCCTCAGACACCTGGAAGTCGTGCTTCACTCCTCTGGACCTCTTCAGGCTTGGCTCAGTGGCTACGCACAGAGATGAGTCAGGGCCTGGGGAAGGACCCACTCCCCAGTCAGCTGTACCCCACTACAAAGGTTCTGTTGCTCACTCAGCACTCGCTGGGACACATTGGGATCCAGGAAGTTGAGAGGCTCATCCTCTTCCCCTTCTTTCAGCCACGCTTGGCCCTTCTGCCGTGCTTGTTTCTTCCGCACCTTGCCCCGTTGCCGTTCCTCCTCTTCCTCCTCCTCCTCTGAGTCTGCCAGGATCTCCTCCATGCTGGGCACAAGGAAGAAAGCACAATGCAGGCAGAGCAAAGCAGAGATGCAAGCCCCAGCCTGCCCACAGCATCGTATGTCAATCCCAGTGATGCCATCAGCATCTCTACGGGTGTCACCCAAGCAGATCCAGCACCAGGCCCTCTGCTGAGGCTTCACCCCAGCCCATCTCTACCTGTCTCCTCTGGGCTGGGCTGGTGCTTCCTCCTCCTCTGTCTCTGCAGCTGCTTGCCTCAGGGCACGCTGCTTGCGGCTGCGAGCTTCAGCCTTGCGGATATTCACCAGAACCTTGTGGAACTCAGCTGGCAGCAGTCCCTGCACCAGCTCGAAGCTGAGGGGACAAAAAGCATTTAGTTCCTGCAGAGCAGTGCAGGAAACTCCCACAGCGCTCAGCACTGCTCCCAGCAGCCCCGGCTCACCCGAATTTGCGGATGAATCTGGTGAAGAGGTTTCTCAGCTTCATGCGGAAGTGGCGCCTCATGTCATCTGAAAGGCTGCCTATGGCCTCCAGCTGCCAGCACAGACAGACTTCTGAGGTCAGAGACCCCTGTCCTGAACACCTGGTCCCTCACCCTTCTCTGCACCCCTCTTGCCACCTCCCTGCATCGCTCACACCTATCCTACAGCAGCTCAGCTGCGCCCTCCCGCCCCGTGCGGTGCTCTCACCATAGTCTGGATGTGCTTGGCCAGCAGTGTGGTGTCAACCAGCAGCAGCACGACTTTAAGGAAGCCCAGAGCTGCCTTCACCACATCACGTGTGCGAGAGCCCAGCAGCAGGCAGATGTTCTGCAGCAGCTGCTCCACCACGCTCAGCTCCATGTAATCTGCAATGCAGCAGTGCTCAGTGTGCACTGGCGGGCACAGTCCTGTCCTGTTGCCTGGCACTGCTGTGCCCCCATACTCTGTCCTTGCAGCTGTAGCTTACCTTTGAACTCAAAGAACAGGCGTGTGAGTGCCAGCACTGTGCAGCTGATCATGGTGACCGAACCTGTCAGCCCCGCGTAGACCAAGAGCAGGAACCGCTCCATAGCCTCTGCAAGAGGAGACAGCTCAGGACGTGGGGCAAGCATAGGTCTGACCCCCTGGATGAGAGCAGTGGTGGGGCTGAGCAATAGCTGCTTACCTTGGGGAGTGGGCCCAAAGCGGATGAAAGCATGTCCCATCTCCACCAGCAGCATGAAGGCATTCTTACGGGCTCCCACCGACACCTCCTTGGTGCACAGGATGACCTGGAGGCACAAAGCATGTCACAACCCCACGGTCACCCAAGTGTGCACCCAAGTCCCACACTCACCTCTGGAACCAGGGCAGTGATGAAGGGCTCATGCTCAGCTGAGAGCTGCTTTACAATGTGGAACAGGCACTTCAGCCGGGGCTGAGGAGAGAAAGAGCCCAGCACAGTCAGATACAGGGACACAGCCCTATCCCCTTCCCACAGCAGCCCTCGCTCTCACCCTCTTGGCTGGGGACGCTGCGCTCTTGAGTGAATCCAGCAGCACTGCCTGCAAGTCTTCCAGGTGTGAGTGGACAAAGGCCTGGCACGGGGCATGCGGGGCAGCACATACTTCCTCCAGCACACGGTATGCCTTCTTCTGCATGCTGTGGTCCTTGCTCTGCACGGACAAGCAGTGACACTGCCGTCAGGATGGCCTTTGGCACAGTGAGAGGCCTCGCTGTGCTGCTGAGGCTGGGAGCAAACTGACCTGGAGGGAAGGCTGGATAGTCTGGTACAGGGAGCCTAGGGCCTGCTCACTGGCATAGGGAGACATTGCCACAACCAGGTCCAGAATGGAGAGCCTGCAGCACAGAGGAATAAGGAGGGAGATAAGCACAGGACCATCAACACTCCCCAACCAAGCTTAGGACTCTGCCTAAGAGCTCTGTTTGATGCATGAGAATGACGTATCCTACAGGAGACAGCCTGAGCGCTGCTCAGTAGGAGGGACCCAACAGATTCACCCTTCAGTATCAACCCCTGGGTGTTACCTGGCAAACTCTGTGCTCTCAGGACTGGTCAGTTTCTCACTGGCTTTCTGCAGGAACCCACACACCATCTGCAGGGCAGGCACAGAGTCAGTCATGCAGCCCCTCCTGTGCCTATGCACACCTGGAATCAAGCTGCAGGCTCTCCAGCTGGCTCAGCAAGACCTTCCAGTGCCAGAAGAAAATGGCTATGGCCAGCAGCCTGCCCCATATCCCCAGATACTCACCTGTGGGTCCGTGATGGTCAGATAGGCACGCACTGTGTCCAGCACAGAGCGCCGTTGACCACTGCTGCCCCCATCCTCCTCAGGTTGGCTATACACGTTGAATAGGATGGGCAGGAAATTTTTGGCAAAACGACCCACTTCTGCTCGCTCTGCATCTGGAGAAAGAAGGACAAGGGTGTGCGCATCAGCATCACAACACACATCTGCCCTCACTGGGTCACTGTTGGGAACAGGGACGGTCCCCCTTGCCATGGCAATGTCTGTGCCCAACCTGTCCCACAGCCGTGGTGGATGAGGGTGCGTAGGGCCTGGCACACGGTGGGGCGGAGGTCCGGGCGCTCGCTAATGGCCATGCCCAGGGTGCGTGCCAGCCCCTTGAAAGCCTCCACCACGTCTGTGGGGCGGGTGCAGAAGCCAGGCAGCAGGGTCCAGACCTGGAAGCAAAGGAGTCAGTGGAAGACCATCATCCCTCAGCCAGGACTCAGGCTAGCACTGCAGGTAGGCAGTGGTGGGGGCGGCAGGCACTCTGTTACCTGCCACTGCAGTGTGTCATAGATCTTGGATTCAAGGCTCTTCCCAGCTTGGGCAAACTCCAAGGCTGCAAAAGAGGAGGGGGAAATGAACAGAACAGTGGAGGTGGCTCTGCCCTGAGTGGAGCTCCTGCAGAGCACCCAACACTGCGTACCCAGAGCCCCGCCATCCACTGCTCCTCACCTCTGCTCTTCAGAGTGGCTGCCAAGGGCAGGAAGTAGCTGGTGAAGAAGCCAAGCCGTGTGCCCTGCACGTAGTCCCGCAGCACAGGCAGCAGCCAGCTGCGGGGGAAATCCAGAGTCTCCCTGCGGAGGGAGAAGGTCAAGGGAGCATCAGACTTTAGGCATGGGGCACAGCCCCAGAGCTGGGCACAGTGAGACTCCAGGCAGCCATCATAGCAGCTGAGGCCGGGAACTACACAAGGTGCCTGCTGTGATCAAGCAGACAGGCCCCAGCTGACAGAAGAAAATTCCTCTGCTAAAGATAAGCATCTGCTACCGGTGGACCCCCCAGACCAACCCAGGGTCATGCTCACTCCTTGCCGTCGATCTGCAGGGGAACAGCTTCCAGCAGCACCTCAGGGCCCATGGCACCAACAGCAGCCCCCACCGCCTGATCCACCTCAGTGGTGTAGGGGAAGTGTGGAGAGAGGCGCAGGTCACACAAGGACTGCAGGCACTGTGGGGACAAGCAGGAGGCTGAGCAAGGAGCCACCAGAGCGTACTGGCCCTGAAGACTCCCCGTCTGGCTCACCTTCTTCATGATGGGATGGCACTGCTTCCCACACACCTCGAAGAAAACCTCCAGTACTTGCAGCACGCCATCCCAAGCAGCATGGAAACGGTATGTCAGGCCTTCCTCCACCGACCTGACAAGGAGAGATTGGTGGTGACAAGGACCGAGCTGGGCCCATGGTGACAGCCTCTCCCACCCACCACCGTTCCTCACCTGAACATCTTGCAAAGGTAGGAACCAGGGGCTGGAGCAGATGCAGAGACATTGCCTAGTTCATCCATGTGGGGAGCAATGCACTCATTCAGGAGGGTCTGCAAACATGGAAATAGTTGGGTGCTGAGCTGTGCATGTGCCAGCCCAGGGCAGGACAGACGACTAAGACCCAACACAGAGCAGCCTCAAGTGCCCAGGCAGATCCCAGATCCCAGCCTGGCCACAAGGACCTAGGCAGTGCGCACTTGGTACCTCAAGGGTCTGTGCTGCAGCTGCCACCACCTGCGAGTGTGGGGACAGGAAGCAATTCATGGTGGTCGAGAAGAGACGGGGCAGGTGAGCCCAGCACAGGTCCTTCTGCAGTCTGGAGAAGAGAGAGAAGAATGGTGAGAGATGGAGCTCGGTCTTCCCTCTGCCCAGTGCCAGCCTCTCCCCACCTGCCCAGGTTGACGTGTGCCCTCTCCATGGTGGACAGCCAGGTGAGCAGCGGCTGCAGGTCACTGGCATTGGGCACGTAGTCATACAGTGCCTAGGGTTGGGAGCAAAGTGGTGTTGGGAACAGTGGTGCCAGTAGCCCCATCCCTCCCTATCTGTTCCCGCACTCACGGTGATGATCTGGGCATTGAGCTCAGCTGGCAGGCAGGACGTGCTGGGCTGGGCACTGAATAGGCTATGGAAGGCCTGCATGGCACATGCTGTCACCAACTGCAAGGACACGTTGTCAGAAGAAACTGAACCTCCGTGCTTCACGCTCCTACCCCCAAGCATGCTCTGCCCAACCCACAGGGACACCCCATCTCCACTGGGGCTTCCCATCTATGCCCCCCTTTTCTACAGTAGCCAACCAGCCAGCTCTGATTGGGATGCTCTGATTTCAGGTCCTGCAGATTCCCAGTAAGGCAGCCTGATGCCTGCCAGAGCTGAGGTAGAGGCACTGGCACAGGCGCTGTGTGCAGGGACGCAAGGGAACTGACCACATGGCTGAGAGTCATGACTCTGAGCAGGGTCTCACAGCATGTCTTCAGCACAGCTGCAGGGAAGCAGGGCAGCAGGTCCCGCAGGAGGGCCAGCATGTGCAGTGTGGTGGTAGCCTCCTTGGTGCCTGGTGGAGCAGAGCAGCACCCACACTTGTAACAACAGCCTTGGGCAGAGACCCCATGTCAGAGCTGGGGTGAACTGAAGCCCCGCTCTGGGAAGAAGGGAACAACAGAAAGATGGCTAAGGGCTCTCCTAAACTCTTGCAAAACCTCTCGCCCTCTTGTCCCTACCCACCTCCAGCTTTTTCAATCTCCTGCACGCAGAACTTGGCACTGGAGGGTGCCGCAGGATGGTGCTCAGGAGCCTCATCTCCAAACATGAACTCGCTCCCCCTCAGGACGGAGCACACACCATGCTGAGCTGCTTTCCGAACCTGGAGGTGGGTGAATACAGGGGCATAGAAACCATGGGCACAGAGAGCACAGCCAGCTCCAGAACCAAGCCATGGAGCAACACCTACGAGGTGCTGAGAACCCACCTTGGGTTTGGTGTGAACACAGAAGCTCAGCAAGCCATGGTAGACCTGGAGGGTGACAGGGTAGCTCCACGCTGCCAAATCCTGTTTTCGCAGCAGTGTGGCCAGGCATGAGAGGACCTACAAAGAGACAGCAAGGATATTGGTATTACCTTACAGAGACCACCCTGAATGCGCCAGAGAGCCTGCCCTTCTCTGCAACTCACCCATCGCAGTGCAGAGGTGGAGCTGCTGCAGGCCTGTGAGGATATGATACTCATGAAGGCTTTTGAAGCATCTGAGAACTTCTTTATGAGTACTGGACTGGGAACTCTGTGGGGAGAAAGGGCAAAGAGCAGGCAATCACATAGGGATTGGCACTCCCAGTCCACCTCTGAGACTGTGCCAGACCCCATCCTGCCGTGGCAGCTCTACCCACTCCAGTCAGCAGCTCACCGCTTCAAGACAAGGTTAAGCAAGTATGCAACAGCAGCCACTGATTCAGGGGAATTCACTGCCTCCAGTGTGGTCATCTGGGGAAAAAAGGAGGGGTTTGCAGCAGGCCAGCCTTTCCCAAAGTTTTGGGGAAGGGGATAGAGAAACAAAGGGCAACTTGACAGTGTCTCTTCTAGGGGATGCCCAAAGCCTCCAACACGAGCATAGCACCCCTGGGAGCTCCCATCAAACCCAGTGGTGGTCACTCACCAGTGCAGCAAAGTACTCAGTCTCAGTCTCTTTGCCTCCTTGTGAGCGGATCACATCTGTCACAGCTGCCAGCACAGCACAGATCTGCCACAACAGCAAGCGGAGCCGTCAGCACCCTTGGATTCTTGCTCAGGATGGGAGCTATGCCCAGGACCCCACACCCAGCCCCACTCTCCCTGGTACCTCTCTGTGTGCAGCGGAGTTGGACTCCCAGAAGCGTTGCACCTTGCTGAAGGTAACATTGGTGCAGTCGCTCAGCCCGCTCAGGAAGGTGCCGGAGGACTTCTGGGTGGCAGCCTCCCCAGCATCACCCTCCTCCATGGGCAACTGAGAGCTGTCAGTTGGCCGCTCCACACGCAGGGATCCTGACTGCAACTCATTGTGCAGCTTCACCGCATCCACCGTCAGATTGCTTTTCTCTGCCAGGTGAGCAGACTCGGGGTCAGGCTGTCCCACATCCCCACCACCCTCCCCTGCCAGTATGAGACGCGGATGTTGCTTTTGCCATAGGAAAAGCACTGCAACGAGGGGTGCAGAAGAGTGAGGCATTGAGTTTAGGATGAAATTCATTACTCAGAAGGTGGAGAGGCCCAGGCACTGCTGCCCAGATAGCTGTGGGTGCCCCAGTTGGACGGGCCAGAGGCCTTGACACAGCGGATGGCAACCAGTCGACGGCAGGGGTCGGAAACGGGTGGGTTTTAAGGTCTTTTCCAACCCTGCGCCGCCCCCATCGCGTCCCACCCCGGCCCCCAGGCCGCTCACCGGCAGGCCGGCTGTAGAAACGGCTTCGCGCGGCCAGGCGGTGCCGCCGAGTCTCGGGATTGCAGTCGCTGCTGTGTCCCTTCCGCCACCGCCGCAGCTTAGTGGCGGTACCGGCCCGCAGCCTCCCGCACCGCGCCATGCTCGCCCCCGCTCCACGTGCCACCCCGCCCCGCCCCGCCTCGCCTCACTTCCGCTTCCGGCTCCCGCCGCCATTTGCAGTGAGGGCAGCGGCGCCCACGGCGCGGCGCGGTGACGTCACAGCCCGAAGGTCGCGCCGCCCTTCGCTGCCCCGCCATGCGCTACGTGCTCCCTCGCCCACCGCCTCCGTCTGTCTGCGCATGCGCGCCTCGCACTGCCCGGCGCGGGGCGGTGCGGGGTGGGTCAGTCGCGCGCGGCGGCGGCAGCGGGAGGAGCGTGAGAGCTGAGTGCCGGAGCAGCAATGGCCGCACACCGCCTCGTGCTCGTCCGCCACGGCGAGAGCGCCTGGAACCTGGAGAACCGCTTCTGTGGGTGGTACGACGCCGACCTCAGCCCCGCCGGGCAGCACGAGGCGCGGCGCGGAGGAGAGGCCCTGCGAGGTACCGGCGAGCCCTGCGTTGAGCGGGCGGTGGGGCGGGCGGTGGGGCTGCGCCCGCCGGGCCCCGTGGCGGCCATCTCGGGGCGCGGCGGGGACCGGCGGTGCCCGTTATGCAACGGTGCGGCCTCGTGCGGCCTCTGATCCCCCCAATCCTCCCCCCCCCGCCTCCGCAGACGCCGGCTATGAGTTCGATATCTGCTTCACGTCGGTGCAGAAGAGGGCCATCCGCACCCTCTGGAACGTGTTGGACGCCATCGACCAGATGTGGCTGCCCGTGGTGCGGACGTGGCGCCTCAACGAGCGGCACTACGGGGCCCTCACCGGCCTCAACAAGGCCGAGACGGCTGCCAAGCACGGCGAGGCCCAGGTGAAGATCTGGAGGCGTTCCTTCGACGTCCCCCCGCCGCCCATGCAGTCAGACCACCCCTTCTTCAGCACCATCAGCAAGGTAAGGGGCTGCCAGGAGCCCGGGGAGCCTCGTGGCATAGGCCTCCCACGCTGCCCTTCGCTCTCCGGTTGCAGCATCGGTGACAGGGGCTGGACTGAGGCCATCCTGTGCTCTCCCTGCAGAGGATGAATCCCATGGGATGGCACAGAGTCAAGGGGAGATGTTAATCATTAGTCCTGCAGCCAAAGCTTGGGTGTTTGCTCAGCAGCAAGCACCGTGCTATTGCCCTCAGGCAGGGTCGGCAGCTGGAGGCAAATCCCAAAGCACTTTCTCATGGGTGTATAGCTATAAGCCATTTCCACTCCTCAGTCACTGTTCTCAGCACTCAGCCCCTAGTACCACCTTTCTGTTCTGTATGGCTGCTGGTGTAGCCCCTGAGGGGGCTGGGCTGTGATGCAGGTGTGGTGGTGTTACTGCAGGATCGTCGCTACGCTGACCTGACAGAGGACCAGCTGCCCACATGTGAGAGCCTGAAGGACACCATTGCCCGGGCCCTGCCCTTCTGGAATGAGGAAATTGTCCCACAGATCAAGGAGGGCAAGAGAGTCCTTATTGCGGCCCATGGCAACAGCCTGCGGGGGATTGTCAAACACTTGGAAGGTACTGCAGCTCTGCACACTGCTTGGGATCTCCCACTGCTCTGGCTCTACATGAGCAGGGCTTTCCCTTGCCCTCCCTTTGGGTAACCATCCTCTGTTTGCAGGCATGTCAGAAGAAGCCATCATGGAGCTGAACCTGCCCACCGGCATCCCAATTGTGTATGAATTGGACAAGAACCTGAAGCCCATCAAGCCCATGCAGTTCCTAGGAGATGAGGAGACGGTGCGCAAGGCCATGGAGGCTGTCGCTGCTCAGGGCAAAGTCAAGAAATGAGGCAGGTGTGCAGACTAGAAAGTAGATGAGTCCCCTCCGTCCCCACCCCTCTGTGCACACCCCACAGCTGTAGGAACTTGGAGCTGCAGAGCTGGAGCAGGGAGCAGCTCCCCAGGACTAGGCCCCTTCCCTCTGCACCAGGCTCACCTCTGCAGGCAGCCTGGGAGCTGGGGGGTGAGGGGCTGTGTGCACAGGGGTCTGGTGTGAAAGGGAGTCCTTGCTCTGCCAGGCAGCAACTGCAGCCCTATGTTGTGTGTTCCCAGCCCTTGGGGGGATGCTCTCAAGCAATCTTTTGCCATGCCTGGCTTCTCTCGCTTCCCTGGCAGCTCTTGTCACTGTTACTGTAGTTCTGTTGCTTGGTTTAGTTATTCCAGGAGCACAACAGGAGCGGTGGGACGTGGGCAGGAGGGGGCAGCAACCAAGATGGGTGCCTAATCCCCTTGTGGCTGTGTGGCACAAAGACTAGTATGCTTAGATACTAAATGGGTAGTACTGTGGTGCATGCTCCTGTTGTAGTACAGCACCCAGTAGTAGTACTTGCAAACCCTGACCCAGCTCTACCAGCCAATGCTTTAACTTATTGCTTTTGGACAAAGGAAGGAGCGTGTTGTCTGGGAATTTGTATTTGCCATGTGCTTCCTACAGCCAAAGCCAACCCTAGTCCTGCCTCATGGAGGTGGTGTAGATGCCATTGTGCCCCCAACCCACAAACACGTACTTGGCACTGTCACTGTAGCCTCCCCCACTGCTGCTGTAGTGAGCCTGGGCTTGCACTGGGTCAAACTAACTGTCCAGCAGTACCAGTTGTCTTGTTCCAGTTCAATAAAATATTAATATGCAATAATTAATGCCTGTGTTTTTCTGTGCCACTGCGCCGTGTGCTCCTGGGCCACATGGAGCTCCCACTTTGCCTACTGCCTTCTTTCCTGTGCTACCACGTGTTTGTGATGCAGAAGTTGCTGCTGACTTGTGGGTGCAGGAAGTGCTTGGGCTCTGCACAGCAAAGCACAGTTCTGCAATCCTTGCTGCTGAAGAGTGATTCACTGCGACTCATCCGTGGTTTACTGCCTCTGGCGTGTGCCACTCCCTTTGCCTAATGCAGGGCGTGTTTGACCTGAGGTGATAAGCGGCCTTGGAGAGGAGTGCAGCAGCCGCAGCCTGTGCTGAGTAGCACTAGCCTCAAAGCCCTTCACTGTTCCCCTTCCCCAGCCTCAGGCTGGGAACATGCTTCCTCACCCCTGCACTGCTCTCTGAAACAGCCCCATCCAGCAGCTCCAGAGCAATCCGTATGGGCAGTAACTGAGCAGAACACAGAGCTCTCAAAAAAGAAAAAAACATTTATTACCTACAGCACAAATACAAAATCCATCCTGCTGTTCCAGTCTCTCAAGTGTGGAGCTGCATGGAAGCTGCTGGACCCCACCACAGCGGCCCTCCCTCCTGGGGTCCCCGTGCCCCTGAGGGGGCTGCTAGGTCTGCAGGAACTGCGGCTGCACGCGGGCCACCTTACGGAAGTCCTTGGTGTGTGTCTGTGGGCACTGCATCTCACACCAGCTGATAGGAACCATCTGCACCCCTGCAGGCACCCCCAGTCAGCAGGTTTCCTTCCTGCTTACTTTTTTTTCACATTTCCCATCCCCAGCAGTGCAAGGCCTCCTCTTGGGCCCCCCAAGGCTCAGCAGTGGGAGGAAAGAAGGAGGGTGTTTGCTCCCCAAGCTGCATCAGCTGCTCCCCACACAGAGAAGGGGTGATTCCTACCTGCCTCGCTGCGTGCCACTACCACACCCAGCTCATTCTCTGCTGTGCTCAGCAGGTAGTTGGACTGTGCATCCCCCAGTGAGATCTGGTTGGGTGCGGGTTAAGAGAAAAACTCTCTAACCAGTACAAACCCTCCAGGCCTGTGGGCCTGCCCAGCGTGATGGGAAAGGATACAACTTTGGCTAGAACTATGTCACCAGGGCGAAAACTCTTGTAGACTTCTACCTGTGTGGGAAGGAAGGGACAGGAGTGCATGGAGAATGCAGGTATTTCTTAATAGTCACTACAGGCAGCAGAAGGATGAGAGCTGGAGAGGTGGAAGCTGCAATGGCACTGAACCCAGCAATGCCCTGCTGACCTTATCCTTCTCAGTGGCTCGAATGTCTTCCCTCCTGGAAAAGGAGACACAGGAATGTGATACCAGAGAGAGCAAAGAGGAGCTGCCCCAGCCTGTCTGGCCACTGGCCAGACCTCGCTAGATGTCTCCAGGCAGCTGCCCTCACCCAACTGGCCAGCGCCAGGCAGGCAGCCCGCCCTGAGCAGCACGCCCCCCTTTTCCTACCGTATGGTGCCGCGAAATGTGGATTTCAGCGGTGTGGAGCCAACATACAGGATGTTCACTTTGGCAAACCGGGAGTTGATGCTGCACACCTGAACAGAGGGACAGCAGGCAGTCAGTGCCTGTGCAGTGCAGGCTGGGCCCGGAGACTTGTTTACTGCTCTGCTGCTCTCTGTCCCCGCCGCTCTGGCCACTGCCCTCCACGTGGAGCTCTGTAAGGAAAGCGCAGAGCCCCGGGCCGCAGGCACGCACAGGGACACGCGAGGGGCCGTCCCACCCCCGGCACCTACCTTGCAGGTCACCACGGCCCCCACGCCGGGCAGCAGCTGCGCCTCCGCGTCCCGCACCACCGACACCACGGGCAGCTGCGAGACACACACAGGCTCAGCTCGGGGCCACCCACGCCCGCCCCGCACCCCCCAGAGCCCCGCTCCGCGCTCACCCCGCCGCCCTCGGCACATTTCTGCAGGCAGCCGGCCAGCGAGGCGAAGATGGAGCCGTGCCGCGCGTAGGTCCCGCTGCCCGCCGAGGCCTCCTCCGTGCTGCACAGCCGCTCGCCTGCGGGACGCTCGCTCAGCACCGGGGCCGTCCGGCCCGGCCTCCCCCAGCAGCACGGCCCCGCACTCACCGGGCACGCAGTACCGAGCCGGCGGAGCCATGTTCCGTGTCGCGCGTGAGTCCACAAAGAGCCCTCCTCCTATTGGCTCTCAGCGGCGGGGCCGCGCTATAAGCGGCATGCCTATTGGCTCATCTTTATCCCTAGGGAGAAGTGGTGGCGCGCTGCCCGCTGGGAGTCGTAGTGTAGCGCTGGGAGACGGCGCTTCCCGGCATGCTTGGTGCGCAGGCGCGGGGCGGCGGGCGCTGCCCGGGGCCGTGAGGGCGGCGCGGGCACCGGGCATGGCGGTGGGCGGCGGGGAGCGGGCGGCAGGTGGGCGTGGGCCCGGGGCCGGGTGCCGCGGGCTGGGTGCCGCAGAGCGGGGGAACTCGGCCCGCAGCGGAGGGCTGGGGAGGCTGCGGCCCGGCCCCGTGGCGATGCGGGCCCCGCGGAGGGGTGCTGCCTGCCCACCGTTGGGCCGCGCTGCCCCTTAGCTGCCGTCGTCCGTCACGGGCGAGGGCATCTCTGAGCCCTGTGTCTCCGGGAGCGGGGGTGGCACGCGGGGTTGGCGAAGCCCACCTCCCCGCTCTAAGGGTGGGCTGGGTGCCGCCGCCAGCCGGCTGCGCGGTGCGTGTGCCTGGAGCAGGGTGCGGCGCTGCTGCTGGTTGCGCTGCGGCGCTGCCGCCTGGCGCTGTGCCGAGGCGAACAGGACCTTGGCAGGATCCCGGGTCGTCCGTGCTGGTTAATATTTATGGCCGTGCCTGCACGGAGGCCCGGGGGCCCCGACCTGGCCGATCGTTTGCCTCATTTCGGAGCCGGCTCCGGTTCCTCCTTGCTCCCAGCACGGCCCTTGAGTGGGATGAGAGGCTCGATGGGAAGACGAGCGCTTGGCTGTGTGTTCCTTTGCTGTCTGAGGGGCGGCACCTCGGCCTGGGGGTGCCTGCGAAGTGTGGCACTGTCCTGGGAGGATCTGGGGGAGGGTGAAGGAGAGGTACTGGGACTTTCAGTGCAGCGCTGTGAGGTTGGGATAGGAGTGGGGTGGCCTCTGCAGCTTGGTCCAGAACCTGAGGCAAAGGGAAGTGGCATCCAGATGCTGCCTTCTAGGTGTGAGGACAGGGCATGTATATTGTGTGGGCTCCCTCATTTCTGAATCAGTTAGGAGAGACTGGTGAGGGGATCCCCCGTGGTTTTTGAGCATTCCCTGCCCTGGAATGGGCTGAGCGCCCCAGGTGCCCGCACCGTCTCTAGTTTCCCCTGAGTCAGACTCTCTATGTCAGTCCCCATCCCCCTCCCCTCTGGGAAAGACGAGATGGGAGCAGGGAGCATCTGAGGTCAGGTGCGGAGGCCTGAGAGCCCCGTGTCCCCCTCTCCATGCGCAGAGCTCAAGAAAGCAGCAACACGGGCTCCAGCTCGGGCTCAGCGCCACCTGCTTCTGCTCTGTGTCCCGTGCAGGGTGAAGGAGAGCCCTGCCTCGCTGTGCAGGCAGGCACCTGGCAAGAGCTGCACCGTCAGCACGCCCAGGAGGGGACGCCCTCCCCGCGGGACGGCGGCAGCAGGGCGGCCTGCCCAAATCCAGCCTCTTCCCTGCAGGTGCATCTCAGCAGGGATGAGAAGCCGGCAGCGGATGTTCGCAGCGGTGATGCGCCTGCTCCTCAAGTGCCTGCGTCTGGGCCGGCGGCGGCGCTTTAAGTTGCTGCGGCAGGCAGGACAGCTGTGGCACTACGGGCGTCTCTGTCTCCGCTCCCTGCTCTACAATTCCTTTACCGACAGCGACGTGGTGCTTGACTCCCTCTTTGAGCCTGTCTACTGGCTGGTGGACCATGTCACCCGCTGGTTTGGTGTGGTGAGTGCCTCCATTGCTAGAGGGGTTTGGGGTAGCGAGCATGCTGCTGGGGACACTGAATCCTAGAGCTTGAGCTGCGCTGCTCCAGGTGGAAGGGAGTGAGGATTCAGCATGGAGCAGGTGCTGCACACTCCACTGACCCAAACTCCTTCTCCTTTAGGTGTTTGTGGCACTGGTGATAGGGTTGACAAGCTCCATCGTGGCCATCGTATACATCTGCCTGCTGCCCCTCATCCTGCAGACATACACACCTGCCTGGATTTGCTGGCATCTTGCCTACGGACACTGGAATCTCATCATGATTGTCTTCCACTACTACAAGGCCATCACCACCTCGCCTGGGCACCCTCCGCAGGTGAGGCTGAGCCTGAGCCTGGGCACCAATGGGCAGTGCAGCCTCTTGCAGCTGGGCACTGGGGACTAAGTACAGCTGACCACTGGAAGCATCCTGTTGGCATCACTGCAGGAGGCGTCCTCCAGACGGGCTGGGAGGGGAGGCAGGTTTGAGGGAGTATGGCTAACACATGGAGAGCAGGGGATGGTGTGGGGTTTGGGAGCACATCCTCTTTTCTGACCTGTGTGCAGGCCAAGAACGATCTCACTGGCGTCTCCATCTGCAGGAAATGCATTGCCCCCAAGCCGGCTCGCACCCATCACTGCAGCATCTGCAACAGGTAATGTTCCCCGGCCTCCCCACCACATCAGGTAGTGCCTCTGCTACCCGGGGTAGGATACTTCTCCCTCCCCACCATAAGCCATGAGAAACGCGCCCCTTCCTCTCTGCTCTGCTGGCTTTTTACCTGCCTCTAGCACAGCATGAAGGACTGAGGGGGCTGGCTGCCCCCTCCCAGACGTGGTGCTTGCAATTCGCACTAACACTTGTGGTGCTCTCCTCCCTCCCAGGTGTGTGCTGAAGATGGACCACCATTGTCGTATCCTTCTGCAGTACTAACTCACTGCACTCTCCTGAGGAGCCAGCCCTGCTTCCTCCTCATCTCCCTGCTCCATTTCTGTCCTGAGTCACTCAGTGCAGGGGAGGGTTCACAGAGCCTGGCTGGGTGTCTTGATCCCCATCGGGTGGGTTTGGACTAGCGACCATCACAGTTACACACCTTTAACCCTAGAGGCAGCCTGGCTCAATAATTGTGTTGGGCACTACAACCACCGCTACTTCTTCTCCTTCTGCCTCTTCATGACCATGGGCTGCATCTACTGCAGCATCAGCGGCTGGGACATGTTCCGGGATGCCTATGCAGCCATTGAGGTGAGTTTGAGTGAGATGGCCCCTCATCTGCTCCAGGAGAGGAAGTGCTGGCATACTCAGAGGCTGCCTGGTCTCCCTAGGCTGAGCTTGCATATCAAAGCTGAACCAGCACTAGCACTGTACTGACTTTGCTTCTCCTCTCCCTCCTCCTGTGAAGTCCCTGCTGCCTTAGCCCTGTGAGGTTTGAGAGGAACGGCCCTTTCCTCTGAGCCATGTAACTGGTGCCCTGTGTTTTCCATCCCCCTAGAGACTGAAACTACTTGAGAAGGAGAGACTGCAGGTGGCCGCCAACCAGGTGGGACATCCCTGCTCCCCAGCTGCTCCAGGCAGCGTGGAGCAGAGCTGCCCTGCAGGCTGAATCCTGCTCTCAAAGTGAAGCCTGAGGCCAGAACCAGCCCCCATGCTTGTCTCATGAGTCACAGAGTTAGGGCTGCCTGGGCAGCTCTGCTACAGGCACAACCTCCGTCAGCTTTGGGTCTGATTTCCCCATGTACCGAGCTTTCAATGGCTTTGGCTGGTGGCAGCAACAGCACTGGGGCCAAGCCACTGTTTGGCATGCTACTCAGGCTCTGCTCTCCTGGGGAAGCTGCAGCGGCAGTATGTAAACACATCTCACCCTGAGCATCATCTCCTGTGTGGTGCAGTGACCTGCTCCCTGAGCTCCAGCACACTGCTTGTCACTCATATGCCAGCTCTCAAGTGGTGTCTGTCTGTCTTGTGGCTGTCTTCAGCTGCCTCCCTCTTGCCCTGGCTGTTGTGTTGGTTCTGATGCCAGTGTTTTCTAACTGCTTGATTCCTTCATCAAAGGAGCACTGCACTACCTGCCTGGCTTTACACTATAAAGCATTCTGGTAACGTGCCCCTCTCTGTCCTTTTTCAGACGTATTACCAGACCCCACCACCCACATTCTCCTTCCGCCAGCGAGCTTTCCACAAGAGTGTGGTCTACCTCTGGGTCCTATGCAGGTAAATGGGGTTACAGAGGCTGGGAGGGTGCTGGGGAAAGCAGTGGGGCCCGCTGCAGCACTGCTGTGCTGTCCCTTGTATGCCACCTTCCCTGGGCTAGACTGCTTTGCTCTAGCACAGACATCCCTGCCCTGCTGGCTCTTGGGCTCCCAAGAACTGATTTCAGCTCCCTGGCACATGGGATTAAAGCCATCAAACCACCTGCACTTGCTCAGGAGAACAGCCTCAGTCCCCCACAGTTATGACACTGGTGAAGACCTATGTGCAACCTGCTGTGGCTTGTCCTCAGCTCAGTAGCACTGGCCCTGGGTGCCCTCACACTGTGGCATGCTGCCCTCATCACCCGTGGAGAAACCAGCATTGAGAGGCACATCAATAAGAAGGAGAGGCAGCGACTGCAGAAGAAAGGCAAGGTAAGCACAGCCCCAGGGTGGGAGGGCCAGCCAGGCAGAGCCAGACTTGATGTGCATCTCTCTGGCCCACAGGTGTTCAGAAACCCCTACAGTTATGGCAGCTGGGATAACTGGAAGGTGTTTCTGGGAGTGGATGTGCCAAGGTAAAGCACAAGGGTGCTGGGACCCAGGAACCAGCTTTACAGGGCTCAGAGGACCCAGAGCAGTTTTTGAGCCCAGTTGTAGTGCAGCCTCCAGCTGCCTCAGCTTTGCCTAGTGGCAAGCTCTGGCTGAGCCTCTGCCAGGAGAGGGAGGCTGTTGTGGCACCTGAGGGCCATGGACTCATGTACCTTACTGGCACATAACAGCCCTGGCTCCACTCTGTGGTGCCATGACTTCAGCTTTTTGCTGCAGGCTTTGCTTCTCTTCCCACAGGCACTGGCTCACCCGTGTCCTGCTGCCCTCTCCTCACTTGCCCCATGGAACAGGCCTGAGCTGGGAGCTGCCTCCCTGCATGACCGAGCAGCGTGCACCGCTCCTGGCCATCTGAGGTCTGGGTGCTGCAGCAGTCCCTCCCTGCTGGCAGGGGAGACACAGGGGACCCACTCCACAACCACGGCTCAGTTTGGCCTAAGTGGCTGGGGGAAGGCAGGTGTGCTGGCACACACCTTTTACCAGAGCCAGAGCTCTAGGAAATGGAACTTTGAGGCCTGGTTGCCTGCTCTATTAGTGCCTCAGTGGCTGCAGGCAGCCCTGGGGAAGGGGGCAAAGCTGCTATTCCTGTCTCAATGAAGGTACTGCCCTCACTGCGCACCAATGTGGGCCAGCACAGAGCCCCATGTGGCTCCGTGACAGGGCAGGGGGCAGAGGATGGCTTACCTGCCCCCTAAACATTCCCCAGGGAGACTTTTTAAGAGCATCCAATAAAGGTGTTTTGTGTTTTTTAAAAAAAACAAGATGTTTGACTCTTCTCCTTGGTGGGAGATACAGCTGGCTGAGGGCAGAGGAAGTCTTATGATTCCGGCTTGCAAGGAGAAGTAAGGACCTGCACCCAGGCCCTTCAGCTGTGGGCACTGGGGTCTCAGTGCAGCCCAGGCTGAGACCCCACACAGCATTACCAAAACAGACAAGTTTATTCCTCTCACACATGGGGTGCTGCACAGAGCAGCTGCGTGCACAAGCCTGCCCGTGCAGTTCACACGTGGCAAATCTGTCCCTCAGTGTCCCCGGTACAGGTAAGTCATAAGCAGCACAGCTCCTTCCCTCTGCTAGGTGCAGAAGAGAGGGCAGTGGGCCAGGAAGGGGCCACAGGGGAGGTGCTGCCTGCAGGTCTCCATTCTTCAGCCTCAGTGCTCCAGGCAATACCAGGCTCCAAGGGAAGCTGGGTCCACAGCATTGACGGGATCCTGGTCAGATTGTCAGTAAGCACAGGGAGGGGATGCAGGGTGCTCACCTGCCCGGGCTCCCCACCAGGAACCTGTGGAGACAGAGACTGCCATCAGCCACCTCTTAAACATGCTGACTCCCCTGCAGCTTGAGCCATGCACTCACCATTCCCCTCGTGCTGCTACTGCCTCCTTCCGCACCAGCCTCTTCTTGTCATCCAAAGGCTTGGCCAGCGCCCGGATAACTCGGGCCTTGTATGGGAGCAGCTGGAGGACAACTACTGCTCTCAGCAAGAGCCCTCCAGGGTGCTGGCTGCCCCAGCCATGGCTGGGACCCACTTGCACAAGGAGGAGCAGGAAGCAGGAGCACTTACCACTATTGTGGGCAGGCTGGTGAGCGCGTGGGCACAACGCAGGGCAGCAATGCGGACAGCCTGAAAGGGAAAGGAAAGAAGGATGGAAGGGGCTGGGACACAGGAGAGGGGGGTGTGGTGCAGAGGAGAGAGGCGTACGCACCATGGCGGGGCTGGAGGTGAGGCTGAGGAACTTGGTGACCAGTGTGTCGATGTGCAGGCTCATGATCTGGGGGGCTTCGAGCAGCAGCGGCTGGAGGCAACTCAGGGTAGAGAGCTGTACTACACGGTCTGAGCAGGACAAGGCCTCAAGCAGGAGGGAAAGCAGCTGTGGGTGGAGATGACACTGGAAATGTGAGTAACCCTGCTGTGCAGCCTGCACTGCTGCAGCCCCCCTTACTGAGGCTGGCTCTCACCGTGGGCAGTTCTGTCACCAGCACAGGCTTGGGAAGATGGTTGAGCACATGGGATAGACTCTTCAGGTAATTGGCCTTCACATCTGTTGTAGGCAGAGATGGTCACAAGTAGCAAGGGGAAGGAGGGGATGCTGGCTCAGATCCCCAGGGTAAAGGGGCACTAAGTGGTGAGGCCAGGCTGGGGCCAGCTGCTCACCGGCACCAGCCCCATGGAAGCCTTGCACCAGCTTGGGCACGTTGTCAGTGAAGAAGCGCTGGCGGAACATGATGCGCACGTCAGCATGGCAGCCCTTGTGCAGCACGTCTGGGGACTCAGCCATGAGCAGGGAGAAGCCATCGGCTGCAGTGGGGCCCAGCTCCACGTCACTCAGCAGGCCCAGCAGCTGTAAGGAAGAGAGCGCTGAAAAAGAGAGCCATGGCAACTTGGGCTGCTGACCAGAGGCAGGGGGAGTGGGAAGGCTCCTTCAGGAGTGCCCAACCTCACTGCTGCCTACCTTGTCTGTTAGATGGGAGCTCAGAGGGTGGTAGCGCAGCACCAGGGCTTTAGTCACCTGTGCAGGCAGAGCAGAGTCAGCATCACACAGCTGGGGCACCCCAGGGCACTTCCTTCTCACCATAGAGGAGCCTTACCCAGAGCAGCAGGGTGAGTGCCTGCGTTCGGTGAGGCCCTTCTGTAAGGCCAGGCTCCATCCTATTCACTGCAAGCTGCAAGATCTCATCCAGCTGCTGCCCTGGGGATACAGAAGTGGGAGACTGAGCCATTTCCCTGCTGGCCCTGAGCAGGGACCCCCAAAATCCGTTTCCTCCCTTACCTGCTGGGTGCTTGTTTACAAGCCCTGCAAAGCACTTGGAAGCTGTGGTGGCTGTGAAGGGACAGCTGCAGGAGCAACTCAGTGCCAGCAGTTCCCGGAGCAACCGTTCCTGCTGTGGAATTACCACCTAAAAGAGACAGGGAGTGTGTTACAAACTAGGTCCACTACTACTCCCTTTCTCTGCCCATGCAGCTCACTATGGATCTGGACAGAATGGTGCTCAGCCAAGGCCCTTTCTACCCTTCTCCTCACCAACTTACATTGTGGGGTAAGGAACAGACAAAGGCCATGAGGAGGGCAACTAGGCGTCTCTGTGGCTCCCAACACTCCCCATCCTGTGGGGGAAGAACAGCACACCCACATCACCATGATCCTCATTGGCAGCCTGTGCCAACATCCCGAGTCCTTGCCCAATTAAAACACCCCACACACCTCGAAGGGCTGGAAAGAGCAAGGAAAACTGTTTTGGGGCAGAAAGGAGACCTCTCCATCCAGGAAGAGGGGCACCACATGAGATACACTCTGGGCAGCCAGCCTAAGAGAAAGGAGACATCGCAATGTGCTGCTCTGGGAGTGTCACCAGAGAATTTCTGAGTACCTCCTCTGTGGAGCAGCAGAGGGACACGCAGCCTGCCCTTCCCTCGAGGCAGTGTCCAGCATCCCACACCAGCACTACTCACTCAGGGCTAAGGTGAGTGGTGGCAGCACTGATAACAGGGACCATGGCAGTCAGCACCTCCTCCTCCAGCAGCGCCTTGCTTACCAGTGGGTGGCTGCTCTCTGCAAACAACGGGTGGAAAGGGAAGCGGTGGAGCCTACTGGCACTGCCCAGAGGCAGGCACAGCCCTGTGACCCACATGCCACGGAGCACCGGTGCTCTGCCTCTGACCAGGGGCCCGCAGTGCCCGCGTTTGCCGTTGGGTGGCAGCAGCAGCGTTCTTTGCTGGACCAGGAAGCCGAGCGCACTGCTGCTGATCTCTCTCTTGCTCGAGCCGCACTGCTTACCTTGTGTGGCAGCCTGAACAGCCATAGCCAGCAGACACGGCACCACTGCCTGGTGGTAATACCAGCAGCCCTCCGCGTCCTGCTGGCACTGCAGGGCCACGCGGTGCAGGCTCTGGCATACTGACACCACTTCCCGGGCATTCCCGGCCTCGCTCCCTGCAGGGCACATTCAGCATCGCATCAACAGCCACTGCACCCACCCCCACATCCACACCAGCATTTTAGGGCAGCAATCAGGCACGTGGCCTCATTTACAGGACACAGGGGGGTCAGCAACACAGCCCTCGCTCCTCATCTCCTGAGGAGTGGGTGCTGCACAGAGCTGCCTGCTGCCAGCTGTGCTACCTTTCTGCACATTCCGGAGGTGCTGGAGCAGAACAGGGACAGTTTCCTTCACGATGCTGGTGTGCGTGGACACGGCTGCCAAGGCCTGCAGGCAGCGCTGCTGCAAGGAGCGGAGATCCTGGGAGCTCTCTTCCTCTCGCTCTAAAGAGGAAATGCAGCTCAGAGAGGTGTTGGAATGGCTCCCAGCCCCCTTGCAGTGCTCAATTTTGAGTGTAGCAGCACAAAAAGAACGGCCCAAGCCAAGTCCAAGGCATCCTGTCCTGCCTGTGACTGGGCAGCTCCTCAAGGGCAGTCCCTACTGTGCAGGCTGCTTGTGATCCCCAGACACAGTGCAAGCAACACAGCATGTGTGCTAGGAACTCCTCAATGAGAAGAACCATATGGTACAGTCTCTCTGTTTCACCCCAATAGAAATTAATCCCTTTGCAAGGCTGTCAGTCCTACCTGACTGCAGCTCCTCTCCAAGCCTGGGCACCATGCGCCCAGAGAAAACTTTTGGGTAGACAGGGGCCAGAGATCCAGCTGCTTCCATCGCTGCTTCACTGCCAGGAGGGAAGAGAGCAGGAGGGATGACGTAAACAATGCAAACTCTGGGCTATTTGTGCATCAGCTGCAAAGATCTGGGCCAGAACATACCCACCAGAAACCCGTTTCTTAGGATTCTGCCTTTTTCATCCTATTGGCAGTAGGGTCCCTTGCTTTGACAGACCCAGACTTTCTAATTCTGATTCCAGAAACCACCTGGCTTAATCCTTTGCTTCTACACACACGTGGTCTCTACTTTCCACAGTTCCTTTGTCTCCACCCAGACTAAGCCCATCTCTGCGGCAGAGCCAGGTCTCATTCCTCTTCCCAGTGACTGGGTGACTGAAGCAGTGTCAGCCCAGCACTCACCTGCTCTGGGAATCTTCTTCATGAAGAGCAAGCCGGACAAGATGATCCACAACCAGCTCCAGGTGAGAGGGAGACAGGAAGCCTGGAACAAGAGCCATAGAAGAATTATGCCCATGGCCAAAGGCTAAGATCCCAGTGTTCTGGCCAGCATCCTTCCCTCTTCTTGTCCAGGCTGTTAGCAATGCAGCATCACACAAACTCCAAAGATACAAGGTGCCCAGCACAAGCAGGCAAGATAAATCAAGTGTTCCTGGAGCTCACAGAATGAATAAGTGCTGCCACTCCTCCTGTGCATCCACATGCAGCACAGGCAGCTGACCACAGCTCCCAGAGCAGCGCAACGCCTCCCCTCTGCCTCCCCAGGGGATGTGAGACACCAACCTTGCAAAGAGCCCAGGACAGTCAGCGCCCTGATCCCGACCAGCTGGAGCTGCACGCTGGGATCTGTGAGTGCTGAGAACACCACAGAGCAAACTGTCTCTTGGAGCAACAGCAGAGCACTTTCATCTGGAGACAGAAGCATGGAGTCACTGCCTGCATCTCACTGTCACAGCACAGCCACCACCACAGCGCCAGCCAGACGCTTTCTGATGCCCTGCCAGTTCACATCCAATCACACAAAATCCCCGGGGCAGGCTGCACACACAGCCACCCAAGTCAATGAGCTTTTCTTCTCTGCCAGTATAAGGGAAGGCAGTGCAGTGCCTGAAGCTTCCAGGGTCACACTTAAGGAAGTCTGGGTCCCTCCAGAAGAAGGACCAGCAAACCTCACCTTCTTCTACACGTCCCCACTTCTGCTGCAACTCCAGGAAACCCAGCAGCATTTCCAAGATTGTCCTTCTCTGGCTGCTCTGCAGGGATACAAAGGTGTAACCCAACTCTCCGTCACTGCTACATCTCAGCCCAATGCCATGGGGTTAACAGGGGCGCCCACCCACAGCCAGGGAAGGACACTCACTATGGCTGATGCCCACTTCCTCTCACCAAGCTGGACAGAGTCACAGGGTGCACTCAGCCCTGCTGCCTTTGACTGCCAAACCCAGGGTGCCCCTCACCTGCGAATGCTTGTTGTACTGCTCCAGCAGCAGGGGAAGGATGCTGTGGGTGAGACGATGGTAAGTACGGAGGGAGGCACTTGCTGCTGCCTGCAGCAGTTTGGCACTTGGCCACACCAGCTTCATGTCAGGCTCACACAGATGGTGCCTGCAATCTGAGATAGGATTGGCATCAGCCACACTAGCAGAACTGCCTCTGCCTCATGTGCAGGCCATGGCTGACTGGGATGTGCTCCTGGGACACAGCTCTGAGCTGTAGTGCAGCCTCCTGGGCAGAGCTGCTGCCCCCAGTTTAAGGCACACAGCAAAGCTTTGGACATCCCACTGCAAAGAGAGTGGGAAGCAACTCCATTCAGTCTGTACTTCCTACTGTATTTCCTACTTCTCCTCCCTCCTACAGCTGATACTCTCTCAGAGAAGCCAACGCTGGCTGTGAAAGCCAGAAATAGAAGAAACAGGCTTCAAGGAGAACGTGAGGGCAGACCACCTCCTCTGGCTAGGAGGATGCCTGCAGCTCTGGCAGTGCCAACAGGCCACTCTACTCAGGGATAGGCAGGTCTCCCTACCTTGCAGAATGCTGTTAAGGAAGGAGTCCAGCAGGTCTTCAGCATCTGAGCTGAGCACAGAACGGGAGAGACAAGCAGAAAGGGCGTGCAATGCAGACAGACACTCTGCCTCGACCTTCTCACTCGCTGTCTGGAACACCTGCAGGAAATGCCATGGGGTAAGCTCAGCTCAATGCTGACCCCCAACCACAGGCTTCACGCTCCCAACATGGCCTGAAGAGACTCAGGCTCCAGTATTGCTTCCTGTGTGCTTTGAACAAGCACACCCAACAAGCCCCCCAGACACACTGGTAGGAGTAGCCTGTCCCCCCCCCCAAACCCCTTTTCATCTGGACTGTACAAGGCCACAGGTGGGGGTTGGTGGGAGATATGGGGCTCTACTGGTTTGACTGTGAACTCCTGCTCAGGTGGAGTCCAGCTGTGCTGGAACATTTGTTAGGGGCTCTGCAGCACTTACCTCCCTGCGCAGGGATGACCAGAGGCTAGGGAGGAATTCTTGTAGTTCCTTTTGCCCATAGATGGCACAGCAAGCAGTCTGTAAACAGGAGCCAGGAGAAAAAAAAAAAAGAAAAAAAAAAAATCAGTGCCAGTAAAATAGAGAGCAGTGTGCTGCCCACCCTGGCAGGCTCAAGCTGGACTGTGTGAAGCACTCAGAAGAAAGAGTGATACAGGCCTAACTAGGATCCTGGAAATTGTAAACTGGGCTCTGAAAGGGAGTCTTTGGCTGCCAGATACAGGAGAGGAGCTTGGCTGTGGTTGGCTGTTACTGGCACTGTCCAGCTGTGGGCTGTCGGGAGTGGTGGATGCCTCCTTACCAGAGTCTGCAGGGAGTCAAGCTTGGCACTTTGCAGGTCTGAATCCATCTTCTCGATGAGCAGAGGGAGCAGGAACTGCAGAAAGAGATGGTTAAAACTCATCCTGTTCTTTGTACCACTTTGTCCATGGCCCTGCAGGGCTGCAAGCTCAGCCTTCACCAGGAGAGGCAGAGGTAGGAAAAGAAAAACGTGCAACAGGCAGAACCCTCCACATGTCCAGCCCCGGGGACAGGTAGAGCACAAAGAGCACCAGGACACAGGGGTGCCTGTTCACAGTCTCCTGGTCCCAGTTTTTTACTTAATGCAGAGCTGCACTAGGAGTTGCAGTATTATGAAATGCAGCCTGTGCTCAAGAACCCAAACTGCTACCTACCTCAGCAAACTGTGGTGTGGAGGCCAGTACAGCTCGGAGGCTAAGGATCAGATCTTCTCTCTGGATGCCATGTGGATCGTTGGGGGGCTGGAGGGGAAGTACAGAGAGCAGTTCATGAAACATCCCAGGCCAGCCATCAGCTGAGGATGCATCATCTCATATCCAGCATGGCAATAGCAATGTCAACCTCTAGAGCCATCAGCCTATGTACTACATCTAACAAGACAACAGTACCCAGGCTAAGACTCTTGACCACCCACTCCTTCCATTCCCTGGAGGGAACATGAGACCCTGAGAAAACACCAGAAAAAACAGGCCATAGCATGCAGCAGACTCACTCACTGGAGTAAAATCAATAGGGAAGTAGCAGGATGTCACTTCAAACAGCTCCTCCACAAAGGGACCTGCAAGTAGAAAATGAAGAGGGTGATGAGAGATAGTGAGCAAGAGGGACACAGCTGCCAAGCTTAGCATCTGTGACAGGCTGGCTCTACAGCTCCCAAGTCATGTCAGCCACAACTTAGTCCCGCTCGTGCCCCAAGGGCCATCCCTCCAACAACTCAAAAAAAAGGAAAAAGAGAAAGAAAAGAGCAACACAGCCCCCACGCAGTTCTGCACAGCAGACACAGGCTCACCCAGGGCATAGTTCTTGACAATGAGATCACGCACAATCTGGAAGGCCACCATCAGGTTGCGGGGATCTTTCTCCCCATCCATCACCTGGATGAAGCCGAAAGTGAAGTCAGCACCCAGGCCCTTCAGCTCTGCAGAAAGAAGGTGCAGGACAATCAAGTTCACCAACACTGCATGAAATCAGCTCTGCTTCCCCAGCCCCACAGCTCCTTCCAGCTTTCTCCAGGCAGTGCCACAGAGCGCTGTGAGCAGGAGAAAGCAAGCCATTCTCCTAGCCCAAACGACCCCAGAGTGGTTCTGGCATCTGCACCCTCACCTTCCTCCCTGGTGGCCATGAAGTTGGTGATGATGCTGTAGACTGTGTAGCGGTCCTGCTGCATCAGGGACTGGAAGGAGGAGCAGAGGAATCAACACAAACCTCCATATATGCAGCATTGCTACCTCACCACCCAGGAGTATGCACATGCTCTTGAGAAGCAGGCAGGGCCCCTCAACAGCTCCACTGCTGCTTTCTGGCATGTAGATCCCATTTACCATGTGGAGGGTGTACAATTGCACCTGAACCTGACTGACTGATTATCACTGAAAGAATACACTGTTACAATCACACCTGGGCCACATGTGCTGCCCAAGGCCTTCCAGAAAAAGCAGTCTTAAGATGGAGAAGAATTTAGGAATTAGGGCCACTAAAACAGTCCAGAGAACAGAGCAAAGGAAACAGTCTCCACAAGGCTGACAAAAGAGGGGACAAGAGCCAAATGGGAGCCTCATCTGTCTTCTGTCTCTTGCTCTGCAGTGAGCCATGCTGGCTCTGAGCTCTGCAGGAACACTGCATTGCTGCTGAAGGACACGCTACACTGCACTGGTGCAGAATGCTGACAGACCTTCCCTAGACACAGAAAACATGAAACAGAGATAGGAGGATGAAAATCACATTGCTCACCTGCACGTGCACCTCCTGGAAGATGGCTTTGAGCATAGAAACTGCTAGCCCTGGGGCCAGCGCCTCACATAGGCTCTGGAAATAGGAATAGAAAAGCAATAGGAACAATGAATGTACAGCAGCCACCTGCAGGATCCTCTCCTACCCTGAGAGGAGTTTGTTACACTCGCAGACAGATAGGAAAACCATCAGTGCTGTCCCAAAGGGTAGCCAGAAATCCTTGCCCCAGAACACTAAAAAGTCATGGCAGCCTCTACTCCCCTGCGGAAGCAGGAGCACAAGGCAGAGCAATGCCACAGAGCTGTAAGCCCAGCTGGGCTCTGCTCCACAAGCTGCTCTAAGCCATAGCCATGAGTTGCATTTTCCTCCCAGCATCACCCCGCAGCCATCCTCACACTGTGAGCCAGGGAAGCATGAGCTCACCAGTGCACGCAGACCCTGGAGCACTGAAGGGATCATGAGGTGATGATCTTGCAGCCGGTTCTCATAAAACAGGACCAGGTGCAGAACTGTCAGAAACAGATACCAATATTCGTTAGCCCCTGGAGTCACAGCTGCATGTTGAACAGTGAGAATGCATCATTCACCACTGTGCGAGGAACTGACACCGCTGCATGCACACACCTGGCTCTCACACCTGCCCCCTCCTCCTATGGAGCAACCCCCCGAGTCTGACCAGCAGGGCAGCACCCACTGCTGGAGCTCAGGTGCTGGGGCTGCCTGCGAGGCATTCGCCCTGGCCTGTCCAGACACGTGAGTGCAGACACAGGCTGGGAAGCGGCCGACGCCTGCTTGGCCGAAGCTGCAGGATGTTGTGGGGTGGAGCAGGAGCCCCAGATCACCCACGCTCAGCTCCACAACACGTTCCCGGCCCCTGAGTCATGGCCACGGGCGCCTGCACAGCCCAGCCTGGGGAGCGGCAGCAGGAAGCAGACTGGAAGAGCCGGCTGGCAGCATCCTGCACCCACAGCTGCTGCAGAAACTCACTCCCTGGGAGGCAGCCTGACGCAGTGCTTGAGAAACAGACTGCGTGAGGAGAGCCACGAAGGGAGATGGGATGGCTCTGCTCCTGGGGACTGACTCTGCATGTCCTACTCCAGAGCTGCTAATGACTCGGCTGAAAACCCAGCTCACTCCCCTGATTCCACCAGGCCTCATGACAAACCTCTCCGCCTGTTTGTTCCTCTAGAGCCACCCCATCTTTACCACAGTCATTCCTGACCCCAGCTACACCAGTAGCTCTTTGCACAGCTGCTCACAGCCCTGCCCAGTACCAGTCCAAGACTTACATCAACATCAAGCCAAGCACTTGCTGCTTTCCCCCTTCCTATTCATCACCTCGCCTATCAGCTACTTCCCCATGGGTCTTGCCATCCTGCTGGCTCAGGTTGAGCAACTTACCAGCAATGCCCCTACCCAAAGTCATTCTGGAAGCACTTACTGCTTTTCCTCGCCAGCCAGCTGCTTAGAGGCATATAACACAGCCAAACCTTTTTCTTGTTTACACATACAGGGAATATTCCTCTCTCACCCCATCCCTCTTCTCCCCTCTCATCCTTACGGTGACTTGCCCTCCACCACAGGCCACAGAGATCCCCCAGAGTTAACTTTAGCAGGCCTCAGGGCTGTGGCATGACTCGCTTTGTGAAGGATGGTTTTCCTGCAGTGAATCACCACCCAAGGATTCTGACATTCAGATGTGTCCCCAAGGCTTCCCACGCAGCACCAAGCATGCCTGAGTGCACAGCACCCACACATTGCCAGGGGCACCAGCTGCAGCACCTGGCCTTGGTACATTCAGGGAGTAGCCTGAATTGTGCTGTGAAGGTGGCAAACAGTCTGCAGTGTGGGGCCCCACATCCTTCTTGGACTTTGACTCGAGAGATACGCACAAAGTTGCCACAGTGCTAAATCAATTCCTTTGCCAAACACAGGCTAGACTCTTTCAGGGCACAAGCTTGGCCCCCAACCTGCTTACAACCATTCCAGAATTCATAGGAGACCTTACCTTCCTTTTCCTGGAGCAAGGAGTGACACTCGAGCAGCACTTGGGACAGCAGTTGGACGCCTCGCCCTCGTGTCCGGGGATCGGTGTTTTCCAGGCAGAACCTAGCCCACACATGGTAAAAACCCAAGGGGCCTGATGTGAACAGAGATACCCACACAGGAAGTGCACCCTGAGCAAACACATTATAGGCATGAAACAAGAGCTGCTCTCCAGGCAGGGGGACAGCAGCACAGTGCTGCCCAACTGGCACATAGGGTAGGAGATGACTCCTGCTCTCCTGACCATGCTGCTCACAAGCACCTGGCCTCACATAGCAATAAATCCAAGGTAAGAGGCCTCTTCTCAAGTCAGACCAAGGAAATTAGTCTTGCATCATGCTCTGCAACCAGAAATCAGGCTCTCAAAATCATAAGAGATGAAAAAGGACAAAGCCTCCTACAAGGTGACAGCTGGAAAAAAAAAAAAATGAGGTTCCCCCAAGTCCCAGCCCATGAAAGCTCAGAGACAGAAATAAAGCCAAGCAGCAGTCAACTCATGACATGGAGCAGTGCAACTGTGTGGTCAGGCAGTTCCTGCTAGGGAGTCTCAGCTGCAATGTGCTCTGCAGCTCACTGCTTGTCTTTCCTCAGTCCCAGGAGAGACTTACGGGCCCCTGCTGCCCTGCGAGGGCAACATGCAGTGAGCAGACAGCACACTTGTGGTGTATGTGTGCCTGGTGGTGCTGAAGGCAGTTTGCACAGGACAAGATGTCAGCATGCACACTTTTCCTTCCTGTTGTCCTTTAGTATGGGAATCCCCCCCCACAATACCCTTACACGATATATAACATGTACACAGCTTTCCTTACCCCAGGGCTTCCACAAGCTGCAGAATAGTCCAGCTTCCATCTTTCACTCCTGGAGAGAAGAGATAAAAAGAGTAAACCAAAGAGGCTCCCAGACTGTCACTGAGGCAGAGGGCAGCTTCCCCAATGCTCCCTAGGAGACAAAAGAAATCACGCTCTTAACAAGGCAGTGGTTGAGCCAAACAGCCCGGACATTAACAAGCACTCAGCTTCCATCATCTCTACACTGAGCAACACCTGCACAAACTCCCTCCAAGGCAGAGAGCATAGAGAAATATGGTTTTGTGGTTAGAGTACGACACAATGCTGGAGTGCACTTGCAGCTCTGACTCAGAGATCCTGGCCAGGTTGCTTCACTCACCTGCAGCTGAACTGGGGGAAGAGTCACTCCTCAGGAGGCTTTGGCAAGGATCTGCTGCATCCTATGAAAGTCCAGCAGAAGGGCCCCTACCCCCACAGCCAGTGTGACACTCACCCAGTAAAACAGCTCTGTGTGCCTTTGGTCCCCAGGATTCACCATCTTTGCCCAGACGCATTCACCTCTCCACCCTGCTGAGGGCTTCCCTACACAATTGGTGGGGCACCCACATATCAGAAAGCCCAAAGGTTTCATCTGGGCCTTGCCTCAGCTAGTGTATCCTGCTGTTGCCAGTATTTACTGGCTCTTCCTAAAGCAGTTAGTTCCAGTATTAAATTGTGCTGTTCATTGAAAAGAGGTCTCTGGGGATGGAAGAAAGGATGACCATGTTTTCTGTTAGCAAGCAGCCCTGACTCCAAAGACAGCACTTCCAGTCCCACTTCGCACAGAGGGGAGAGGAGACATGGCAAGGAGAGCCATGAGGACGAAGGAGAGTCCAGCCGGCCGCAGGATGGACAGCACAGGCTGAAGAAGAGGTGTCTCAAGTGAGACTGTGAGCTGCTGGCAAAGCTTCTTGCAGGAACATAAGAGCATGGTAGCAAGCAGGCACTGTGCTTGGGCACAAAGCAGAGTGCTCCTTCACACCTAGGATCCCACCATCTCATTCCAGAGCACAGCTTCTGCAAGCTTGTGACTCTGACTTCTGCTGTGGTGCAGAATGTCAGATACACACTAGTCCCACAGGTGAGCACTCAGTTGCTCTACATTTTCAAAGCCTGAATGCAGTATTTAGGCAAAGATGCTGGTGACCACACCAACAGGAAAGAGCTGAAGAGCAATGGTCTGGCCACAACCAACCACCATGTTCTTGTGGCTACGAACCCCCTCCCTCTACTCCAGCAAGCTTGTTCTGGTCACAGAGGTCTGCTTGATTTCACTGTGCATGAGGGACACACACGAGCCCAGCAGCACGTAGAGCAGCAGCAGCAACACACAGTACAGATGAAGTGCAAGCTCAGCTCCAGCAGGACCAGTTGTTGTGCACCTTGCATCCCAGTAAGCTCCCCTTACTTGAAGGGCTGTCCTTCTCTGGTGATGTTCCTAGAGCGCGAGGCTAAACAGAAGCAAGCAATTTACCCTTTACTGTGTTCTTACTTGAAATCCACCAGCCTTCCCTGACACCTCACTTTCACATGCCATCCTTCCATATATCATTTCCATACACTTTCCACTCCTTATGTCTCTCCAGCTCCCTTACAGTGTGTGTACAGTAATTCCCAGCGATCACAATGGCTTTATCCAACAGCATTCTCTCTCTCTACACGCTTTAATAAAAACAAACTCAGCCTTCTCTGACACATGCTGACCTACACAGCCCAAACTGCCTGTGACAGCCCCAAGCTCCCCCTCCTACCTGTCAAGTTACAATTAATTTAGCACTCAGCAGCACACGAAGGCAGTTCAACGTGTTTCTTCCAACAATTACACAAAAGGCAGTGAGGTTAGAAAAAAACCTCTCCTTTCATTCAAGGATATGTGCTGTAATTTAATACTTTCTGACACATGACTCTATTCAGGGTCAGAGACACCACAGGACACCTGCCAGCCCCCCTGCCTTTCAAGGTAGGTTTGTCACAAGTGCCATATGGCTGACGGGAGCTGGGGGACAGCTCTTCTCTCTGTAGGTCTATGAAGAGACAAAGCTTTCTCCAGGCACTTCTGTAACATGACCACAGATGACAATAGCAGCTGTAAGGTTATCTTTCCCTGCCTATGTCCGCTCCCTCAAATACTTTCCAAAATGTGCCAAAGCCACCGTCCAGAAACAAAACACACCCCCTTATCCTTAAAAATCCTCTTTCCAGAAGCTACAAACTCCCTAACATAACAAAGTTACAAATCGCTGCTCCAAGCAACGGGAACTAAATGCCTCGAGTCTTGCAGGGAAGGAGAAATCACAGAGGAGCTATCAGAGCACAGGCCCCAGACCCGAGGGCCGGAGCAGCCAAGCACAGCTGCACGTCCCAGAGCACCTCAGACAGACCGCGGGCTGCCTTACCGTCGGCAGCAGCGCCCGCCGTGCCCATGCCCCCAGCGTCACGGCTCGCGGCCCCGCGCTCCCATCAGCTCCCACATCCCCACACCCTGAAGTCCCGCTCCCCCGCCCAAGCCGGCCCCATCCCATGCTCTGCATCGGCCTTACGAAATCCGAACTCTCCCCACGGCCCTCGCTCCCCCAAACCCCACATCTACGCTGCATCGCTCACCCCGCCTCACCTCGGCTGCCGCCCCGCAGCCCCTAATCCTCCCCCCCCACGCCCCCTCCCAGCAGCGCTTCCCCTCGCCCCGTGCCACCAACGCGCAGCGCCGTACCCCCGAGCCACATGGCTCAGCGGCCCCCGCACGCAGCCCCGTGGCCCCACCCCGCGGCCCCACGCCCCGACGCCCTGCACGCACCCAGCCCAGCAGCCTCGCCCGGGCCCCGCCCATTACCTGCCGCCAACTCCGCGGCGCGGCCGTCCTGCTGTCCAGTCACGAAGTCTCGGACGGAAGCAGCGAGCGCCTCAGCGGCCGCCGCCATGACGCCGCGCTCCCACGGCAGCGACCCGTGCCGCTCCCGCCGTGCGCACGCGCAGCCCCGAGCGCCCACGGAACATGCGCGCGACCTCAGCGCCCCTTCCTCATCTCGTCCCCCCCCAACCCCAGGGAAGGGTGGCACACCGGGGGGCGGGGCCAGAGTCGGGGTACGGCGGCGCGGGAGGGACAAAAGTGCCGGGAGGAGCGGACGCGCGCACGTGGGCGGCGCTCCCCGCGGAGCGGCGGCGGGGAGCCGTGGACGCGACGGGGCGGTCACATGCGCACCTGGGGAGGCGGGGCGCGGCGAGGGTTGGCTTTGGCTGTGGGGCGGCTCGGGCGTTCGGACTCGGGCGGTGCGGTCGCAAGACGCTGGGCCCCGCGGTCGAGTGCGGCGTGGAGCCGGGCCGGCCCCATGCCGAGCCGCCCGCGCCGCCGCCGCCGACGGTGAGCCCCCGCCATGGGCGGCTGCGTGGGGCGGCAGCGTCGGGAGCGGCCCTCCGCCGGGAGTCCCCGCAAGAGAGCAGGTGAGGGGCACCGGGGGTCGTGGGGTGTCCGGTGGCGGCGTGTCCTGACGGGGAGCTGTCCGCCCAGCACCGGGAGGTGTTCTCTCCTCAGCGGCGCTCAGCCGCCGCCGTGCTCCGCTGCCTCACGGTTCCCGGGTCAGCCCCGGGGCGCACCGCCTCTCTGGTTTGCTGGGGATTTCCCTACTCCTTCTCCGTGCGTCCCGTCGGGGCTGCGCCGTGCCGGGCTCCTGGGGCGAGCTGCGCGCATCTCTGGCGCGACACCGGAGTGCCACGGATACCTGTGCCGGAATTCGCTCGTCGTGCTTCGCCAGCCTTTCGTGTCCCCAGCGTGTCCCTGTGTTGTCCCTGATGCGTCCCCACCACGGCACTCTTGGACCGGTCAAGGCGGGGGCAGCGCTGCCTCTGTTGTAATTCGCCCCGTTGCGCCCCAGTGTTCCCCAGTGGGCCCCGCCAAGCGCCGGGCAGGCGGCACGGTGAGTCACACCCTGCCCGCTGCACCCACACGGGGAGGAGCAGGAAGCACCGTGAGCGGGGACCCCACAGCCTGGGTCTCTCGCGGGACAAGTTTTCCCACAGGACAGTGTCCACTGCTGGTGAGGAAGTCTGTGGGTACTGACTGGCACGGAACAGGCAGCGCTGCAGGATGCTCCTGGGAGGAGGGCTTGGATCCGGGTGCCCTGTGCTACTCGCTGTCCCTGTGTCCCCTCTGACACTCCTTTCTCTAGCAGTGCGACCTGAGGCTGTGGGCTCTGAACTGCTACAGCTCCTAGGTAATGTTCAGGGACATACAGGGGGTGACCCTGTGGGGTCCAGAGTGCTGGAAATTGTCTATCTGGAAGCAACCTTGCTATGAGCTGAGCTGTGCAGGAGCAGGTAAGCCATGTTGGGCAGGCTGCCTGCAGGTCCCATTGGCTTGAGCGAGAGCACAGCTGGGCACCTCCTAACCCCCCATGCCCCCTGAGGGCATGGAGTTGCACAACGGGCCGGGAATAGAGCAACACAAGGTGATTAGAGACTGGGTCCAGGCTGGGTGGCAGCAATAAATAGAAGAGGCTTAGCTCCTGCCTACCTGGGCAGGGCTGCCAGTGGCAGTGGGGCCACAGCCTGTCCCTGCTCCTACAGAGTGGGTTCCCTGCCACGCTGCCCGCTTGGATGCCTGTCTGCAGCCCCTGGATCCCTCTTCCTTGCAGCCCTCTTCCCTTTCCTGGAAGTGGAACTGGGGCATGGTGATGGCTGGGAGCCATGCTGTTGGCTGAGTCCATCCCTAACTCTGAGGGACCTCCTTTCCTGGCAGTGCTATCTGCTGTGCCATCCTGTGCCTGCTCCCAGCTGCCGCATGGGGCCACAAGCGCAGCCACCTCTCGGGCAATGAAGGTGACAGCAGCAGGATGAAGCTGTGGGACAGGAGACCTCCAGCACCCGCTAATCCCCATGTGCCCTTGTCTGGCTGATGCTGCAGAGAGAATGTCCTGCTCTCACTGAGATGGGGACATTCCCCCAGCCACTATCTCTGGTGGCCCAAAGATGGTGTGGTGGCCCACTTGCTGCTGCTGTGATGCTGGTGGCTCCCTCCTCTGCGATCCTCACTGCATCCTTCAGGCTGGTGGTGTGCCCAGGGCAGGTGCTGTCTCTGACCTTGCTTTGCTCTGCCACACTGCAAATCCCTCCTGCCCAGCACCGTGACTGCTGAATTGGCAGTGCTGGCTGCAGCCAGCTGCCCTCACTGCTTGAGGATTTGGTGCAGGCAGGATGCTGCCTGCCCAACCCTGCTTGGGTGCTCAGTTCCCAGTTCTCAGGGTGGCTACATTCTGTGCCGTGGGCCATGTGTCACATCCAACCCCAGGAAAAGCCTTCTGGAGGATGTGACAGCCTGGAGCTGGCAGCAGTGGCTATCTCGAGTGGTGGTTGCACAAGCAGGCAGGTGGCTTCCCCCTGTCCAGCAGGTCCTGGTAGCACTCAGCATCCTTCCTGCCCTGTCACACTCCACTCATTCTGTGCCCCTGCAGGCATGGTGCAGGCTGGCTGCCCCACAGAAAGCAGTGACAGGAAGGAGATGTTGACACTCTTTGTCCCCAGCCCAGCTGGGAGTGACAACAGCTCCTTCCTACCCCACGCTTCCGGCCTGCTGTGAGACTGGTGGCACTGGGCCATTCCCATGGGGCTGGTGTTTCACAGCTTGGTCACACAGGTGTCCCCTGCCACAGCATGGTGCTGCCAGCCTAGGGACAAGCTTTCTCTGCTGTGTGGCATGGCATCCAGCTGCAGTTGCCATGCAGGAGGCTGCTCACAGTGCTGTGGGGCTGCTGCAGAGTTGGCAGGGCTCAGTGTGGTACAGTGCTGCTACCTCCCACAGCATTGCCCTGGAGTGGGCAAAGGAAGGAGAAGTCATGTCCCCCTCCTTGCTGGGGCTGTAGCTCAGTCCCTATAATCCCTTTCCCTCTCTGCCACACCGACTTATTTCCTGGCTAATTCCCCAAGCTATAAATACTGCTATGCCTCAAAGGCTCCAGGCCCTGCAGCCACCCCAGGCTGTCCCAGACTCCTCGTTTCCATAGCACAGGAGGGAACCCCCTGCACCCTACTGGAATGCTACTGCATTTCCCATGGCTGTGTTGGGATCTGTCCCTTGGACACCGCTGTGCATGGTGTGGGGTAACCCTGATAGCCCGTGGGTCCCTTTGCTGTACTGGGAAATGGGAGACCCCAGTTTGAGCCTCCCTCTGCCTCCCCAGGCCGCAATGAGCCCCTGAAGAAGGAGCGTCCCAAGTGGAAGAGTGACTACCCCATGACGGACGGGCAGCTGCGCAGCAAGCGGGACGAGTTCTGGGACACAGCACCTGCCTTCGAGGGCCGGAAGGAGATCTGGGATGCCCTGAAGGCTGCAGCCTACGCCGTGGAGGCCAATGACCACAGCCTGGCCCAGGCCATCTTGGACGGAGCCAGCATCACCCTGCCCCACGGTGAGGGGTTGTGGCGGGGGGGATGCAGGAGTGGGGGTCCCCATTTGGGGGTGCCTTGCAAGACTCCATCGCTCACCCCGCTGTCCACAGGGTCGCTGACGGAGTGCTACGACGAACTGGGCAACCGCTACCAGCTGCCTGTGTACTGCCTGGCACCGCCCGTCAACCTGATCCTGGAGCGGGGTGAGGAGGAGGCGGCCGAGCCGGCCGAGCCGCTCCCCAGTGCCCGGCGCGAGTTCGCCCTCAAGGTGCGCCTGTCCACCGGCAAGGACCTGCGGCTCAGCGCCAGCATGGCCGACACCATCGGGCAGCTGAAGAAGCAGCTGCAGGCGCAGGAGGGCATCGACCTGGCCTGGCAGCGATGGTTCTTCTCTGGCAAGCTGCTCACTGACCGCACGCGGCTGCAGGAGACCAAGATCCAGAAGGATTTTGTGGTGCAAGTCATCGTCAACCAGCCACTGCCACCTAGGAACTGAGCTCCGGTGGGGAGCGGGGAGTCCCCTTCCCGCATCGAGGCCCGGCGGCACCTTGGGGATGTCCCATGCCGTGTCCCAGCTCTGCTGGGTTCATCAGGTCCCCTCCCCAGGGCTGTGGGCTGGAGACGTGGGTTCATTTGCTGTGGAAGGTGCGAGACCAAATGTGTGCCGGGGGGCCCTGCCGTGGGGCTGCCCCTTGGGGAGAGGCTGTGACCTGCCATCCGAGCTCCTGCTGCCGCTGGCCCAGGGGCTGCAGTACCGGGCGGAGATGTCTCCCCTCTGTACATAGTCTGTGTATTTATCAATAAAGCCTTTTCATCCTTCCTCCTTTTTGGGACTTGCTGGGGACTGTCCCCTGGCCCATGTGCCCATCTGACATCCGTTCCAGAATCACCTGGCAGGGACAGCTGGGCACGGGGGATGCCAGTGGTCTGAGCTCTGTTCCCCTTTTACAGCGCTGTGTGTCACCCCTGTACACCCCTCTCCCTCCCATCTCTGTGGCACTCATGGGATACCCAAGCATGGCCCTGGGTCCTACACGTGCCCAGGAGTGTGATGTGTCCTCATCTGTCCCTCCTCTTTGATCCCAGGGGCTGGTGCCCAGCGCATTAACTGTCCCGGCACGAGGTGCGCTGCCCTCATCTTACAAATAGGGAAAGCAAAGCTTGGAGTGGCTGAGCAATGTTCCTGGCACTGGGAACAGCTGCAGTCTCTGTCTGCCGGCCCTGATGCCTGTGTGCATGCAGTAAGGAGACCAGGTGGCCATGGGGCTGTTCTGGATGCTCCGGACCTGAGGTCATCCTCCAAAGCAGCATGGAGCCATCGTGAGCATCCTGACTGCCCAGGGTGGGTGGCATGTATTCAGGAACTACAGGGCTACTACATATCCTGGCACTGCTCCATCTAGGCTTTGGACCAGCTCTACAAGCCCTGCATGCCCCAGGTCCCCTGCCCAGTACAGGGGTCCCAGGCAGCTAGGTGGGGAGGGGGCACAGGTTATTTTAAGAGCATGCAGGACATGAGCCAGAGGCACCAGAAAGCAGCAGGGTGAGCTCATGGCAAAGCTGCCCCAGTCATGTGGAGCAGGCACAGCTGTTGGTGCCCTTAGGCAGTGGGACGGAGGGGCTGGAGGCATAAAGCCTCACCGCCAGTGGAGCTGCTGGGGCCAGGAACTCTGTGCCTGCAGTGAGGAGAAGAGGCTCTATCTTGCGAGGGCACCCCAGTGGGGCTGAACACCAGGCAGACATGGAACTGGACGGGGAAAAAGGCAAGGAGCTGGAGGTGGAACAGATCACGGAGCTGGATGTAGAAAAAGCAAAGGAGCTCATTGACCAGAAGCTGGCGGAGGAAGAAGAGGAAGAGAAGGTGGGTTCTTGACTATCCTTGGGGATCCTGGCATAATGGCACATTCAGCCAGAAGGCTGAGGGCTACTGCAGGTATTGAACTCCCAGCTGGAGACACTCTGACAGCTGGCTATTGAGCAGAGCAGGTGAGCAAGTGAGAGCCCAGGGGCTGCCAGGCATCCTGAAGACACGAGCAGTGCCCGGGGCTGGATGCTGGGCTGCTTGGTGCCCTCCTAGAGCTCTGCAGCCCCCCCATGTCTCCACAGAGGCTGAAAGGTGATGGCCCACGCGAGCCACTGGCCGTGGAGCGGATGAGCACACCAGAGCTGGAGGAGGAGAAACGCCAAGGCCCCCGGAACCGCGGCATTGAGGCTATCAAGGTGAGGGCTGTACAGGGGAGTGGGATGCAGCAGGGCTCCCAGCTGGGGACCAACAACGTGCTGCATGTCCCCACAGGGCCAGGAGAGGGTGCGGAGAAGCTCGGTGGACCTGCGGCGGGAGATCATTGATGTGGGGAGCATTCAGCGGCTCATAGAGCTTCGCAAGCAGCGCCGCAAGCGCCGGGAGGAGCGGGCAGCCACCCCAGAGCCCACCCCACCGCCAGAGCCCCAGGAGATTGTATGTGCAGGGTGCGGGAAGGGGGCTGCAGCAGCTGGGGATCGCTCCTGGAGAAGCAGGGCACAGAGCCCCTGCTGTCCCCGTGCCCCAGCCATGCCCCGTCCTGCCCCAGGAGGGTCCCGTGGAGCCAGAGGACTTCCTGCGAGCCGCCGTGCAGGGCAAGATCCGCGTCATTGAGAAGTTTCTGGCGGATGGTGGCCCCCCAGACACGTGTGATGAGGTAGTGCGGTGCCCCTGGGATGAGGCTGCTCTGGGCCAGGGCATTAGAGCCAGCTACCAAGACCATACCTCGGCCCCTCCAGTTCCACCGTACGGCCCTTCACCGCTCCTCGCTGGAGGGACACATGGACATCCTGCAGAAGCTGCTGGACAGTGGGGCCACTGTCGACTTCAGGGACCGGGTGAGGCTGAGTCCCTTCCTACACCTGAGCCACTGGGCATAATATAGAGTGGGGGGCCCCTAAGCAGAGCTGGGCTGTCCCCAGCCCAGTAGCGACCATGAGTCAAGCTGTGCCAGCTCGGCCTGCGGATTGGCTGGGTGGTGGCGCTGCTGAGACGCAGCTCTGTGTGCCCAGCTGGACAGCACCGCCGTGCACTGGGCCTGCCGGGGGGGGGAACCTGGATGCCGTGAAGCTGCTGCAGGATCGGGGGGCAGACCTCAACATGAAGGACAAGGTGAGGCTGGGCATGGGGAAACATCAGGAGCACGGGCAGGCCGTATGGAAACAGGGCTGTCCATATGCTGTGTTAGTGGGGAAAGGGTTCTGATCCATTCTGGCGTGTGCTCCTCCCACCCAGCTGCTCAGCACCCCTCTCCATGTGGCCACCCGCACTGGACACCTCGATATTGTGGAGCACCTCATCCACTGTGGGGTGGACATCAACTCCCCAGACAGGGTGAGTGCAACATCCAGGTGCTCGCTGTCCCCGTGTCCTCTTGGGGATGCGGTGCACAGAGCCAGGCTGCATCTCTTGCAGGAAGGTGACACAGCACTGCACGATGCCACACGGCTCAGCCGCTACAAGATCATTAAAATGCTGATCCTGCATGGGGCTGACATGATGGCCAGGAACTTGGTGAGTGGCGTGAAATGTGTTTATGCTATTGTCTGCCACCCTGATCTCAACCTCTGTCCCTTTTCACAGGCTGGTAAGACTCCGACGGACCTGGTGCAGCAGTGGCAGGTAGACACACGCCAGGCACTGGAGACCAAGGAACAGCCACAAGAAGAGACTGAGGTCCCAGCATGATGGCATTGGGCAGGGACCAGCACTGGGCTTGGCTCCAAGGAACAAGATCCTGCTGAAACTCATCCGTGTCAATAAAACCAGCAAAGAGGAGAGTTTGGCTCCAGTGGGGTGCACTGGGGCTGTGCCAGGGGAGCTGATGGGAGCAGGAGCTGGGTCATTGTGTTCTGTCTCCTAACACAGTGGTGTGGTGACACCATGGGGCTACCATGAGTGGTTTAGTGGGAGGGCTCCTTGTTGTGAGACACCCCAGCACTGTGTGCAGTGCTTTGCAATCCCACCTGGGCACACCTGTGGAGAAAAACTCCAATGAGGGATGTCCCTGAGCTGTGCTGTGCTGGCACTGGGGTCAGCTGGGAAGCAGCAGCCATTCCCTTCCCAGGCAGCCAGAGTGTCCAGGCTGGGTGGTGGCTTCTCTTTCATTGCTTGAGTCACCTGGAGAGGACACAGCAGCCACCCTGAAGGATGTGTCACTTCTGCTGAGCACCGTGTCCTGTGCTCACTGCCCACAAATGTTGTCACTCACCTTTTTACAGGAGACCCTACAACAACACCTAGAGCACACGAACCCTCCTTATAGCCCTGGAACTCCCTGCAGTGCCCATTCCCCTCCTTAGCCCTACAAGTGCTGCATACCAGCTCTGAATGTGAAAACAAAGGGAACACACAGATGAAGTAGCTGGGGCTCATCCTGAGGAGTGTTGAACTCCTTCAGGATCCCAGAAGAGGAGAGCACTCACCCCTTGTCTCCCGCCCAGTGGGGCCACAGCTCCCTCACGTGCCCTGTCAAACATTAACCCCTCTTGGCAAGGCAGGTGACAGAGGCTGACTGCAGGACACAGGCAGCATGGCGTTCAGCTCCCGCCTCGCCTCACCACTCCGGCCAGCCCTGGCAGCCCTGCGCCGGGGGCTCAGCACTCCTCCGGGGCCACAGCCCAAGCTCAACCTCAGGGGCATCTTCCCACCCCTCACCACCCCCTTCTCGCCCACGCAGGAAGTGGACTATGGCCAGCTGGAGGGGAACCTACGTCACTATGCCAGCATCCCCTTCCGAGGTAAGTGCTGCTGCCACCCAGGACCCAATCCAGCCTGTCCTTGAACGCCTCCAGGGATGGGGAACCCAGAGGCCCTCTGGGCAGCCTGTCTCCACAGGAGAGGTGCTCCTGGCCTCTGAGCATCCATGCAGAGCTGCAAGCTCGTACACCTACCCTTTGCCCCTATACTCATGACTGCACCCACACTGTGAATAGGATGTCTCACTGCAGCATAGGATGTCTCTGACTGCCCAGGATGTACGGTGGGAGGAGACGGTCCGCAGGAAAAAGCTGCTGACAACAAGGATGCCCTCCCCATGCTTGCATTTCAGGGCTAGTGGTGCTGGGCTCCAGCGGGGAGTTCCCCCTGCTGGCACCCCGTGAGCGCCTGGAGCTGGTGAGTCGTGTACGCCGTGCTTTGCCCAGGGACCGCCTGCTGCTGGCAGGCTCAGGCTGCGAATGTGAGTGTGAGCTTGGGGAACAAAGGGGCCGTGTTCCCATGAGGTGTCCCTCACTTCGCTGCCACCTCTGCAGCCACGCGGGCCACCATCGAGCTGACGGGCAGCATGGCAGAGGCAGGGGCTGATGCTGCACTGGTCGTGACACCCTGCTACTACCGGGGAGCCATGAGCAGCGCTGCGCTGGTGCGGCATTACACTGAGGTGAGCTGTGCCCGGTGCCCACAGGCAGCCCCAGCTGGGACAGCAGGATGGAGGACACAACCCATGCATCCCCACCCTGCCCTCAGCTTGACTCTGCTGCCCACAGGTGGCCGAGGCATCGCCGGTCCCCGTGGTGCTCTACAGTGTGCCTGCCAACACCGGTCTGGAGCTGCCACTGGAGGCTGTGCTCACCCTGGCTCAGCACCCCAACATCATCGGCATCAAGGACAGTGGTGGGGATGTGAGTAAGGCACGGTTTTCCTGGGAGGGGAAATCCAGGGCTGGCCCCACTCGCAGTGTCACAGCCCTTCCCTGAACCCCAGAGGTTCCACAGGACCCCTGGGTTGCAGACCCTGGGGGGGGACAGGGTGATGCCCACCCCCTGGCATGTGTCTCTCCCCAGATCACTCGCATAGGGCTGATTGTCCACAAGACGCAGCAGGAGGATTTCCAGGTGCTGTCAGGGTCAGCTGGCTTCCTTCTGGCGAGCTATGCCGTAGGTATGTGCTGCTGCTTTACCAGGGGCACAAGTTACTGGCATGAGAGCACTGCAGGGAGGCAAGGGGCAAAGGTTGGGTGCTGCACGCTGAGCTCACTGCCAACGTACCTGCATGTCCCCAGGTGCTTCTGGGGGGATCTGTGCCCTCGCCAACGTCCTGGGGGCTCCTCTGTGCCAGCTGGAGCACCTGTGCCGCCAGGGCCGCTGGCAGGAAGCCCGTGAGCTGCAGCAGCGACTCATTGAGCCCAATGCAGTGGTGAGTAGGCAGGACCCTGGGTGTTTTTGGGAAGCACAGGTGGGCTGGGGAGATGGAACAGTTGCAGGAACTGAGCCCAGGCTGGAAGAAGCAGGTGGGAAATGCCAGCTCTTCTGTGCCAGGAACAGTGCGTGCCTGGTGTAGGACACCTGCCTGACTGAGCATGAGGCTGGCAGGATATTTATAGGCAGTGATAGAGGAAGAGCTGCTTCTTCCCAGGGGCCCTGTAACACTGCAGGTTGGCTCCTGCTGTCCATCAGGGATTCTCCATTTGTGGGACCCAGCCCTGTCCCAGTGAATGCAGTGCATTGCTGCACTGTCTCCTGCAGGTCACTCGCCGGTTTGGGATCCCAGGGCTGAAGAAGGCCATGGACTTGTTTGGCTACTACGGTGGTCCCTGCCGTGCACCTCTGGCACCACTAAGCCCAGCCCAGGTAGAGGAGCTGAGAGGCACCTTCAGCATCAATGGGTGGTTGTGAGCTCCTGAGCCATCCCTGCTGTGCAGGCAGCACCATCTGCCCCTGCTTCTTCCTGCGCCTGGAAACTGGGGACCACTGGGAGCTGAGGATGTGTTGGAGACAGTGGTATGTGGCTAGGAGGAAAACACTCATCTCACTCCTTCCTGCTGGACAGGGCTTGTGGAGGAAAAACCCAACACGTTAGTGTGTCCCAGATTGGGCATGCACTGTCCATGCCAGACCCCTGGAAAACCCACTCTGGGCTCAGGCAGGAGCCCCCCATCCATGTGGGTACCTGCTTGAGGTACTACAGATTCCCACCATCCCTTGGGGTTTGGATGCCCCATGTTGACCCAGCCACCCTCCAGAGCACTATAAATAAACCTGCTGCCTCTCCTCTGCATCTGCTTTCTTGCCCGTGCAAGCAGCCTTCTGCCTGACCCTGGGGGCACAGGTTCCTGCTTCCCAGCAAGATGGACACAGCTCAGGCATTTGGCAACATGGTTTACTCCGCTGAGGCCCATACAGGCAGCAGCACAAGGCAGGGACACAGCAAGGCACAGGACTGGTGTGGGCAAAACCTTCAGGGAGGGCACAGTTGGGCTGAGAGGGATGCTAGGACCCCGTGCCCTGGTAAGCTGGACCATGCTGGGGGCAGAAGGCAGGTACACATGGGGAGAGATGAGGGATACAAGTGTGGAGCAAGATGGGGAGCTGCTTGCACCCTGTCTGCACCCTTGTCATGCCCTTTTCCCTGCCCGCCCAGCCCAGTCCCCCTGCACCAGACTGGCACCTCATGCTGCCTTGCCTCAGTCCCTTGCCCCAGTTTGGTCTGAGCCTGGCTCTTTCTCATCATCACTGCTGCCTTCACCCAGCTCCTTCTGGACACAGCATGAATGGGTCAGGCCAAGTGTCTCCTGGTCCCCATCAGTGAAGATGTCCCCAAGGCAGCAAAATGGGCTGGGTTGGCACAGTGATGAGAGAGACGGTTGATTGCTCTTTCTGTGATCCCAAAAGCATGGGGAATCATGTCACCCTGCCCAGTGGGCACAGCCACTGACCCAGTGTTGAGGGCACAGGCCATGGGGGTGCCCACATTGCCTGGGGACCTGGGCTGGAGAAGCAGGCCAGAGCTACCCCTCTGCAGGCACATGGTCCAGCCAGCTGCCCATTGCCTGCAGCCATAGGCACCCTAGGCAATGGGGCCAGGAGCCAGCCCCAACCCCTACTCCTCTGCTTGGTTCCAGCCATGCCATTCCTCAGTCCCACTGGCAGCTGCTTTGGTGGGGTTGGGGCTAGAGTGGAGGCTCCTGGTGGAGGGGGGAGGACAGCAGTCAGAGGGAGAAGGCACCACGGTGGCCCCAGTAAGCACAGAGCCGCCCAGGGGCACTTGGGTGAAGGGCACAGGGGTCTCTTTGCCCCACCAGCACAGTTTGGCAAGGAGGTCTTCCCCATGCAGTGGAAGGACTCCCAGTCCTGCCAAGGTTGGGCAGCTGGCAAGGAAATGGGTGGCAGTGCCATGGCCCTGCCCTGGGCCAGCCAGTACCAGGGGGAGTCCCACTGCAGCGGGAGGGAGATGCAGGTGCCAGGGTGCCATCACGCTGTGAGGTTGTGAGCAGACTTGGAGGCAGTTTGTGCCCTCTGGATCACTGCCTGGCACTTCTCCCGCCGCAGCAGCTTGTTGTTCTCGAAGAAGCCCTCGTTGCGGGGAACCCCATGGGAGCCATCAGGGAATGTCAGGAGACCTGGGGAGGGAAGGGATGGGAGTCACAGGGTAAGGAGCAGCAGACACTGGGGCCAGGCATGGACAGATGGAGCAGGACACACCGAAAGGGGAAGACAACAGGGGCAAGGGTGGGCAGGACTTTGCTAAGCTGGGGCTGTGCTAGGCTTTGTTGTGCACAAAGCACCGGCTGCCCATCCTGCTGCTGTGTCAGCATGCCCCAAGCCAAGAGGAATCTTCAGGCACTCACCAAAGCCATACACACGACCGCCTTTGAACTCGCCCTCGAAGGTCATGTTGTCATAGCGGGTGAAGACACCAACACCACTAAATTTACCCTGCACAAACTCTCCCTCATACCTGCGTGAGACAGAGAGGGGCATCAAGGGACAGGAAGTCTGAGAGCATACATGGCAGGTGCTCACACCAGACCATCTGGGCTGCGCTGAGCACAGAGGGTGCTGTGCTCACCTGGAGCCGTCGGCAAAGCTGAGCACGCCACAACCATGGAAGAGCCCATTCTCAAAGTGCCCCACGTAGGCGGTGCCATCGGCAAACGTCAGCTGGCCGATACCGTGCCTGCGTCCTAGCAAGGGCAAAAGCAGGCAGCGATGGATGGAGAAATGCCAGGGCCTGCCCAGCACAGCTCCGGGTGAGGATGTTCAGGGCAGAGGGACGGCTCAGCCGCTGGGCCACACAAGCCTGGAGTCAGCCGTGCCACGCCACCCCACCCCATCCCTGCTCACCTTCCTTCCACTCGCCGCGGTACTCCTCCCCGCTGGAGTAGGTGAAGGAGCCTTTGGTGAGGGTCATGGCAGCAGCTTCGGGTGCGCTGGGCAAAAAGCTGCGAAGCAGAGATCCGGGCTGGCGGCGGGGCGCGGGCAGCAGCACAGAGCCACAGGCGCGGGCAGCCTCAGGCACGGCTCTGGGCGCAGCGCTGACCCAGGCCCCCGGCCCTGTCCCTGAAACCGCAGCCGCCGGGCTCAGGTTGCCGCCTGCCCCACCGTAGGGCGCGGAGCCACCTGAGCTGCTGGGGGTGGCGGGCCCGGGAAACGCGAGTGGGCTGCGCCGGCAGCACCCTTGTAGGGGTTGGAGGGCTCGCGGGGCTCCAGCTCCACGCGGAGCCGCACGGGCATCCCCCGGCTGCTGCTGCAGCGAGCAGAACGGCCCCGGCCCTGAGCTCACCTAGCTCCGCGCTCGTCGCGTTCCGCTCCTCCGCTCCCCACCGGGGTCCCGCCAAGGGGCGGTGGCGGCGCGGCCACCTCCCCTGCCGGCACCCCGCCCCGTCGGGCGGCGCTACACCGCTAGCGTCCATTCCCGCCTGCAGTTGGCCGTCTCCATGGAAACTGCTAGCATCGCGCCTGCTCATTGGTCAGCTCCGCTGCCGTGCCCTCGTCTGTCGCCATCTTTGTGTGGGGCAAAGCCCGCACCCCGCCCTGCCGCCATCTTTGTGAAGGGCGGCGGCGGAGGCGGTGCTGTCTCTTCCTCAACAGCCATCTTTGTGCGGGGCACCGGGCCTTCCCCACGGCGGCGGAGGAGGAAGCCTTTTGCTTCGCCCGGCCTCGTGCGGCTCCTCTCGAGGGCCGCAATAGCGCCCAGGCCGGCCCCAAGCACGGCCGTGGGATGGATGGCAGGCACGGTTCCCTCGGCAACCGGCGGGCGGGGCGGAGCAGCCAATGGGGCGCGGCGGCGCGGTGACGTCAGCCCGCCTCGCGACGTGACGCGACCGGAAGCGGCGGGCGGCGGGCGCGATGGACGAGACGAGCCCGCTGGTGTCGCCGGAGCGGGCGCAGGGCCCTGACTACGGGCTGCCGGGCGGTGCCGTGCGCACTCTCCCGCCCGTCGCCCCCCCGCAGCCCTCGCCGCCTCCTTCTCCTGGTGGCCGCGACCGCGAGCGGCAGCCGCTGCTGGAGCGTGGGGCGCGGGGCCCGGCGGCGGCGGCGGCGCAGGCCCAGGCCCAAGCGGCCGCGGCGGCGGCGGCCCAGGCTCAGGCGGCGGCCGCGCAGCGGGAACGTAACGACTTCCCCGAGGACCCCGAGTTCGCCGAGGTGGTGCGGCGGGCCGAGCTGGCCAGCGAGCGCGGCATCTACCCTGAGCGCATCTCGCAGGGCTCCAGCGGCAGCTACTTCGTCAAGGACCCGCAAGGAGTGAGTCGTCACCTCTCCGGGCTGGGAGCTCGCGGCGCTGAGCCGGGCGGTGCGGGGCTGTGCCCGTCGGGCATCCCTCCGTTTGAAATGCGTGGTCTGTTCCCCGGTTAAAGCTGCTTCCTCTTTCCCCGTGGCTGTTGCGTGCAAAAAGTGGTGAAACTTCTGCCGTAGGATGGGAACGTTGACAGCTGGGCTGCCGGCGTTTGGCCAGTGAGACTGGAGCCTCGAGGTGTAATTGGTTCCCTGAGGTCTGCTTGGCTGTGGCATTCCCATGCCATTGCCCAGATGTGAGTGCAGCACGAGGTAGCTCATCGTGTGACCTGTGGTGCTGGCTTGGTTACTCAAGCATTTGCTGCTTCCTCTGAATCTTGCCTAATGCATGCTAGGATCCTTCCTCAGAATCAGGACTGGGCTTTCCTGTCCATATTGTGCCTGTTTTTCTGTCTCAGGTGACACGTGGCTACAGCAAGCTCTTACAGGCAGGTCCTGGTTGAGCTGACTGGATACAGGGCAATACAAACTTCTTTCTGTTGCAGTTTGTTCTCACTTCTGCTTCCTTCTGTTGCCTAATGTGAGCCTTGGTGTTGCTAGCAGGGACTGAAGACCAGAGGTGACCTGGTTGTATGGAAGGGAGGCCAGAGCTCGGTGAGGGATGCATTCATGGAGTTGAATTCCATGTTTTGCTGGCTGTGTCACCTGGCAGGTTCCTTGGATTGCTCTGCCATGGGTGAATAGGGTGCATCTGTGGTTCCTGTGACTCACTGCTCAAGATCACTAAAGCCTCTTTGCTGCTAAGGAGATGCAGTGCTTCAGTAAGCAGGTTGGAGGCACAGGGTGAAGACACCAGGGGAAACTCTAGTTTCCCTATGGGCTGCTGGAAGCTCGAGTTGTTCCAGGCAGCACTTAATTCAGTGTGCTTCCCCTGATCCTTGGGGGCGGTGGCTGTGTCTTTGTGCTGGCCTGGCACCAGGCAGATCTGTCTTCTCCACAGCATACTTCTTGGAATAAGTTGCTGCCAGTGCTGCTCCCAAGGCACAGCACTGAGAGGGCAGGCTGTGCTGCCAGGCTCTGATCTCTTGATCCAGGGCTGTCCTTGCCCTGCCAGGCATTGCTCTGCTGTGTTTGCTCCACACAGCAGCCTGCTCCTCGCTGCCAGAGCTCCCAGCAAGCCTTCAGCAGGCTCAAATCCAAGAACAAGTTGGCATGTTTTCTGTGCTTCTTATGGGGCTGGTGAGGGGATTGCCCTCCTGCCTGTTTACTTGGCCTTTGCCAGCTCAGAGGAGGGGGTTTCTTTGTGACCTAGAGATGCCTGAAGTGCTTCCATTCCCTCAAACATTCCTCTTCCTGGTCGAAAAAGTTTTGCTCCCTGGTCTGGCTCCTGGCTCCTGATTCACAGTGGGATTGTGCTGAGTTTTCCCTGCTGGTGTACTGGGATGTGTATTGTGCTCTCATCCTGTGGCAGAAGCTTGGCTTTGGGAAATGCCACCCGCTCAGGCTGTGCTGGCTCTGTCTCTTCTCAGTCAGTCTGCTGAGTCATCCTGGAGTGGGGTTGTGAGCCTGAAGCCTGCTGCACAAAGCCCTGCGCTGCTTGGACCAGGGCAGTTGGCCTCACTCCTGCCCTGAGCCTTTGTCTCAGCTGTGTGGTTTGACAAAGCAGACAGTGTGGATCCTAGTAAATGGTCCTTAAGCACATCTCCCCTCCCCCCCAACATCGCTCTTCAGGCCTCACAACACAGAGTTTTAGTTTCCTCTGAAGTCCTTCAGCCTTCCTTGCTGTTTAGGCCCCATTTTCTCCGGTCCATTTGGGATCAGGTCCAATTGATGAATTTTGGAGTCAAGATAGGAATCTTTATCCCCTTCTGCTCTTTCGCATGGAGGAAATGAGTAGCCACAAGCAGTAGCTCTCCCCCCACCATCCAAAGGTCGATAGGATAAGGCTAGAATATTTACCAGGGACAGTGTCATCAGCACTCTCCTATGGTACATGTAAAGTTGTGAATGAGTACGAAGGTCTTGGGATACAGGAGTTGTGCAGGGACCAGAGAGGGAGGTGCCTGAAGAAAACCTAGGATGAGAGAAGAGTGCCTACCATAACTCAGGTTGCAGATCTCTTGGCAGAGGAGAATCTTGAGGGTGTCATTTTGTCTTCACTTGCTCTGGACCTTGCAGTGAGTGGCAACAGCTGTCCCCAGACTCCTTCCCAATCTGGGGGTGGTCATTGGCAGAAAGCAAGCAGGGAAAGACAGCAGAGTTGGGTGCTGTGGGAGGGTGAACTTGGTTGAGACTGTGCTGTTATGGCAGAGCCACAGGCTGGCTCAGGGGTGAGTGCCCTGGCTCTGCCAAGCACTGAGTATCAGCTTTCCTCTTGCTCACAGAAAATTATTGGTGTCTTCAAACCCAAGAATGAGGAGCCGTATGGGCATCTGAACCCCAAGTGGACCAAGTGGCTGCAGAAGTTGTGCTGCCCGTGCTGCTTTGGGAGAGACTGCCTTGTTCTGAACCAGGGCTACCTATCAGAGGCAGGTGCCAGCCTGGTGGACCAGAAACTGGAACTCAACATTGTTCCCCGCACAAAGGTGAGGAGGCACAGTCACCTGAGGGTGAGGAGTGCTGAGGAGGCTTCCACATGCTCCTGCCCGTGCCATGGGGATCCTTGTACAGAGCAGAGCTGTGGGAGATCTATGCCCTACTGATAAAACAAAGAACTGTGACTGCTGACAGATGCACTTGCTGACTTCTGTACTCCTATACCCCAGGTGGTTTATCTGGCCAGTGAGACCTTTAACTACAGTGCCATTGACAGAGTGAAGTCCCGAGGAAAGAGGCTAGCCCTGGAGAAGGTCCCGAAAGTGGGTCAGCGCTTCAACCGCATTGGCCTGCCTCCCAAGGTAGGGCTGTCAGGCCCCGCGCGCCTGTCGCTGCTCCTCTGTCCTCTGTGGTCCTCCATAACACAGTCTCTCCTTGCCTCAGGTGGGCTCCTTCCAGCTATTTGTGGAAGGTTACAAGGACGCTGACTACTGGCTGCGGCGCTTTGAGGCTGAGCCACTCCCTGAGAACACCAACCGGCAGCTTCTGCTGCAGTTTGAGCGGCTGGTGGTGCTGGACTACATCATCAGGAACACAGGTAGGGCTGGCTGCCTGCTCCTTTGTATTTCGCCAGGTAGAGAGCAGGCAGAGATTTGGCTTCTCTTCCTGGAACCCAAAACTCCGATCAACAATGCGTGGTTGACAGATGACACTGTCTCTGGGTGGAGTGTAGCTGCTGTCAGTACTGACCTGGGGACTGGGAACTAGCCTGGGATCCATCCAGTTGCAATGGTGAATGTTTGCCGGGTGCAAAGATCCAGGAATGCTGAGAGATCCAGCTTCTGGTTGTGCCACAGCATCCTATCTCAGGCTGGGTTTCCAAGTCTGTTCCAGCTTGAAATGTGTTTAGGTTGGACTCCAAAGCTTGCAGGCTGACTTCTCTCTTGAGAGCTGGGGCTACGTGGATCTCTTTAGTTTCCAGACCTAGATATGTGGGAATTTATATGACTTCCTAGGCCTGCAGCAAGCTTGAGGGCTCTGGGGTAGAGCTGAGGCCTTGAAGTGTGTGTAACTTGAATTGCTACTATGTCAGAGGAATAATCCTACCCAGCACAGGCCCTCATGCTGATACAGCTGTTTTTCTTTCCTTGCAGATCGGGGCAACGACAACTGGCTCATCAAATATGACTGTCCCCTGGACAGCGCAGGCGTACGGGTGAGCAGCTCGTGGGCAGGGGCTTCATGGGTTTGTCTGCTTCTACAAGCTGGCTGGCAGGCTGGGATTTCCCAGTTGTCTTGGGTTTTTGAGCCTGATCTTGTTTGCTGGGAGTGGCAAACAGACTGCTTCTGTTGAGGAAGGCTCCCTTGTGACTGGTGCTCCACTTCCTTCCAGGACAGTGACTGGGTGGTTGTGAAAGAGCCCATCATCAAGCTTGCTGCTATAGATAATGGTTTGGCCTTTCCTTTGAAGCATCCGGACTCCTGGAGAGCATGTGAGTCCCTTACGCTGTGTTGAGGTACTCTGCAGTGCTGAGCAGCTCTGTGCTGTCTGTCCTGGGGCGTGTTCCTGGAGGGCTAGAAGAGGCAGTAGCTAGGGCTGCCCCTCTGCAAAAACCTTCTAGCTGCGTGGACAGCTCTGCCTCAGTGGCTGTAGGAAGTGTATGCTGCACCCAAGGCCATGTGGCATCTTTCCCTTCCCTAGCTCTAATATTTCATGCTTCCTCCTGCAGATCCCTTCTACTGGGCGTGGCTACCACAGGCCAAAATCCCCTTTTCACAAGAGATCAAAGACCTAATTCTTCCCAAGATCTCAGACCCCAACTTTGTCAAAGATCTGGAGGAAGATCTGTATGAGCTCTTCAAGGTGAACTAGGGTGGGGCTGAGGGTGGCTTGGGAAGAAGAAAAACAGGGTGGTCTTGGGGCTTCTTTGTCAAAGCTATGTGGATAGAAAGATGGGCTACTCGTGGTGTTTCTGAGCTGAAACATAGAAGGGCTATTCCTCTACCAGGAGCTAAAGATACAGTTTGGGGAGAAGCGGGAATCTCGTGGGACAAGAGGAGAGAGGCTTGCTTGGAAAACAAGCATCTCTTGAATAGCGTGGGTCAGAGAGTAGATACCAATGCATTGTTTGCTCTCTCTTGCAGAAGGACCCTGGCTTTGACAGGGGACAGTTTCACAAGCAGATTGCTGTCATGAGAGGCCAGGTAAGGCAAATGAATGAGGTGACAGAGCCTTGTTTTGTCTGGCTGTCGGGGAACAGTGCTGGGATGCCAGCTCTCTTCCTCCACTGGGATAGCTGAAGCTTTGCTCTGTGTTGTACAGATACTGAACCTGACGCAGGCACTGAAAGATGGGAAGAGCCCCCTGCACCTGGTTCAGATGCCACCTGTGATTGTAGAAACGGCTCGTTCCCACCAGCGCACTGCCAGCGAGTCCTACACGCAGAGCTTCCAGAGCCGGAAGCCTTTCTTCACCTGGTGGTAGCTGTGGGAGCTGCAGGCAGGCCTTGGCTGTCTTGGACTGGCACTGCGAGAGGAGCTGAGCTGCTCCAGCGGCTGGGATTTGATGCTCTGGGTAAAGTGAGCAGGTTGTGGCTGGAGGAGCCTGCAGCTGGAGTGGAGGAAGCCAGGTGGGTTGGGCATTGTCCCTCTCCAGCTCCCTTGGAGCTCTGTGGTGTGCGTACAGCCCTGCCGAGGAAAGAGCTCAGCAGGAGGCATGGGAAGCAGTTGGGACCCTGCCTGTGCCTCCCTTCCTCGGCCTGCATGCGGTTCTGAGCACACCTGACCAGGCTCCCCAGGCCAGGATCCGTCCAGCTCTTTGCACCAGCTGCCAGCCTTCCTCTTCCCCGCTGCTGGCCCCAGGGCTGGGAAGGGCTGGAGGGTGGTGGTTCTGCCTTCCGCTTCCCCAAAGGCATGCTGTACTCCTCCTCACTTTCTCTCTTCTGCCCCAACCCTGTGCAAGCTGCTTTCCTCAGGGGGAGTTCCTGCTGCCTGCTGGTGCAGTGGGGACCATAATGAACGGCTGTTCTCTGGCTGGGGGCTTGAGGAGGGAATGTAAGGAGAACTCTACTCTTGCCTGCTCCCTAGGGCAGGCTTGAATGCAGTTTGACACTAAAGGAAGAGGTGCTGCCTTTTCCTGGTTTGGAGGAGGTGGCTCTCGGAGGTGCTGTAGAGAGGGTTGGAGGTACAAGTGGCCTCTGGCCCTCCATTCCTATGGTCCATCCATCCTGCAGGTCACTGCAGCTGCTCTTGCTTGGCTTTTGCCCCTGTGCTCAGTAAGGTTTCTGGCTGCTGTGCAGCCAGCATTGGGCCAGCCAGCACAGCTCCAGCTTTGCGTGTGTGTCTGGGGTCCTTATGGGAAAGGGGGCTGCTGGGGACAGGGAATGGTGGGAGGAGCTCTTCCTGCTGGTGGGAGTCATGTGAGAACTGGTGTACTGGAAGCACATGAGGGCTGGTGCAAGCTCCTGGCTGCCCCAGTGCTGCTAACCTTGTGGGCGTGATGTGAGTGGGTGAGGCAGTTAGTGCTCCCTCTCCCCCAAAGCTGCTGAGCTGTCTTGTATAAAACGGTACCAGGGCTGCTGCCTGCATCTGCTTGCCTTGAGCTGTGACTTTCCCTGTGGGGGGAAAGCTGGGGTTGGGTCTCATTGTCTTGTTTGCCCGGCCCTGGGGGTTGGGAGGGAAGTGAAAGCTGGGACTGTGCTGCTTGGGGCTGTGAGGGGAGGACAGCTCACTCATCTCCTACTTGCACAAGGGGCTCTGCAGTGGCTGTCCTGAGGGTGCTGAAAGCACAGGGGTGTAGAAGTGAGACCTCAGCTCCCAGACCTGGCTACATCTCTGACTGACCCCAAATGTACTGTTCTAATGCACTGTAGAAATGTATGTAATGTATTTAAACCATGCAACTGTCTGAAAAACAGAGCTGCAGTTCACCTGGCCTCCTTAATGTCTCAACAGAATTCTAGAGGAGGGTTGGGGCTGTTCAGCTGGTGCTGAGTCCATTGCAGCAACTGGGACTGCTGTCACAGCCACGGAGCCTCACCCAGCCACTGCGGGTCCACCTTTTATTAACCAGTACACTCATGTCCTGTACACTTAGTGTCCTCGGTGTGCCCGGTCTGTGCGGCGGGCCTGCTGCGCACTCAGTGATGCTGCAGGGGCGCCGAGGCCGCCCCGTCCCTGCAATCTCCCTCGGGCTCCTTATCGGTGATCCTGCAGAAACAGGCGGCCGTGAGTAGGGCGCGTCCCGGCAGCGGTCCCCTTGCCGACCCGGTCCGCACCTACCGGAGGCGGCCGAAGCGCCGTAAAGCCGTCGTCTCACCGCCGCGCCGTGCCGCTTTCCGCCGCCTGAGCTGTCGCAGCGCCCGTGCCATGCGGCGCTGCCCTGCGTAGCGCCAGACGAGGCGAGCGCGCTCCTCGGGCCTCTCGGCCCCGCCGCTCTGGAACAGGCTGCGCAGCTCCGGCAGCCCCACGCCCTGGAAAATGTTGGCCGAGGCCCGCTTGCGGCCGCGGGTGGCGGGCGCCGCTCGTCCCGGGGGATCGCTCGCTACCGAGGCCGGCGTTCCCATGGCCCGGCCGCTGCGGAGGGACGGCGTGGGGCCGCGTCGGGTCCGGTTCAGCCCGCCCGGGACAGGGCCGCAGCGGCGCAGGCGGGCCGCCAGCGGCGCGCCCAGGAATGCGGGAGGGCCCGGCTCAGGTCGGCGCCCGCCAGTGTCCGGTGCGCCGTCCCCGCCGCGACCCGCTTTCCGCCGCCGCCTCCCGTCCGCCAGCCCCGCGCACTGACCTGGGGGCGGCCACCGCGTATTTGCCGCGCTCCCGCCGCCGCGCCCGGGGCCGCTCCGCGCCGCCGACCCGAGGTCCCGCAGCCGCCCCGCGCTCCGCGCCCCGTCCATTCACTCTTCGGATCCGCCCCGCCCTGCGCGGCGCCGCCAATCCGCGCCCACTTTTCTCCGTACGGACCAATCGCCGTCGGGAGGGGGCGTGGCCGCACCGCCTTTCGAAATGGTGGGCCACGTGGCGCCAGTGACGTCAATAAGGCGGGGAGGGACGGCTGGGCGCGGCTCCGCCCCCGGGCGTGGCCAGCGCGCGTCACCCCGAAGGGAAACCCCGCGTGACGTCACGAGGGAACCCCGGCGCGCGCTCCCCGACGGCGCGCTCCTTCGTTCTCCGCCGTGACGTCCCGCCGAGCTCCCTGGCCCCGCGACGCGGCAGTCGGCGGCGGCGGCTGGGAGAGGAGGCGGCGGCGGGGGGCGGCCGCGGGGCCCCGCGCGCGCAGTGGGCCGGCGGGAGGCGGGGCGGGGGAGGAGAGAGGCCCCGCACGGGGAGGACCGCTCGACGCCAGATGTTGGGCAGCGGCCAGCCGCCCTCAGTAAGTGCTGCCGGGGCACCGAGTCCCTCCCGCCCCGCAGCACGCAGCGCCCCGCCATGGCCCGCACGGCTCCCCCGGCCGTGCCGCCTCCGCCCCCGGGACCACCGCCCCGCGGTTCGCTCGGGCTGCACCGCGCCTTCCTGCGGAGCCCGCTGGGGCTGCTCCGCCTGGGGCAGCTGGCGGTGGGCGCCGCCTTCTGGCTCACCGTGGCGGCCCACTGGTACGAAGGAGCGGCCCACTTCGCCCTCTTCGCCGCCGTCCTCGTCTGGCTGCTCACGCTGGGCCTCTTCGGGCTGAGCGCGCTGGGGCGCTGGGAGCTCGTGCCCTGGCTGGGCTCCCGCTGGCTGCTGGCCAACCTGGTGCACGACCTAGTGCTGGGTGTCGGGCTGTGCACGGCCGCCGCTGGCATCATGGGCCACAAAGCTGGGCAAAAGAGCTACTGCAATCTGCCGGGCTACAGCCAACGCTGTCTCTACGGAGCCTATCTGGGAGCTGCTGTCTGCGGAGCCGTGGCTGCCTGCCTGTACCTCTTCTCCGGGCTCTACTGCCTGGCACGGCGCTGCCGGGACCAACGTGACATCGTCTGAGCTCCTTGGCTGCCCTGCTTCCTGCACATGGACGGACCGCGGCCCTGCTTTAGGACGTGGTGACCCCGCTGCTCTGTCCCCTCCCGGCTGCTGCACTGCGCTTCCTCCACTGCCCCCTGCACGGATGGATGGACAGATGGATGGAGACCTTCTGCCAGGACAGTGGGCACCGATTGCTGCACCAGCTCCTTTGCACCCTGCACAGAATGACAGACGGACATAAGCAAATCGAAGGACCCAAGCAGGGAGCGCCCAAGTGGACCACAACTTCTGGGAGCCCCGAGGGGCCCTGCCTGACTCCTGCCTTGGGTGTGCTCAGGTGGGTGCCATCTCTGTCCCTGGGGAGATGAATGCTGTGCTGGAGGAGTGGAGTAAAGCTGGGCCCAGCCCTTACCCTGCTGGCAGCCTTGCGGCCTCCGCATTGCCTAATGGAGGCTCTGCTGTACTCTCAGCTTCCCCAGCTGGGGCCCCTCCTCCATGTCCGGTGTCTTCCCGGAACCCTGTGGGCACAGCCCTTACCCACCCTGGGCAAAGCCTTGCCAGCTGTTGCCCCAGTGCCAAATGCCCCAACCCACTTTGGAGTTGAACCCAGCAAAGCCCCCACTACCGTTGGAGCTTGTGGCAGGGAGGGGGCTGCAAGCTGCCTCTGTGGTCAAGGCGGGGCAACAAATTCCTCCAGCCTTGGGGTTTGTGCTGCCCTGGGGTGAGAAAGGTGTTTTTGTCATCCCAGCCTGGAACTCGGTGCTGCTGCCGCATCGTCTGGCTGGTTCTGCACTAGGAGCGGGGCTCCCATCCCACCACAGAGACCCCTAAGCCTACCCGAGGCCTGTCCACTCCAGCTAGAACAGGCACAGCTCACCCTGCCTGGCTCCACAGCACTTGGATTGTCATCCTAGAAAACTCTCTTTGTTGTGCGACTACATATCTCCATCTCCATCACTGTGCTGCCCGCAGACTGATAATGGAAGGGTGATTGCAGCAGTGCCCTTGTAGGACATAGACTGTCTGCAAGAGGGGGGCTCTGGTAGTGAGGCATGGACCAACCCCACAGGTGGCTGAGGCTGTGAGGGGTCAGTGGAAGCATTGGGCAGCCAGAGACTGGGAAATGTTGGAGGAGCACCATGCCGAGCTGCCTTGGCCACCAGCTATCCTCATCCTGCTTGAGGACACATTCTCCCATTGCTTTCAGAACAGAAAAGGACTGCCCCAGCCCCTGTGTAGGCTCAGTTTGGAGGACTGTGGCCCCCACATCTGTCACCTGGTGCCTTTCTGTGGGGGTAGCAGCAGCAATGGCATGAAGGGACTGGTTTGGCACTAGATCACGGCTTCCATCACCAAGGGTTGTCTCAGCAGATACCTGTGTGCTCCTGCACTCTGCCAGCCCCTGGGCCACCCCCTGGCACGATGTGCTATCCCTACTCTGTGTCAAGGCTGGTCCCAGACACTGCTGGCCCCTGCCTGCTCTGGTGCAGCCCTGAGGCCCAGGCTGCCTGCACGCAGTGAGACTAGTGCTGCCAAAAGTGCCTTGCCCCACAACCCCACACTGCCTGTTGTACCTGCCGCCGTCCCACTGCAGCCCCTTCTCTGGTGCCTTTGGATTCACATTCCAAATAAAGCAACACTGACGCTCGCTTGGTGTCTGGGGTTTTGTAGCAGGATTGGGACCCGCAGGGAACAGGAGATGAACCAAGCTTACCCTCGGCTCTGCAGCCTTGGGGTTACCCCTCCTGAAGCAGTGGTTGCAGAGGCTCAGTGTATTCTGCAGCTATGGGTGGACTCCTGGCGCTGAGCCACTGGTCTCTGGAAGAGGGGCTCAAGCCCCTGCCCCTGGGGATGGACTGCCCCAGCCCTGCCACTCGCTCCAGGGATGGGGCAGAACTTGGTGCTTGTGCATCATAGAATCACAGAATGATTGGATTGGAAGGGACCTTAAAGCCCACCCAATTCCACTCCTCTGCCACCAGCTGGATGGCTGGCCATGAAAGACCCCAGGGATGTGGCACCCACAGCTTCTCGGGCAACTTGTGCCTGTCTCTCTTAACGTCTAACCTAAACTTCCCCTTTTAGTTTAAAATCATTCCTCCTTGTCCTGTCGCTATCAGAATGTAAAAAATGTCTGTCTCCCTCTTGATTATAAATTTCTTTTAAGTACCAGAATGCTGCAATGCAGTCTCCTAGAAGCCTTTCCTTCTCCAGGCTGAACAAGCCCAGCTCCTTCCACCTGTTCCCATAGGAGAGGTGCTCCAGCCTTCTGATAATCTTCATGGCCCTCCTTTGGACCAACTTCAACAGCTCCACATCTTTCTTGTGTTGAGGTTCCCAGGCCTGGAAACATTACCCCAGATGGGGCCTCATGAGGGCAGATCAGAGAGGGACAATCTCTTCCCTCCCCCTGCTGTCACCCCTCTGTTGTTGCTGCCCAGGATACTGTTGGCCTTCCAGGCTGCAAGTGCACACTGCTGACTCATGTCCAGCTTTTCATTTGTCCAGACCCCCCAGTCGTTTTCAGCAGGACTGCTCTCAAGGAGTTCTTCTTCCAGTCTGTATACATATCTGGGATTGCTGTGACCCAATCACAACCCTTCACACCCAGCCTTTTTGAACCTCATTAGGTTCCTGGGGGAACAAGCCTGTCCAGACTTTTCTGGATAGTATCCCTTCTTCTTCTGTTGTATCAGCTGCACCATGCATCTTAGTGTCATCAGCAAACTTGCTGAGGTTACATTAAATCCCACTGTCTGTGTCACTGATAAAGATGCTAAAGCATACCAGTCCCAAGATGGAACCCTGGGGAGCCCCACGTCACCAGTCTCTCCCTGGACATAGAGGCACTAGCAACAATTCCCCAGCTGCAATCATACAACCGATCCCCAGTCCACAGAACAGTCCAGTCTTCAAATCCATACCTCTACAGTTTAGAGGTAAGGATATGGATGTGGGCTCCTCCTGCAGGCAGGAGAACACAATGAGAACCACACAGAGCTGCATTCCTACAGGCTTTGTTTCTCCTGGGCTGAAAAGGTCCCTTCCTAGGCTGGACACTGCCAGGACTTGGGAGGGGACCTGACACCTCCCAGGGCTGGGTGCTTTGAGGCCCAGCATCAGACACGGCTCTCTGCCTGGTGACACAAGTGAAATGGAAGCAGGAACACGTGCTGCTCCGCAGCATGGCTCCACGCAGCCAAGGCTGGGAGTGAGAGATGAACCCGGCCTCTTCCAGCGCCCTCCGAGCTGAGCTCGGCCTCGGCGCGGGGCCAGAGTCGAATCAGACGCAGCTCAGCGCACAGCCCCGCACTGCGCTCCACCAGCCAGGCCCAGCACAGACCTTTACGACCACTACCGGGCCGCCGCCACTTCCGCCCTTTTGCCAGCACTTGGGTGGGGCTTCCGTCCTCCCCTCCCACCCCGGCTCTTCCTATTGGCTGCGTGCCGCGCCGCCGGGTGACGTCACGGCGCACCTGGCCGCTTCCTGGAAGTGGGGTGCGGTGCGGGTCCTCGGAGGCCCGGTATGCAGGCGGCAGAACGGGACGGGGCGGCCGGCGGCCCTGAGGTGGCAGCGGCGGCAACTGTAGGGGCTGCAACGGCAACGGGGGCCGGTGAGGCTTCGTCGGAGCCGCCGTCGCCTCCCAAGGTCGCGGCCGCCTTCGATCTGCTGGACCTGGTGCGGAGCTACCGGCGGCTGGAGCTGTACCTGGAGCCGCTGCGGGATGCGGCTGACGGTGTGCGCTCCCTCCTCCGGTAGGTGCGGGCCGGGACTGGGGTTGGAGCCGCGGCTCCCGCACCTCACCGTGTTCTGTCCCCACAGGTGGCAGCGGCCCTTGTGCTCTCTGCTCGTCTGCCTCGGCCTCAACTTCCTCCTTCTCACCCTCGACCAAGGTGCGTGCGTGTGCGTGTGTGTGCGGCGGTGCTGGGCTCCGGCCCGCTGCCCTGCCAGCTGATGCTGTGCTACTCCTCCCAGCCGCCTGGTACTCAGTGCTGGCCCTGCTCGTCCTGCTGCCGGCCCTGCTGGGCTACCTGCAGGAGACGTGCCGCGTCCGGCCCTCGGAGCGGGAGCTGCTGCGCAGGAAGTACCACAGCGTGCGCCGTGAGGACCTGCGCAAAGTACAGCTCTCGCGCCAGGAGGCTCTCGCCCAGGTCAAGTGCTTGTGAGTGTCCGGCACCCTCCTGTTCTGCAGAATCACCTTCTCTGAGTCATGTGGTGTGAGCGGAGCAAACCAGCGTGTGTGTTCATGGGGCCATTTCTTGACTGTGTGGTCTTGTTTCAGCCTGATCCAGCTGGAGGGGTTCCTGAGCGGGCTGTGTTACAGCTGTGAGGCGGTGTACCGAGTGCTGTACTGGGAGAACCCTACTGTCTCTTCCCAGTGAGTAGGACTGCATTGGGTGCCCTGTGCTTGCCTTAGCAGGGAGAGAGACCAGGCCAGTAGAGCTACTCTTGGTGTGTTTGGTGCTTGCAGAGAGCAGACAAAGGACAAGGAGAGGGACAATGAATTTTACGCTGTGGGAGAAACTGATTTATCTTGACCTGTTGCTCTTTCCCAGATTTTATGGAGTGCTGCTGGGCTCTGTCTGCATCCTTTACCTGCTGCCACTCTGCTGGGTCATGGCCATCCTCAACAGCACTCTCTTCCTGGGCAACAGCCAGTTCTACAAAGGTAAGGGCTCTATCTGAAGAGGGCCTCTATGGGATGGGTTGTGCAAAGGCTCTTGAAGCTGTGAACTCTGTGCCCATCTTTTGTCAGTGACCTCCTGTGAGCACACTTTCATGTGTCTGCCATGGGACATGGACTTAGGAGAGCACTTAATGTTCTGGGGTCGGTACCCAGCAGTGCAGGATGGGTGGTGGGGTCCTGGGGCTTGGATCTGAGAGGTGGGATTCTCATCTCGCACAGCTCCTGTTGTGGGTGCTTTTTCCTTGTACTGTGATGTACTGGGACCTGGCAATGCAGCCTGAATGTGAGCATCACCTCCCTACCCTGGCCTGACTCTGCACGACTTGAAATACTCTCAGTGCATGTGGCAAATATGTAACACCAGCCTGCAGTGCCCTATTGGATGGAAAGTGAGCTGCATAACATTTGTCTGACTGAACTGTGTCTGAATTCCTGCTGTTGCCTGGTCTGAACTGGGGCAGGTGGGGAATTCCTTTCTGTCCCCAGCTCAGTAGCTTCCCTAATGTCTGTGTGTGAGCCAGAGGGCTCAAGGCACTGGACAGAGGATGTTCAAGGGAGCTGCTGACCTATTTTGAGTGCTGGAGGTTGGTTCTTGCAGCCACGTTTGTGGAGGGCCTGGAGGAAGGGGACTGGCAACGCTGATCCAGCTGTGTTCCCCCCTTACCAGTGATAAAGGAGCTCAAGGCCTCGGTTGAGCAGAGTTTGGGCACCAAACCCCTCGAGAGCACTCCAGAGCCTGTCAAGCCCCTACCAACTGATGCCCCACCAGACCGGACCCCCACACCCACCAGCACAGAGGTGAGTGGTGGCAGGGCTCGGAGATGTGGAGTGGGAGCTTCAGCTTCAGCTCTTGTCTGGTTTTGCTTCTGTCCACCTGCACACAAAGTAGCTTTGCTGGAAGCTTGTGTGCCTGACTTGGGAGCCCATCTTGAATTGCCTTGCTCTCCTGGGATATTCACTCCACCCTGCTATGTGCTTGGAGTTACCCTGAGGAGGCAGGGGCTCACCCTACCTTTTGATGCTCACTTTACGGGTCTGCCAGTGAGCTGATGTTTCATTCTAGAGCTGCCTTGAAAGTGTGACCACTACTTTCAAGGGAGATGAAATAGGACAGGACTAGCTCTGAATCTCTTGCAGGATCTTACCCCTGGCAGTGTGGAGGAGGCAGAGGAGGCAGAGCCTGATGAAGAGTTCAAGGATGCTATTGAGGTTTGAGCCTGGTGGGGTTGTGCCTGCAGGCCAGGCAATTGGGGCAGAGGACTGCTGTGATGGGGCAAAATGAATGCTTGGGGAGGGCAGGAGTGGGGCTGGGCACCTCTGCAGTTTGACTCCATCTCCACTGCCTCTCCTCTCTGTCCCATGCTGCGGGAGAAGGAGAACCAGCTGCTGGTCATGGTGAGTACTGCTGTGCTGAGGTGTGCAAGAGGGCATCTCTTCCCAGCTGGAGCTGGTAGCCTTTGTCTGTTTTGGCAGTAGCTTGTGACGCTGACAGGTGAAGCCTTCTGTTTTCATGCCTGTTCTGGGGCAGGCTGACCTACGCCCCCCCTCCCCTCCCCACTGCTCTCTGTTTATCTGGCTTTGCTCCTTACAGGAGGATGATGAGGGTTCTCAGTGTTCAGCAGACTTTGACCTCAGCCTCCCAGACAACGGTTTTATGAGCAAAAACGATGTGATCCGCAGCAAGGTGTCACGTCTGACTGAGCGCCTGCGCAAGCGCTACCCCAGCAACAATTTTGGTGAGACTGAGAGCCGGAGCTGCCTGGGGAACCTCAGCAGTGTGGGGTCTGTGCTGCTCCTGTTGGTGACCACTGAACGTGGGAGAGGACAGAGTGACATGTTACCTGCTAGGGCAGGCACCTGAGTGACTTCCCCAATGGAGAGGGTGTTTGTAGCCCTCCTGGGGGCAGCAGGGTTGGGAGGGTCTTTACAACAGATGTGGGTGCTCTTGTGTCTCAGGATACCAGGTAGCAGGGCCCTGCCTGACCTTTGCTCTGTCTCTTCCAGGGAGCTGTACAGGCTGTGGAGCCACCTTTTCTGTGCTGAAGAAGAGGGTGAGTCTTCAGTTTCTCCAGCTCACTAGCCACACTAGGGCAGAAGTTTTGCGTTGTGTCTGGCTTGTTCTGGCTTTTCTTGTTGCTAGGATGGCTGTTCTCAGTCATGACCCAACAGTGGGTCACCCAGCTAAGTGCTGGGTGTTGTCACATACCTAAGTGGTGGCAGGAGCCTTTGTGCCTTTTGCTTCTTTGGAAGCTGCCTCAGTCCAAACCTCAATGTGCTGCTTCTGTGCCCTAGTTTGACCCATTCTTGTTACCTGAGCACTTTCCTGGGAAGCAGAGATTGGGTTGGTCTTTGGGCTCCTGAGGAAGTGGGAAGAAGATTCAAAGCCACCATAGGGTGTGTGACTAGAGGAGCAAAGCCATCCCTGTAGTCTGAGCGCCTTTGCATAACACTTATCATGTAGTTCTGGAAAGAGTGCATCTCTTGCCTTTTCCAGATGTGCGTTGCAGTCCTCCTGCTGCCCACTGATCCCCAGACATGTGGCCCCCTCCCATTTCCTCTTGAGTTAGTCTGCATGTCTTGGATTCTCTGGAGCTTGCATCCCTCCAGAATGAAAGCATAGGAAATGGCAGTCCATCAACCTCCTGCAGCCTTTGGCTTCAGTGCTTTCCTGTGATATTAGAGCACTGTAGATCCAGTGTTTAGTCCTGGTGTCACTGGTGGATGGCATCTCTTGTCACTCGGGCTTGCACCCACTCTCCCTTTCAGCAGGGAGTACTGCCAGCAATGCCTCGGTACTGGAGTTTGCTGGAGCAGACCCAGCAGCTGCCAGTTCTCTTAATGTCTCACCTTCACTTCTTTCCATAGCGGAGCTGCAGTAACTGTGGGAACAGCTTCTGCTCCAGGTGTTGCTCCTTCAAAGTTCCCAAAGCTGTGATGGGAGCCACGGGTGAGTGGAAGGGGGAGAAGAGCAGAACCTTCCTCCTCCCACCTGTGCTGTGTGCTGCAGGGCTTTACCCCAGCCCTGGTGGTTGGGGGTGGGTGCTGTCTGGCTCAGAACAGAGCCCTGATGGGTTTTCAGTAGGTTGTGGCTAAAATACCTGGTCCTTGGTGGGTGATGCAGTGGAAAGGGAGACATCTGACACCTACTTTCCTTTCCAGCCCCGGAAGCTCAGAGAGAGACTGTGTTCGTGTGTGCTCAGTGCAACCAGATGCTCATCAAATGACCGAAACAGCATACAGGGGCTGTGTTGCCTCATGCCCAAGGACAATGGGAGCTCTGCCCTTTCTCAGGGGATCCTAGGCTGCTTGGTTCCCAGCGTGATACCACCCTGCCAGAGGACACAAGCACTCGCTGCTCCCCCTGCCAGTGCTGACCTGAAGGCAGACCCAGGCTCCTCACCATGCAGGGGGCAGCACTAGCTGTTTCCTACAGCAGAGCACTGCCCACAGCTGTGCCCCACTGCTGCGGTTGCCCTGGCAGCTGCTTGGGAGACACTGACTGCACTCTGCCCTGAGCTCACCTAGGGCCTGGCTCTGTGATGGAGGAGCCATCCTTCCTATTTCTGCTCCTACCTCCACCTCCTGGGAGATGCAGAGCAGCCTCAGGGCCTTCTCCCAACCTCCCTGATGAGCGCTGTGTGGGGAGACTGTTTTTGGGATCAAGTCAGAGCTCTTCCCAGGAGATGTAATCCTTGGTCTTGGCTCAGCTGAAATCCTGCTCATCACTCCATGATTCCACTGTGTTCATGTTTAGTTTCCCCCTTATCCCCCATATTCAGCTGTAGCATGGGAGGCAGATGGTTTGGGCTGGGCTGTGTGATTGGTCTGCAGCAAGAGAAGAGGCATGAGTTGGTGCTGCTCTGTACTTAGTGACTGCTGCTTTCTACTACAGATTAATATATAGAGAATGGCCAATAAACCTCCTGCCCACAGCTGGCTCTCGTCTTCCCCTAGCAAATACTGTTCTATCACCTGCTGCCTCTGTGGCCTTGGTTCCTCTGTCTCATATGTGGCCATGTCTGCCACCTGGTTCCCTCGCTTACTGTGGTTTTCATTGTGATACACAGTGGTCTCGTTTGCCCTGTACCCAGGGCTGTGTGGAGCTGCTCTGGGCCAGGGCCTGATCGTGCTGGGCCAGGGATGAGGTTCAGCTGGGCTCACTCCCTGCCCTACGGAGGTGGTGGTCCTGGCAGCTGCCCACGCACACAAGGGTGACCTTTCCCTGCTGAACAGCAAAGCTCCCAGCTATCCCAGGAATGCGACCCTGGCTGCCATGCAGCTGGGAGTGCCTGTGGCTGGGCCTCCTGCCAGCCAGCTGCAGTTCTGGGGGGAGGGCTGGTGGTGGGGGGGAAAGCTGGAGCCCTCAGGCTGGGTCACCCACTGCTCTAGGCATGATCTGGATGGGGGGACAGGTCTCAGTGCTCCCCACAAATCTGAGACCTCATGGCTGTGGGCCCCTGGACCCGCCTCTTGAGTGAGCTCTGCCCTTGGGAGATTTTGGGGAAAGCTGAACTCTGCAGTGATGGGCATACCCACATTGTGCTGGGTGTGCTCCAAAGGCGCTGTAGTGGGGGAGGCAGTGTGCAGAGGGGCAGGAGGTTATTTCAGCTCGTGGTGGGTGACAGGGAGAAGTTACTCGTCTTTCTTGACAAAACACTTGGTGAGATGGATGCAATGTCCGTGTACGTCTAAGTGCTCCTCAGAAAGATGCTAATGACGCAGAATACAGAGGGCTACAGATAAACACAAGCTGTGGGAGGTGGGGTTTTATTTGTGTACTTCGAGTTGTGCAGTAAATGGTATAATTGATGGTGTTTATTCCAATGGCAGTCTGCTTAGCAGCCTCGTTGGAAAATGCCTTCTACCGCTATTTGAATTTTCAGTTTTTTTCCATGCTGGCTGTGGAGAAGGGAGGGGGCAGGAACCACCTGCCCCAGGCCATCATAGGGGCTTGCTGCCCCCCTCCTGTGCTGGCTGTGGGACAGGAGCACATCCCACTGTCAGCATCGGTGCTTGCTATGGCCTGCCCTGCAGTACAACAGGAACAGATCTCATTCCTGCTTGGGGGACGTGCCTGTTGCCTTGCTGGTGGGGCAGTGCAATGGGAAAAGCCAGGCATAGGGTGTCCTACAGCTTCAATTCCCCTCACCTTCCCCTGAGAAGCTGTAGTGTGAGGCCACCTGGTGCTGAGTAAATATCCTGGTGTCTGGATATCCTGCCAGGATGCTCTGTAATGCAGCAGACTCAAAAATATGCTAGGTAAACAAGGCTGAGGGGGACCCTGCTGTGCCCCTAGAAGCCAACTTGGGGCTGCTTCACTTCCATGCTGCAGGGCAGGAACTCCTGGGACCTAGGGCTGAGAGGTGTGATGTCCAGCTCTGCACCCTGCTGCAGTTGGTGCCGCCCTCACTCCATGCATTCCCCAGCCCTCAGATTTCTTTCTCCCTTTTTCCCTACCCCTCTGTCGTTACTTCCCAGGTGCTGGAAGCAGGTATCGAGTAGCGACTTTTGAGCTGCACTGTGCCCTCCTTCCATGTGTCCCCCAGGATGCCCCAAGGTTTTGGAGCCCAAGAACCACAGAGAGCTGGATGCAGGCTTATCTCAGACAAAATAATTTACTCTAGTAGGGTTAGGCCAGGGTGCAGGGTGCTGGAGAGCTGGGGCCATGCAGCTCGGGACTTTTGGGAGCTGAGGAGGGCAGTCTGTGGGCACAGAGGGCAGGAGTATGGGAGCTGGGCGGAGGCACGGGGTTGGGGCCTGGGGTGCAGCTGAGGTCAAGCAGGGGTCTTACGTGCAGGTAGGGGGCTCAGCGAGCTGCAGGGGTCCTGGGTGCAGATCAGGGCTTCCTTGAACGTAGCCTGAGTGCAGAACTGGGGATGCAGAGCAGGGCGAGCGCAGGAGTCCTGGGACAGAGCTCTAGTGCTGCCCGGCCCCGTAGAGCAGGGGATGGTATAGGGGACAAGGGTAGGAAAACATGAACTTGACAGCAAACTTCATCTCCTTGTTGTGCTTCTGCCAGGGGTAGATGGCAAGGAGCAGCAGGCGGCTGCCCACCTTGCGTCCCAGCACCAGGAAGCTGCCGCTTAGGTTGTCGAGCTGGGGACAGGGGCAGGAGCCCGTGTTCCTCATGTGCAGCACCATCTTCTTGGTGTCCTTGCGCTTGAGGGGACCCAGCTTCAGCACCTTCTTCTTCTGGGCAGCCAGCAGGCGCCTCTCTCCATTCTCCTCTATCACCTCCTTGATGCGCATCTTCACCACTGTGAAGTTAGTACGGACCCAGTGACCCCCCCCACATGTTCTGCCTGTCCCCCCAAGATGTCTTCTCTCATGGTGCACCCCATCCCCTGTGCGTAGGATCCAAGGGGGCTTGTCCTACGGGATGTCCCTGCATAGGAAAGCCCTTTATCCAACCTCCCTGGTCTGGTCTGGGGGCAGCTGGGACTGTTAGGAGGCTAGGGGATTAGGGGAGCACTCACCGAAATCACTGGAGCACATCTGCTGCATCATGCCATCCGCCTTGTGCTCCATCTCGCACTGGGTGCAGATCTTAGGCACTGCAGGGCAAGAGCAGTCACTGTTACCAGACACTGATGGCTGTCACCTGCGTCACCTCGGTAGGGACACAGCAGGGGAGCAGCCCCTCGGTCCCTGGGAAGCTGTGCCAGGTGTTGCAGGGACATTGAGCACCACATGTTTAGGTGTTCCAGCACCCACTTCCCAAGAGGAATAGGAAATTGGGACCCTGCCTGACTGCTGATGCTTTGGGGTGAGGGTGGCAGCAGGGTGAAAGGTGATACAACCTGGTCCTGACCCAAGGCTGCCTTCAGATGACATCCCTTTCCCAGCCCGAGGGGACCTGCAGGGATGTGGGAAAGGCACAGGTGCAGCGCTCAGGGCTGGATGCTCTTGGCTGTGATGGCACGTAGTGAGAGGAAGGGGACAGCCCTGTGACAATCCCGCAGTCCCGCATTCACCCCCAGCACCCCACTGCCGACCCACTCACCTTGCCCTTGGGCAGCTCTGTGCATGCAGCTGGGTGCCTAGGGCTGGAGGAGCAGGGATGGGGGCTCCTACACTTTCCCCAGGCTGCACAGGGATGTGTGCATGACCCCAACCCATCGCAGTGCTCGTACCACTTACCTGGTGGAGGGGTGGCCTGGTTGTTCCCAAACTGCACGGTGATGCAGAGGTCGTGGTCAGAAGGAAACTTGCCGCAGTGCAGCATCTCGGGCCAGGGGAAGCCGTAGGACTCCATGACGGGCGCACAGGCATCACGCACCACCTCACAGAGCGAGCGGCATGGGTAGATGGGGCGGTCGAGACAGACAGGGGCAAAAAGAGAGCAGAGGAAGAGCTGCGTGTCGGCGTGGCACTGCTTGGCGAGCAGCGGCACCCAGCTGCTGGCCTGCTGCTTGGCCTCAGCCATGGACTCGTGCTCCAGCAGGTTGGGCAGCCGCATGCGCTTGTAGCCCACATCGTGGCACAGCTGCATGTCTGCCGGGATGTCGACACACTGCGGCTCCCGCCCGTAGAAGCGCCCGCGGGGCACGTTCTCCGGCTGCCAGCCATAGTAGTCGTAGTGCTGCCCTTTGCCTGGTGCCAGTGCCAGTGCCAGCAGTGCCAGTGTCACCGTGCCCGCGGGGCTGCTCACCCGCAGCATCGCCGTGCCTGCCGAGTGGGACGCACGGCCGCTGCCTGCTCCTCCAGCACCTCCCACGCTGCCCTTTCAAAGGAGCCCGCAGGCATCACCGGCAGCCAATCTGCTCTGGCTGCTGGCCCCCCCGGCATGGCCCCCCGGCCCCACGCCAGGCCGCCCGCTGTGCTCCCGCCCTCCCTCCCTCCCTTGCACTGCAGGGTGGGTGCACAGTGATGCTCTGCATCCCTCTCATGTCATGCACTCGGGAAGGGACGGTGCACCTCACTGCTCACCAACACCCCATCCTGCCTGGGGGACAGGAGACACTGGTTCCTACCCCTGTGCCTCCCTTGGAGTAGGATTATGGGGATCACCCCAAGGCTACATGGTGCACTTGTGCCCAGTGCCACCTGCAGTCTCCACTCTGTCCTTTGCCTCAAAACTGGGTTTGTGTCACCCTGCTTCATCCTGGGGCACCCCAAATAGTTGCTCACCATTGAGATGGAATGAGGGAGCTGGGAGGGGACACTCAGGCCCTTTCTCTTGTGCCTGGGGCATGGGAAGAACCAGAGCCTTCTTGAGATCTGCCCAGTCCACATTCCCTCTTCTCCTTGGAGACAGGCCAGGGGTGCCAGGATGAGGACCCCATTAGAAACCCATTTGTCTGCAGGGGTTATCTGGAGCATCCCCTCCCATTGCAGCAATCAATGTCCCGACCTGGTCAGCATTTCCATGCTTTCCCCAGCTCCTGCTTGCTGGATAAGGTGACTCAGTTAATGGGCAATAGAGCAAACAGCCTGGTGTGGGCTGCGATAGCAGCTGCCCTTTGCCCCGGGCAGGGACCACCCCCCCAGACCCATCAGGAGCCGTCTGCCATGGGGCTGTACAAAAACCTCACACACCAAGCTCATGCCTGCAGCCTGTTTGTCCTGCCTGTGCCTTGGATTTGTTGTGCCTGTGGATGCACCGTGCCAAAGGATGCTCAGAGCTCAGGGATACTTGATGCCCAGGGATGCTCAGTGCTCAGGGATGCTCAGTGCCATCCTGGGATCTGATCTCACCTCCCCTGGGCCAAGACCCAGAGATGGCACTGCTAATGTATAACTGCCAGGGAGCACGATAAGATAGAGCCACCCGTTATCAGGACTGCCCGGTAGCAGGAGGGAGGCACTGTGCTGTCAGAGGAGCAGAGAGGTTGCCTGGAGAAAAATGCTGATAGAAAATAGCTAACCCATGATGGATGATCTAGGGGCAGGGTAGCTCAGCTAATTGCAATGGGCTTATGTTCGGAAGGCGCCAGGGAGTGGGAGCTCCAGGGGTGGGGGCTATGGGGCAGAGGGAGCCTGTGGGATACTCACAAGGTGCCTAGGTGTGATGCTGAGTATGCCTCACCATGAACCTTGGCGGGTATAGTCAGAGAGTGAGGGGCTCCCTGCCAGCTGCTGGGCCACTATCTGTCACGATATCTTCATTAGAGCCACTGAGCCACTTCCTGGAAGCAGGGCTGGGGGCAGCAGGACATGCATCCTTTTCCTGTCAGATGTCCTGGGACTGTGTCTCTGCCCCAGGGGTCCCTTCTGCACTCCTCTTGCACTTGTTCCCATGACCCATCCAGCGCCCATGCTGTGGGCTGGAGGACAAACACTTGTGCCTGTCACTCTGAGCAGACCAGCCACCAGCCCTGCCACCGCCTGTGTCACACTTCATGGCAGTGAGACCCTAACTGGACCATGGGGGCTGGTTCCTCTTCAGTGGAGACCTCGGAGATGGCCAGCCCTGGGGGCACGGTAAGGGGACATGCCCTGCTGGGGGCCGCTCTGCTTTCCCATAGAAGCGCTGGCAGGGGCTGTGCAAGGGGCTGCAAGGCACAAGGACTAACACTGGTGCAAGGCTCTGGCTCTGCTGCAGGAAGGGAAATCCGGCTGCTGTGGGAAGTGGAGCACAGGCACAATGCTGTGGTGTCCAGTCTCTCAGACCCTATCTTTGGCACTTCCAGAGGCAGTGCTGTATGTTCCTTGCACTCAGTTTGCCTCACAGTGAGGTGCAGGAAGAAGGAGAGGGCAGGAGGGGGGCACAGTGGGGCCAAGACACTGGGATTGCGGACTTCCAGGGCAGGCAGAGGCAGTGGTGACCACGCACTTGCCCTGCGCCCACACACACTCCCACTTGTCTCACAGCCCCAGGAATGCAGCTGGCAGTGCTCCGGGCACAGCTGTGGGGCCACAGCCACCCTGGCTTCCTCCCAGCCCTCGGCAGCTCTGCCCTGGCTCATAAATCCTGTGAGCACACAGAGCCACTGTGTGCTGTCCGCCTGCCCCCAGCCCCATGCAGTGCAGGGATGGGGCATGGCCCATACGGGGACTCCTTTGCATGAGGATGGCATCATGCATGGGGACATGGCGACCAATTGGCAGTGCTGCTCCCCACACTTCATTGAGCAGTTCTGTGAGGATGGCAGTGTGCTCACCTCAGGCTGTGGGCAATTTGGGGCAGTGTCCCACGGCCTGTGATGCCCACGGGGCAGAGGCAGTGCTGGGGTGCCTAGATTCAGTGTGGGAAACATCCTCCCAATGCTGACACATGCACACCTGCTGTCTCCCAGGAAAGGTTATCGGTGCTTCCCCACCATGTCCCAAATGTCACCATTGTCCTCAGTGGGGCAGTGAGCTCATTCTCCCCCCGCCATTAATTAAAGCTCCCCCAGCACTGTGAGAAGCAGCTGCCAAGGCTGGCACTGCCGTGCTCCCTTTGATGCAGAGCCACTGACAGTCCCTATGAGGAGGGGGCACAGGTCTCCTCCTGCTGTATGAGGGCTGGGCCCACTCTGGGGCAGGGTTGCTGAGGGGGTGACAAACGCGGGCTGTGTGGGGCTGACCCCAGGGCAAGGGTTTTTTGCTGCTATTGGAGCAAGAGCAGCATTAGGGTAGTGGAACTGGGGCATGATTGTGGGGCGACTCATCTAGGTGTAGGGAATAATAGGAATAAAAGCAGCTCCTGCCACAGCCATGTGAGCAGTGCCTCTGCTGCCAGGGAACCTAAAAATAGTCCCCCAGGCTCAGCAGATGGAGAAGGGGCCATCTGGTTACAGCTGAGAAGCCCACGATAGGGAGTCTGGCAGGGGATCTGGCAGGGCCTGGGGGTGCTGAGGGCAGAGCAGTGGGGCCAGGGGCTGTGTGGGGGTGGGAAGCCCACAAGAAAGGCCCAGCATGGAGCCCCAAGGGGACATCCAGTGTCACAGCTCCAGGGGACAGCCACCAACCATGGCCCTTTCCCACCCAACCCAGCTCCCACAGGGGGAACACAGGTGGGCACAGCCCAGGGGATGCACATGGGGGTGTGAGGGAGAGCTGTGCTTCCCCTGCCGCTCTCGGCCCCTCTCCACCACTTGGGAGAGTGAACCTCATCTCTCCACAGGCGAGACATTGCCATGGCAACTGGCACGGCCACTGCCAGGCAGGAGGTGAGTGGTGACGTGGTTTGACATTCAGTGTGAGAGAGGGACATGGGTGTGGGGGCATCTCGGGACGCACCTGGGTATGCATGTATGCCTGCAGAGATGCACATATCCCCAGGTGTGGATATCTGCAACCCCAGATGTAGATCTGTGCATCCCCAGACATGTGTGCACGGTGCTGAGGCTCTGCACCCACTGCTTGTTGCTTTTTTTGCCGATGTCCCTACAGGTGCAGAGGAAGGGCTCGCTGCCCTTCCACCCTGAATGGGCCCTGTGCCACCACACGTCAACCCCTCCCCTGCTGTGCCCTCCTCCTCTAGGGAGAACGTCTGTTTTCTCCCCGTTTGCCATTTCTCTGCCTCTAATTGAGCTGTCAATGGGCAGAGATTACAGAGAATCTGTTAGCGCTCCTCTCTGATGTCTGCCTGCGCTGTGCTCGCGGCGCCCGCTCTGCAGCTGCAAATTCTGCAAGAGCAGCACTGCCACGTACCCGGGCAGGGCGGGCTGCCAGCCCCACGACCAGCCCCAGCCAGTACCCCCGTGTCTTTCCCATGGGGCGCAGTCCCCCATCACCCCCGTGCCTTCCACGCCGCAGCACCCCCGGGCAGCCACTTCCCAGCCACCCCCACAGCCGCCCCCGATCAGACCGGCTCCCCCCGGGCTCGGTGCAGGCAGCAGCGGGCGCCCATCCCCGGGGCCGGGAGGCTGCGCACACGTTGCGGCCGGGCCCGCCTCCGCCTCCGCCGCGCGGCTCAGCAGCACCGCGGACAGCGCCGGTGCCGCCCGCTCGGTTCTGCCCGGCTCGGTTCGGCTCGGCCCGGCCCCGCCGCCGGCTCCGGTTGCCCCTCGCGGCCCGACCCAGCGCAGCACGGCCCGGCCCGGGGCGCACGGAGCGCCATGGCCACGGAGGTGGGTGCGCGGGTGCCCGGGGCTGTGCGGGGTGGGGCTGGAGCCTTGCGGGTTCCACACTCACAGAAGGGCCCTTCTGCATTCAAGGTGCCGGCGGTGGGGCTGGAGGGGCGTGGGGTTGGGGTTGGGGTGGGGCGTCCTTGATGGAGAGGTCCATGTGGGGCTGCAGTATGAGGGGTCTGACTCCCTCCCTTTGTCCCCTCCATCCTCCTCTCCATCCCAGCTCTGTTCCAACACCTGGAAGCTGGAGTGGGTCCTGGCGCCTTGTAGGGTGCCAGGGTTATGCCATCCCAGCCCTTCTAGCTGCACAGCTGCTGCGGCCCTACAGAAGCAGTCCCTTGTTCCCCTCCTCCTGACAGCATCCTGCTGAGGACTGAGGACCATCCCTGTGCCACCATTAGGCCTCGTCCCACCGTGGACACGAGGCCATGCCGGGGTCTGTGGGAATGACACCCACAGTGGGATGCATGGCGACCTTCCCACCCCACCCTCAGGCTGTATCCCCCCAGCTCACCCCACTGCAATCCCCCAGGTACACAGCCTGCAGGAGCTGCGGCGCAGCGCATCACTGGCCACCAAGGTCTTTGTGCAGCGGGACTACAGCGATGGGACCACGTGCCAGTTCCAGACTAAGTTCCCCCCAGAGCTGGAGAGCCGGGTAGGATGCCTGGCAGCGTGCGTGGGGGTGCCCTATATTCAGAGTCCTGTGGGGTTTGTCTAAACAAAAGGGAGAGGGTATGGGGGGCTGTGTGGCCCTGAGCCAGCTCTGGATTGCTGCCCTGGGCAGAGTATGTATCATCTCTCCTGGAGACTGGGGGATCTGATGGAGGCACAGAGCTCTTGGTGTAGATGGGCAATGGGCAGGGAGCAGCTGAGAAGGAAGGAGAGGATTAGGTGGTCCCCAGGGCATCCCAGGGATGGGGATAGCTGCTGGCCAAGCATCTCTTCATGGCAGCTTCTGCCCCAGATTGAGCGTCAGCTATTTGAAGAGACCGTGAAAACTCTCAATGGGTTCTATGCTGAAGCGGAGAAGATTGGGGGCAGCTCATACCTGGAGGGGTGCCTGGCCTGTGCCACTGCCTACTTCATCTTCCTCTGCATGGAGACACACTACGAGAAGGTGCTGATGCCCTGGGGAGGGCAAAGGAAGTGGGAGGGTTGGGGGGGGGGGGGGAACCAGGGCCGGAGGGTGCTCAGTGCCCCCCTTGCACTCACAGGTCCTGAAGAAGATCTCCAAGTATATCCAGGAGCAGAATGAGAAGGTCTACGCACCACGGGGGCTGCTGCTCACTGACCCCCTGGAGCGTGGCATGAGAGTTGTATCCTCTGGGGTAAGGGGGGATGAGTGTGAGGGGTGGGGGGACACCGGCAGCGAGGCTATGGCTGATGCATCCCACGGCTGCTCCTTAGCAGTGCTCAGATCGAGATCTCCATCTACGAGGACCGGTGCAGCAGTGGCAGCTCCAGCAGTGGCAGCTCCAGCAGCAGCAGCAGTGGTGGGGGGGGGGCGGTGACTGGCAGGGGGAGGTCCCTGCAGGGACGCGTACTGCCGGGACAGCCGCCTCTCTGAGATCCGCAGGCTGCACTACCAGAGCACCCGCTTCTGAGACCAGAGTGGGTGGGAGGGGGCATGGGGGCCAGGTGTCCTCTGTGCCATGTGCCCCCTGCGGTGGCTCTGCCCCTGCCCAGACCCACTGCAGGCAGGGGCCACTGCTGGGGTGTCCCAGGTGCTTCCCACAGAATCAAACCAGTGCCAAAGGGCTCCCGCAGCCTCCCATCACCTCCAGTGAAAGAGCTCGCCCTGCAGTGCTCCAGCAGAGCTGAAGCCAGGGGGACATGGCCTCGTGCCCCTGTGTTGCTTCATCTGCATGATGGTGCTGTGCGTTCACCCTGTGTGCTGCCCCAAAGGTTCTGGCTGCATCCTGCTCCCTGCCATCCCCAGCCAGCTCCCTGTGCCAGGGCAGGGGGCACAAATCCTTCTGCCCACACATCCCGCATGCATCCTCACCCTCCCTGCAGCATACAGTACCCCTGTGGTGCTGGGGGCCTGCAGGGGGTGTGTCTCCTGCTTGCATCCTGCCCATCACCCCAAAGGTGCCAGCCCATTGCTGCCCTGATGCAGCACCCCTGGCTGCAGCACCCACACTTGCAACCTGTGGTGGGGGACCCCCGAGGGGGAAAGAGACAAGAGGTGGGTCCCTGTAACATCCAGTACCTGGGAGGGAGCTCCAGGGCCATAGAGGGAGGAGGACCCGTCTCCACAGGAGGGTGGTGAGGCTCTGGTGCACCCTGTGGGGTACCCTGCATGGAAACTGATGGAGACCTTCAATAAACCTCATGCTTCGGCCCTGCTAGCTACCCTGCCTCCTCTTGCATCGGGGCTACATTGGGGCTGGGCACCCCAATGGTGCCATAGGACTGGCCCCATATGGAGATTGGGCGTGGGGCAAGAAGTGGGAGGCATCGTGCTGTACACGCCCTGTGGGACATGCAGAGAAAGCAGGACAGGGATTGGTTTACTCACATGGCACGGCTGGCACAGGGGCTGTACCTGGGGGGCCTGGCGCCCGGGGGGGGGGGGAGAAATCTAGGGCAAAATAGTGGCTCCCACCCTGCTGGAAGCCTGAGCTCAGCCCAGCCGGCAAATAGACAGTGTATAGTTTATTGGGAGGGTTCTCCAGGAGATGGGCTGGAAGACTGAGCAGGGTCCAACTCCAAACAGCAGGGTCAAGAAGTTAAAAAACAAACTGAGGGGACTTTCCCCTGCTGGGCTGGGGGGAGCCTCCTCTGCTGGGGTTGCCTCCCCCCGAGCAGAGGGGACTTGAAAAGCACACGTGGCTCAGGCCAAACCAGCAGGCACATGGCACGGGATCGAGGCGACAGAGCCAGCGATGCGGGGGGAGTGCTGGGGCTTCAGTCCTGGGCTGCAGTGTGGGGACGGTGCTGCGGTCCCTTGCCCATCCAGGGCAGTTCCACATGGGGAGAGAGAAAAAGAGACAGACAGAGGCTGGCTGCTCCTTCGCCAAGGCTGCTCGGGTGTTACAGGCAGGGTTAAAGTGCATAGAGGCAAAGGCAGAGTCCGAAGCCCAGAGAGAGGAGAATGCGTTGGGGGGCCCAGGGCCAGCTCCCGGTGGAGGGGTATCCCCCAAAAAAGGCCACCTGAGCTGCACGGAGAATGAGAAAAGGAGCAGGAAAGAAAGAGAGTTGGGTGATCAGCAGCAAGTGGGTGGCATGGGACCAGCAGACACGGAGGCACGTAGCTGTGGGGCTGGGGCATAGGCAACCACTGGAGGGTGCAGGGGTGGCTGTGCCTGGGTGGGTACGTCACCATCCCAAGGTGCTGCTCCAGTGTATCACCACCATCACTCACCCACACATGCTGTGCCATCCTCATTGGGCTCGAAGCCACGAGCGCAGCGCTTGTTGCTGCGGCAGCGGTACCCGCCATAGGTGTTGATGCAGATGGGTTTCTCCCGGGGGCAGACAAAGGGGAACTCAGCACACTCGTTGGTGTCTGTGGACAGAGGGGATAGGGGGTGATGTGGCCAGGCTGGGAACTGCCAGTGGTGTGCCCTGGCTCCCACTGTGCGTAAGCGTGGATGTGGCCATTCGCAAGCGGTGCGCTGCCACAGCTGAACACTACCATGTCCCCATTTCTGCTGCATCACTTGTATCAGCCATGCACCCCCTGCCCCCTCAGAGCCCATGCTCCCAGAGCACATGCCCAACAGCCATACTCTGGGTTTCAGCCATGCCTGTGTCTGCACTCACCTACGCAGCGTCCGTTCTCGTGCTGGGAGAATCCCTGCCCGCACTGCGTTTGGGGAGAAGCAGACACTGGGATGGGGCAGCCCCAAGGCAGCAGAGCTCAGCCCCGCATTCCTGTCCCTTAATCACTCCCCGTGGGTCCTCACCTCCAGCAGGGTGGGCATCGGTGGTTTCTCTGTGTCTCGTGGATAGGGGACCTCCAGGACAGAGTTGGTCTCACTGCTGGCCACCGCTCGCACCAGGACACGGCCGTCGGGCCACGTCACCTCCAGGCTGCTGGCTTCGTCACGTCCTGTGGGCAGGCAGCCTGTCACTGGGTGCAGGGGGGGGCTGGCAGCATCTTGCCCTCACCCCGGGCCTCACCCAGTCCAAAGTGTGCCACGGGCTCCATTTCACACAGGTACCCTGAGCCGCCATCGATGATGCGCAGGTGGGCACCGCTGCGTCGTGTGAACAGCACCACCTTGGCTCCTCGTGCAAAGGCCCCAAAGCGGGTGCGTGGCACAACCCGCAGCCAGTTGTTGCCAGCACCCTGCAGCAGAGGGGAGGAAGGCTGAGCTGGGGGGACACAGGGATGGAGACATCTAGAGGAGCCCTTTTGCTCACCTGGGTGCTCTTGAAGATGGAGAGTGGCTGTGCCATGGACTCGCCGTGGGATAGGATCAGATCCAGCATCCCATCGCCATCAAAGTCTGTCACCGCACCCCCTGTGCACAGAGCAACAGGTCATGGGTTTGGCTCTCATGGTGATGGAAGCACTCTGGCGGTGCTGTGTCACCCCCAGCCCTGCAGCACCCACCAGTGCCCCGTCCCTCGGGCTCCAGCGCATCCCCCGGGTTCAGCTCTTCTACAATGGGGTCTGAGTGCTCCCTGCGGATGAGCCTGTTGAGCACAGGCAGGGTGTTAGTGCCAGCCCTTGTGTCCCCATGACACCCAGCAGCTCTCCACCTTGGAGCAGCCTGGCAGAGAGATGACACCCAGAGAGTACAGGGCCGTGTGGGGTGCCTGGTGACTGGACATGCACATCTCATCCCTGCTTCATGGAGAAATGATAGAGATATCACAAGGGCATGGAGAGCAGCAGTGCCATCTCCAAACGCTGCTGCAACCCCTGGGGGCTCCCAGCTCCTCCCAAACTACCGCCTTCCACCTGCCTGCTGTGCCAACATGGCAAGGGGGTGCCGCAGAGCAGTGGTGAGGAATTGATCCCCACAATTAGCTGCAGCAGGGAACAAGCTTCCACACAGCTGTGATCAGCAGCATGGGGACCCCAGGGGCTGCTGCAGGCACAGCCGCAGGGCTGGTAATGACATAGGGAAGGGCTCAGGCATGGCTCCTTGATGAGCAGAGTCGGAGCTCTGGCCCCGCACGTGGCACCAACGGAGAAGAGGACGGTGAGGGCTGCTTGGCTCCCGCTGTGGGGCATGGCCCCCCAGCCCTACCGGAACAGGCGATTAGCGGAGGAGCCGCGGTAGGCAATGTTGTTGAAGAAGACCTCCAGCTCCTGATCATTGTCAAAGTCAGCAGCGATGACAGTGCGGACAGGGGATGGCATGGAGAACTTGGGAGTGGCAATGTCCTGCGTGAGAAATGGGTATGGGATGGTGATGTGAGGACACTGCTCCTCAGTTTCCATCCCCACTGGCAACCGGAGCTCAAAACCAAACTGGGACTCAGCACCAAAGCTGGTGGTTGGGGATGTTCCAGCCCCAGCCCTCACCCGAAATTTGATGCGCCCAGGGGCCCCTGCCTGGAGGTAGAGGCGGTGCGGCCCATTCCAGTTGCCATAGACAATGTCCACACGGCCATCACGGTTGAAGTCAGCCAGTGCCACACCACGTCCATGCTGGTAGGGGTCATCCAGCCCTGCAAGCAACAAGGGGACAGGGAGACCGGACACTCGATCGTGAGACAACTCCCCAGGACACGTCCTGGAACATGGCCCCTGGTCTCCATATGGGCCTCCCCATGTTGCATCTTTGCATCTCTGCTGCCCCTCTTGTGGTCGATGGGGCCCGTCAATCCCCACAGTCCCCCAGCACTGTGCTCAGCTCATTTGGTGTCATCTCCCCCTGCCCTCTACTCACCTACCACAGCTGCCACGTCCTGGTATGTCCCATCCCCACGGTTGTGGAACAGGAAGTTGGGGCTGTTCTCATTCCCACAGAAGATGTCAGAAGCACTGTCACTCAGGATGGGGCCTACAGCCACACCACGGCCCCCTGGGGACAGCAGCCAGTGGTAAGGTTGTCCCCTGCTTTGGGGGCTGCATGTCCCTGTATCTGTTCCAGTGTTCCCAAGACCCCCTCCTCTCCCTCCCTCCTCCTTCACTCCCTCTCATCAAGAGCTAATTGAGGCTGGCAGCCGCTTGTGTCACATCCAACCTAATCACTGCCATCGCCATGGTGACAACACTCCTAATTAGCAAGAATTTACCGCCACAGAGACGGGGCACGCGGCAGTCCCCCATGGTGGCTGGCATGCACCCTGCATCCCCAGGACCTAAGGACGCTGCCAGGGAACCAGCAGGTGACAGCGGGGTCCTTCTGGGTGGGTGCCACGCGCAGTGGGGTGGCCACTAGGTGGGGCAGTCAGGCAGGCAATGTGTGGCACATGTGGTGTGGGTCATGGCACAGGTCGCTGGTGCTCACGTCCTCTCCATACCTGTGTACTTGCTGACACCAGCCTGGGCGGCCACGTCCACCAGCACCACGATGCCACGGGCAGGGTCACTAGCAGCCACGTCCATCTCCAGCAGCGCATGTGGGCCCACTTTGCCACTGGCGTAGTTGGCGATGTAGATAGAGTACCTGCCCGACCCCTGCGGCCGGCAGCACCGCCTCAGCTCCCTGTCCCTCCACCTCAGCCCGTGGGGTTGGGTTTGGCCTCCATCCTCCCTGCTGTTGAGTTCCCTAACGCCCATAGTCAAGAGCACCCTGCACTGGGGATGGTTGTGCTTTCCCACTGGGATGTGCCCCATCACCTCCACCGTCTCCAAGCTCAGTCCTGGTGTTCAGCTCATGCCACACTCCCTGCTGTGACAGGTGCCCCCCCGTCCCCACCGCCCCCCTTGTCCCGTGCAGCAGCTGGGTCCTGATTTAGCGATAATCATTGGGAAACAAACTGCTGGGGGAGGAGGAAGAAGAAAGAGCAGGTGACAGGGACATAAATCACCTCGACAGGCGCGTTTATCAGCCAGCGGCAACCGTGTGGACGGATGCCCGGAGCCCTGATGGCCGGGGGGGCTGCGAGCCCTGACAGCCACCAAGCGGCTGCTGGGGGCACCCCCATCCCCAGTGGAGTGGGACGGGGCCTGGGTGAGGGGCTGCCCCACACTCTGCCTGCTCACCGTGCGGTCCACACAGGCGACAGAGCGCCCTGCGAAGCGGCTGGCCACGTCGCGGTTCACTTCGTCGCTCAGCAGGTCCTCCCAGCGCCCGTTGCGGAGTTTGAAGAGCTTATCCGTGTAGGTGGCCATGCCTACGGGATGTGATCAGGGGCTGCTGCAAACATCCTCCCCCTGAGCTTGCCCCAATGGGACATGACCCTTGCACTGTCCCTGTCCCCCCAGCTGTTGCCACCGGCAGAGTTCCCATAACCCGTAAGTGCCACTGGGAGACACATGGAAGAATCAACTCATTAAGTTAAAATGCGTCCCAATGGGGCACAGCCAGTGGAGGCAAAAATCAATGCAGTGCCAGGCACGGGCGGTGAGCCATGGTGCTGTGACAGTGCCAGTGGCATTGCCTGATTTAGGGATGGGCACGCAGACAGCCACTGCCAGTCCTGGTAACTGGAGAATGAAAACACATCCGCAGCAGTGGGACTGGGCAGAGCTGGGATGGAGCAGGGACACAGGGAGCTTTGGGGATCACTCGGGGCACAGGTGTCACCTCCCCAGGGCTGGCATGCCCAGGAGATGCGACAGCATCAGTAAGGCAGGATGAGACTCTGGCTTGGTGCAGAGGCACAGTTCTGCCACCATCACAGGGGTCAGCAAGTGGGGGTACACTCACATCCTGGTGGCATGGCAGTCCCAATGGTGATGGGACACTGCCATCCCCTCAGGGTGCCTTGGGGAGGGTGGCTGGTAGTGCTGACTCAGCATCAGGCTGGGCTCAGCGTCCCGCCCGCGCTGCCATCAATCAATGGAGCCACTCAACTGGGAAATTAACTCCAGCCCGCACACATCCCTCACGCGCCGAAGGTCATGGGCAGCTGTGCCGGCCCCCCCCCCCCTCTCCCAGTGCCTGGAGCTCACCAGAGAAGGCATTGTTGGTGTTGAGGAAGTAGATTTCCTCACGGCCATCCCCGTCGATGTCACACGCTGTCACACCGATAGCATTGCCTGGCCGGTCCCGCAGCGCATAGTAAGGGGAGCTGTACTCATCCTCTGCCACGTTGACCAGCCGGCCCCGTGCCTTGTCATACTTGAGCACCAGGTTGGGGCCATTGTATCTGTAGGCATGAACAGATGGATCCTGGAGTTGGGAATGGCATGACAGCCCCCGCCCCATTCCCTCGTGCAGCTGGCCATGCACTGTGCCAAGCAGGATCTGGGCACCAGCAGCTTGAGGGGCACAGCAGAGACATGCATGGTGTGTGGTGGCTAAGGATCTTCTGCCTCCCTCTTCCAGCTGTGGGGCTGGCTGCCATGGGGAGGGCTCAGCCTGGTGTCACACGTCACACGACCTGGGCGCCGTGGGTAGTCTCAGGGTAGGATGGGGCAGGTTCCCTTCTTGCAGCCTTTTCCCAGGGCAGGGAAGGCAGCATGCAAGGAAAATCTGCTCAGCACACTGTGCCCCACAGGCTCCCCGCCTGTTCCTGCCCCACGCACCGTAAACAAGTTACACAACGGGCAATGTGCTGCTTACAAAACCATCCCGGCTGCTTGGCTCAGCCCTGCTGAGCGTAGTGACCTGGGCCTTGCTGGGTATCCCTGGCTGCCCAGGCTTGCTGTACTGTTCGGCAGACACCCCATGTCCGTGCCCCATACGTCAAGCACAGTGCCAGTCCATGCTGGGCTCACAGGGTGAAATACTCCCTTCCAGGTGAGGACACATGTACAAGCCTCCCTCCTGGATGAGCATGCTATGCCACTGTCTCACAGCCATGCCAGGAGCCTGTGCCACTGTCTCCACTATCCCCAGCCAGGGCAGGACCTGCCAGCAGCAGCTGCTCTGTGTCCAGCCCTGCTCGGGTGCTGGGACAGCACAGCACACGGCTCCTGCATCACTGGCTCCTGCCAGCCCTTCCAAGCCATCACACCCATACAGGGCTATAAAAAACCTCCAGCCAATTAAATGAATCTCCGGAGAGCACTGAGTCCTGTCAGCGGAGCCGAGCTGGCTCGGGCTTGAGCTGCCTCTGTACTGAGGGGTGGGACCCAGCAGTTGGGCAGCTGCCATCATCCCACAGCAAGGGGACCCGACCCCGGAGCAGTGTCCCCATGCAGATGGCATGCTGGCAGTGCCACCGCACACCTCCTCCTAGATGGAGGGATAGGAATATTAGTGATGTGCCCCAGCAGAGCAGTGAGACCAACTGCCTGCAGCTGGGCGTTCAGCTGGGCACCACGTGTGCTTTTTGGAGAAAACAGTGAGTTTGGAAAGGCTGCCAGCCGTGGGACACATGGCTGCAAGGAGCTCCTGGCACTGCAGGGCCACCATGTCTTACTGCCTCCAAGACTGTCCCTACTCACCCAGCCACCACGATCTCAAAGCTGCCATCAGCATCCAGGTCAGTGACAGCCACGCCGTAGTTGAGCTGTGTGGGGTTGCTGTCGTAGTCAGGCGGGAGCAGTTGGTGGGTGACGGCGGTGAACATGGGCTCACTGCGCTGGGAGCCCTCACTGAGCCAGGCCAGGGACAGCAGGCACAGCGCCAGCATCCTAGGCACCTGAGACAGACCTGCAGCCACTCAGCTCTGCTGGTTGCACCACCAAGATCCCATTCCACGGAGCCCGAGCATCATCCCTGTACGAGTTATTCTTCCTCCACCACTCACCATCCACCCCACTCAGTAATGCACAACCCTTCAATTCTCCAGCCCTGAGACCTCAGGCATTTCTGTGCGGCTCCAACATGCCTTAGTTTCCCCATCCTGCCATCACTGTTTCTCTTGGGGACTGTGGGGGGGGTTGTCTGCACAGGGCTGCAGCTATGGAAAGGTGACAGGAGACTGGGAGGAGAGGCTCAATTAACCTGGACTGCGGAGGACTGTGGCTGCCAGCTCTGCTGGCAAGGCTGCGGAGCTTTGGAGCTGGCTCTGACCCGGCTTTAGACTGGGTGACAAGTGAGGTGGCACTCAGGACTGCTGCACTCACTGTGGGCTGGGCAGTCCCCTCCAGAAGAGAAAAGTCCAGCTGCATGGCACCAGCTGTGTCCATCAAGTCCAGCAAGGGGCACTACACCGTGTGGCCATGACAGAGCTGTTCCAAATTCTTTAGGAGCATTCCCCAAAAGACAAGCAGTGGGGGAAGGTGACCAGTCTCACTGTCAGCCTGTCCTCATGCCATTGGCCCTGTGTGGCCAGCTTGGAGAGGGGAAGATGCCCTATTCTTGGACCTTGGTAGATTGTCACCACCAGCCTGCTGCTGCCTCCCGGGGAAGGGAAAAGGCTCCAAGGATCTTACCCCAAGGTTTATCTGGGAAGCGTGGGGACAAGGCACAGAGCATCTGCCCATTCATAGGGACATGAGCATAGGGTTGTCCTCTGATTTCCCAACCTTCATCTCTGTCCCCAGCCAGCACGGTGCAGCATTCCCTTGCCTGGTGCCCCTCCAGGGAACTGTCCCCATGCCATCAATGGGGCTCTGTATCCCCTCCAGCTCCCGTTCCCTGCAGCTTGGCCCACTCCCCAGGCACACCCCCACTCCATCCAGCTGCAGCCGGAATCCCTCCAAGCTGGAGGAAGCTTTTCCAGGAGGAAACAATGTTCCTGATTGGAAACAAAAGGCTCTTCCCCACGGATCCGGTTCTGGGTGCCATGGTGGGGGCTGCCCGGCCCAGAGCCAGGCTGTTTTGGGAAAAGGGAGGGAGGCCCAGGCTCAGTGTACTGAATGCAAGAGGCCCTGTGGCTTCCAGCACAGCACACAGATGTTTGAGGCAACAGGGTCCTGCTTGTATGCCAATGGCAGAGCTCAGCTCTCTCCTGTCCCAGCTCATGTCTTGGCATCCAGTGGCAAGGTCACTGCAGGTGCTGCAGTTACACTGGGACTCCTGCTCAGCATGGCTAAACCTGGTGGCATGGAGCTGAAGTGGTCAGAAGGGACAGAGGGAAGATGGGAGCAAGTCAGGGGTGCCATGGGTGCCCACACAGGGCACAACTGGGTAGCGCAGGAATGTAGTGCTGGCCCAACAGCTGCTCCCTGGCACTGCCATCCCCATGCAAGGCTGCTGCCAAAAGTAGCCTGAGGGTAGAACGGGATGGGGTGAGGGCAACGCCTGGGTGCACAAACCTAGGAAGGTCACACCCTACAGACCTGTTAGAGCAGGCAGGGAGATGCTGCCCCAGGGCTCCTCACGTACATGGCTGTGGTCCCCAGCACACATCACGGGGACGTGGGAGTTGGCCACTTGCATGGCCGCCCCATCCCCGTGACATCGCTGCCGCCATGCTGCGTGTCCCCAGTGTCATGCGTCACCACTGCGGCAACATCCCATCCCGGGCCACATCCCATCCCGGGCCAGCACTGCCACAGCATCGTGTGACATTGCGCAGGAGCCCCACCACACCCCAAAGCCACCTCACAGCAGTGACAGCACGGTAACATCACAGCACCGCATGACATCATGCTGCATGTGTCCCAGTGACACCATATCCCCCTTCCCATCATTCCCAGGCCACCACAGCCAAACCTGCCAGGGTAGAGGACAGGTGAGAGGCATCCTGCACTCAGTCTCCTCTGTCCCAGAGGGGCTGTGGTATCCCAGGGATGCCAGAGCCCCAAGCAGCTCTGATTCTGCAGTGCCTGTGCTCTGGCCGAAGCCACAAGCCCTGGTCTCACTGCTGTGGCCTCAGCGCCGTGCACCTCACACCCCTCACACAGGACCTGGTCCCTGTGTGCATGCTGCCATGGATGCTCCCAAAGGACTTCACGCCTGTAGTTCCCAAGCAGAGATGGTCCCTGTTCTCTCCCATGCTCAGCACCGGACCCAGCACGCTGGGGCTCAGCCAGCAGCAGCTCATGCAGTATGGAGACAAGCAGTCACCTTATCTCGCAGCTCAGCCCGAAGGGACATCGGGTCCTTGGGGGGGCTCAGCCGTGGCACCGCGCAGCCAGCCCCTTCCTGCACAGGTGGAGGGGCAGAGGGACCCCTCCAGCCCCACAGTGACCAAGTAGGGACATTCCCAAAGAGAAGAGCTGCCCTTTCCCTCCCGTTGCCCATCACCACCCCAGCGTCCCCGCGGGTGCTCCCCTACTGCCAGCCCCCACCCTAAAACCCCAGGCAGCACCCCTACCCCCCCATCCCATCCCCAACTCCGCCGCCCCCTCCCCTCTCCACTTCCCAACTTCCCGCACCCACCCCCGACTCCCCGGCAAAGTTGGCGGCGGGGCGGAGGCGCGGGGCCCCCTCCCTACTCACGGGCGCGGGGGGCTGCCCGGTGCCCCCGCGGCGGCGGTGGCGGGGGGGAGCGCATCCCGCAGCGCCCGCCTCGCCGCCCGCCTCCCGGTTCCGCGCCGCCCGACTCCCGACGACTCCGACCGCCCGTGCGGGCTTTATGTAGCGCTGGGCGGCCGCGGCAGCGCCAATGAGAGGGGCGAGGGGTGCCGCTGCCAATGGAGAGCGGGGAGGTGGGGCTGTGCGGAGCTGATTTACTGCCCGAAATTGCAGTGGAAGCACGGCCGGGCAGCGCCGGGTGATACGGAGCCAAAATATGATGGGGGGACCCGCTGAGGCATGTGGCAGGAGAGTGGCTCGTAACCTTCACGGGGCGGTGGGTCGCTCTGTCCCATCGTGTCCCGCACCGTCCCTCACTGTCAGGCCGCCCCCAAAAGCTTTGGGACCATGGGGTCCCAGCAATGCTACCCGGGAGCTGGGCGATGGGGATCAAAATCCTGGCTGCAGCCCTGCAGTCACTCAGAGGCACTTTCCCCCTCGCTGTTTCCTCTCCCTCCCCCCAGTGATTTCCACCCAGAGCACAGAAGGATTTGCTCCCCACTGACTGCAAAGATGCACAGAGCTGCCCCATCCCAACTGCTTTGCCCAATAGAGCAATGTAACTGTGGGTATGGAGAGACGTCAGCCCCCAAAGCTGTGCCCAAGGGCTCAGCATCGTCCCCATGCCATCCCCAGCATGACCCTAGGTGCAGGGCACCTGCTTCACTGTTGGGGACCTGGGGACTGGTTGCACAAGGCACTGCCATTCCAAAACCTTGCAGCTATTGGATGCTGAGCTTGGCTTGCACGCAGCCTGCCTTCCTTCCCATAGTATCTGCTGCAGGGCTGGACACAGAGCTCCCCGTGAGGCCGTGGTGGCACAGGGACGGTGCTGGCAGGGCACAGTTAGGTCATCTCAGCAGAACACATTTACAGGAACCCAGCATGGAGCCTGGGGCTGCAACCACCTCGTTGCACCGGGCTGCAGCAGGAGCCCGCGCCGTGATGGGCTGTGCTGAGTGGCTGATCTCCTGCCCTGCTGAAACCTTTATTTCTCATTCGAACGTGTCTGGCTTCAGCTCCTGCCTGTTTCTAGCAGTTCTCCTCTCCCTGCTGGATTGGAGAGCTCTCAGCCCCAGTGATTGTTTCCCACAGTGCTGCTGCCACGTGACCATCAAGTACCCCTGTACACTCCATTTCCGATGACCCCTTTTGCAGTGCGGCTGATCACTGGGCACAGAATCTGCTATGGGCTCCTGCTCCCCATGTTGGGCTGGTGATGCCCGGTCCCACAGGTGCTGGGAGTGAAGGGGGGACAAGGCAGCATCCAGGCTCTTCTGGGAGCTGCGGAGGGTGAGCACGGCCCTGTTGGGGTATGAACGTGGAGATGACGGAGGTGCATGGAGACTGGCTGTGCGTTGCACGGCCCTGCGCTGGGGACCGATGGTGGCGGCGACGGGGACAATGGACAGGAAATTAGAGCGAGGCGGCAGTGAGACATGCTGCTGGGGGAAGGGAGTCGGAGGGCTGCAGGCAGCGCGGACATGCAGTCTGAGCGCTGCACCAGTGCCTACATCTCCAGGGCAGCGCTGTCCCAGCTTTGCACGGGGTGATTGCCTCCTGGAATCCCCTGCAGCCAGCAGCCCCGGCACCCTGCATCCCTCTGCCTGACGGCTCACAATCATCCGGATGGGAACGAGCCCAGGAGCAGCTGGATCAGGGAAACCCAGCATGTGCCTTCCAGCACATCGCAGCTGCTGCTGCACAGACTGGGTGCAGGTGACAGAGCAGTGCTGACTCCCAGCACTGTCCTCTGAGACGCTTTACAGGCGCTGTCGATGTTCTTTCTGGAGCACCACGAAGGCTGAGACACCTGCACACAGCCCAGTAGGTGCACAATGGGTGCACAGCACACACATGCTGCAAACGCACATCCACATGCATACATGAAGTACAGCCTGCGTGCAGCATCACTGTCTGCACACCCTGCATACACACACACACAGACACACACCATATGTGAGCACCCAGCACGCTGCCCAAACATTCATGCAGCCTGTGCACACCCACTTATGCTCACACACAGCCTGCACGTTGCACGCTCAGGCATGCGTGCAGTGTGCATGCATATACCATGCATAGTGCTCTGCATACTGCTCCTCTCTGCAGTCACCTGCTCTGCCTGGTCGCAGCCAGCATGGCCTGGGAAGCAGCTGGGCAATACACCTTACTCCTTTTTGACACTAGAAGAGGGCACACGATGTGTGGGACATGTTGGCCACAAAGCTGACCCTGGCCCCTGTCACCGTTTCCTTCTCTGGAGGGGCTGTGCTGGGACCTCCTTGCTCCGAGGGTCTAATTTCCACCCTAAATGTATTCATGGTTAATTTATCCCCAGTCATTCCTGTGCTAATGTTGTCTTTTAGCTGAAATAGCTCTTCTCCTCCCTGGCGTTTACCCTGCAGATGTATTTATAGTGAGCGCTCCGTTCCCTTGCAGCCTGTGCTGCGCTGCGCTGAGCTGCCGCCATCCTACTGGGTCCCCTGGGCTCTGCGTATCTTGAGCCACCTCTGCTCCTGTCACCAGCATGACCAAATCCTGGGGACCTCAGAAGGTCCATGGGTGAGTGCTGAAGAAATCCCTTCTTCCTGCCGCCAGCCTGGTAGACCCAGTGGTGTTAGCAAAGAGGCCAGGTCAATCTGAAGGTGCATTGTACACTATTTTCCAGTCCATCTTGTCATAGGATCACTGCGTGCCCATGGCAGCAGCAGGGCAGGAAGGAAGCACCCAGCACCTGACCCCGGGCTCTGTACAGCCCAGTCCCTATATGGCCCCAAGCTGCTACTGTCACCATGCACAGTGCCCCCAGGTCCCTGCTTGGACTCTTCCTGTCGCCGGGACATCATTAGAAATGTTAATTATTAATTATCACTAAAAGCCCTTTTTGCTGCATTGCTGTTCTCTGCTGATCTCTCTGCCCCGTGCTGCCTGTAACCGGATCCACCCGCTGTTGTCTCCTGCCTCATGGTGCCCATCCCTGCTGTCCATCATTACCTGTGGGGCAGAGCAGTGACAGCAGAAAGCCCCGTTCCGTGCGAGACACTGCCCTATGGGTGAGCTGGGCTTTTCTCTCCTTGGGATCTCCTGTAGGATCAGAATCCCCATGGGCAAGATGTAGGATCACGCTGTGTCATGTCCCTCTGAACCTGCTGGGTGCTGTGATAGAGCCAGAGCACATCAGCTCCTCTTGGTCAGGCAGTGGGGCTCCCCGGAGAGGGACACAGGAATCCCCCAGGATATCTCTCTCCGTATCCCAAAGGATCCCTGAAGTCAGGCTGCCCAGGAAGTGAGCTCCCCAAATCCGGGGGCTGTCACCCCCTGCCCCACACTGTTGCATGGCCTGCAGCATCAGGCATGGTCCTGCTGCACATGCTGGAAAGCAAGACAGCATGGAGAGGGAGACAGCAGCAATTGCTCAGGGAGATGCTTGGGGGCAGGCTCCCAGGGGAGAGCGGGGAGGAGCACCCAGGCTATATTGATTCCTGCAGCACAGTGCTGCTTTTACTGCCTGCTTATATCCCGTGTGCAGGAGAACAGAGGCAGCAGGAGAATCCTGCTGCCCACAGCCAGCTCCGCTCCCAGGGGCACTGCTGGGCCCCATCATCTCCCTGCCCACAGCCGCCAGCAGCACCGGCGCCTGCCTGCACCGCGGGCTGCTTCCTCACATTATACAGCACTGTCACGAGCTGCTGAGTCCCCAGGTGTTTGGTGCAGCAGCACAAAGCAAATCCAACCTACCCCAACCCTGAGCTCTCCGCGGTGCCCTCCCCATGGCTGAGCTGCCAGGCTGGGCATGGGAAATGCTGGGTGTGATGTCCTCCTCACCCTGTGTCCTCAGGGCAACTCCTAGGGCTTTTCTCCAGCAAAGCCCTCTGCAAAAGCTTACTCTGCAGAGAGAAAGCAGAGACGTGCTCATAGGGGCTGGGATCCCCAGTAACACAAAGGGGGTCACAGGGTGCACTGCTGGATCTCAGAGCATTGTAGGGTGTTTGGCTCCAGTGAGAGAAAGTGCAGAGCCCCATGCTGCCTCTCCTGCCCAGGGCTCGGCCCGGCCAGAGCTGGACACACAGCTCGCCTCTGATCAGAGCCAGACCTGGAGCCGCCAGCCACTCTTTTTTCTCTGCACTGCTTCTTTCAGCCCGTGGCTCCCTGCGTCCCCCGCTGACGCAGCTGCAGATGGAGAGACAAGGAGAAGCAGGCAGCATCCCGGCCTGCTGTGCCATCCCCAGGGAGGTGCAGGCACAGCAGCTTTGAATCGACGCTCTCTGGAAACAAGAGCAGCCCTGCTATCAGCACAGAACATGTGCTGGGCAGGGGAGCTGAGGATGCCCAGTGTGAGGTGGGGTTCTGTGACCACAGTGCAGCTCCCACCAGTGCTCTCTGTACCTACAAATTTCGCAGAAGCCCTGAGGCCACGATAACCCAGGAAGAGGAGGCCAAGGCTCTTCTGGGACAGCTGGGCTCAAGCCTTTGAGCAGCCCCCATTGCTCTTATCCTTCTCCTTTCCTGGGAGCATGTTGGTGGTGCAGGGGGTCACTGTCCCTGCACGTGGCACTCGAGAGAGGACACCACAGTGTCCCTTGCAGGAAACACAGACTCAGCTGCCAGAAGGAGAGGTGTAAGAATGTCTCCAGTGGGGGAAATAAGGGGTTCTTCCTGCAGCCCACACCTCCCAGTACTCAGACTGCACTCCTGCTGCCATGGAAACTGCCTGTGGAGCATCATCCTACTGCAATAGCTGGGGTAATAGAGCCACTGCTGTCCCCAAACTCCCCTGGGCTGCAGACATGGGCACATGGGCTGGCAGGATGTTGGAGGCTAGGTGTTCCCTCCAGCTCCCAGCCCTGCTGCTAATTTGCCATGGGAAACCATGGGCATAGAGCCCAGCTGAGCATCCCTGAAGAGCCCTGCAATCCCAGACCCCAAAGTCAACAGTGGCAGTGAGCCCCATGCAGGGAGATGGGCCCCTGTGAGGTTTTGGGGTTTGGCATAGTGTCCAGGACTGGATACTGTGATGTATGGGGACACCCCAGGGTGAGGTGGTGATGGAGAGGCTGGGGAAGTGCTGGCAGGGGGTACCCGGTGCCATTCCCAGACAAACACAGCTCCCACGCGGCCAGGGGCTCCGCACTGCTCGGCCTCCCACAAACATAAATCATTTTCTAATTTATAACATGAATAATTGATTTTGCCTCCGTAGCTGGCGATAAATCTCCTGTGCGCACATGCATAAGAAAATAATAATAATGAAAGCGATCAGGATCTGCTGCCATCGATTACACGCAGGAGAAGCCATGCTCCCCTCTGGGGCACAGTGGGGCTGAGGCTGCACCTTGGAGGGTGCTGGGTAGCTCCACATAGAGAGAGCCATCCTTGTCCTGTATGGGGCCACGCTGATGGTAGGGCAGAACCTATACATCCGTGCCATGCCCCGCAGGACTGTGGCAATGGAGTACAGCCACTTTTCCTGGGCTCCAGTCCAAATAAAAGGGAATCAAAGGAAGAACGCATCATAACTTGGGTCCACATCCCAGCACAGCAGAACCAGGGTTTGGTGCTGGCACACACAGTAGGCAGCCTGGAATGCCCGTGTCCCCTGGGCCGTGTCTATCGCTCCTTGTTGTGTCTGTGGAGGAACTCGTCTCTCCCGCAGGTCCCAGCTCGGGAGTGCTCAGCAACAGCAGCGCTTCATTAGGAGCCAGAAGACGTGCGGGTCTCAGGTGTGCTCCCCTCCGCCCGCGCTGCTGATGAGCGCGTGCAAGCACCGGGGCCACGTTCATTATCGGCTCGCGCAGGCAGCCAGCTCCTCGCCAAACCCCAGGAAGGATGCGGAGCGAAGCTGCCCAGCACAGACACCTTCCCCCGTCCGTTTGTCTGGGCATCGAGCGCGCTGACCACCCCGCAGCCCTCTGTCTGCAGGATGTGGCCCAGGGGGTGACGGAGCCTCGGCGATCCCCCAGCGTCGAGCAGCCTGCAGCGCCGCTCCCGCTTTGTACGTGACATTAAGATGTAATGGGAAATCAATGGCAGCCTCTGCGGGGTCAGCGCTGCAGGAAGCGGGAGCCCTGCGCCCATCATCCCCGCTGGCTCCTGGGCACGGTGCCTTTGTCACCACGCTTCTGACACGGTTCTGGCACAGCGTCCCCAGCACGTGGGCTTTCTCCACTCCGCGGACGCGCAGGAGCCCAGCGCGGGTGACGGCACACGCGGCGGTGCCGCGCCGGAGATGAGGGCTGCTCTGCTCACCCCGCCGCAGCCGCCGCCGCCGCCTTCCCCGCGCCCACGGCTGCCTCCCGCCAGCAGCCCCTACCCCCTCCAGCCCCGACGGCCGCTCGGGGCGCGGGGCGGCGCCGCGGCCGCGTTGCGGGGCGGTGCGGTGCCGCCGCACTACAGGTCCCGGCGCTCCCCGCGGCGGGACGGGGCGGGCTCGGCGCGGCGGAAGCGGCGGCGGCAGCGCGGAGCGGCGGGGGACCCCGCGCCGTGACCGGTAACGCCCCTCCCGCGACCCCCGCACGTCGCCCCGACCCCGGCAGGCGGGACGGAGCCGGGGTGCGGGAACCGGGGGGGACGGCGGTGCTTCGCTGAGCGGCCGGGAAGGGGCAGAGCGGCCCGAGCTGTGCGCCCTGCCCCGCCCCCGCTGTGCCATGTTCCCCGCCTGGGGTACGGCGCCGGGTACCGCGCGCTGCGCGGCTCCGCACCTCCATTTCCCCACTTGTCGTCCCGGCTTCCCCCAGCCACATTCGCTCCTTTTTCCCAGGCTGCTTCTCACCGCGTTCCCTGCCCGTGTTTCTCGGATCCTTTGAGTGATTTCCCTGCTCGGCTCGCTATCGTCCGCAAATTTAATTACGATTCACCGCTCCAATGAAAGTTTGCGAGCTGCTGTAAAAAGATACCCCGATGTTCGCGTAAATTGTATCTTGCCCGCCTTATCCTAAAGCTCTGCCCGGTAATTCTGCTGAAATAACCCTGCTGGAAATCCCACGTCCCCCTTCACCCACTGTTTGGGCACCGGGCACTGAAGCAGCCTCAGGGTGCTCGACTGCAGCATTCTTATTCCTTTCTGCCCAGAAATCGGTGTCCGCTGCTCTGCTTCTGCTCCGACCCAGCACCACGAGCTGGGGTCAGCAGTGTGCCCAGGTGTCTGCTCTGTGCCAGGGCTGTTTTTGCTTCCCTGCAGCTGTTTCGGTGAGGCCTCTGCCTCCTTTGCATTTTTCTGGTTAAAAACAGTAATGTTGCCCTTCATTTTTGTTCCGTCATTAATTTTCTCTCCCTCCCTATTTATTAATAGCCCTCTTCCCTTTTGTGCTGAACCTGCCCTGCTGTATTTGTGAAGCCCTTTGCATTCCCCTCCGCCTGTAGCTCCATTTGCTGCCGTGCCATCCCTTTTCTCCCTGCAGCTGTCGAGGGACACTATCGCCCCATAAATCACCTCCTGTCTGCGGTGCTCCAGGTATCTCCTTGGAGCATCAGAAGCGCGAGGCGCGATTGAAATCTCCCTTTTCTCTGCATGTCTGCCTGCACACCGATGTCACTGCTCAACTGTCCCCACGCGTGCTGTCCCCACTATTGAGCGTGTTGCTCCCCAGAGCAGAGCAGGGAGGTGCTGTGGGGACAGCTGCCCGCCGTCCCCTCTCCGGATGTCAGCACCGTGCAGCAGCATCCTAATCGGGGCTGTTTAGAATCTCCTCGTGGCTGCGTTTATTAGGGTAGCAGTATTTTTTTTTTCACCCAGCCTGCAGCAGACTATAAAGAGTGACATTGCTGATGCGTGGTCCCTTATGGGCGATCCCACTCCGCAGTGGCCAAGGTGTTGCCGTCCCCTGCTTGCAGTCAGGGCTGTAGGGTTACGTGCTCTATTGATGGCAGGATGGATTGAGTGGAATTAGAAACCTCGAAGGCTAAAAATACAGCGCCCTGCCAGGAAATGAGGCAGCCTGCTGGGAGGGCGCTGGGTGGCACTTCAACTTTTCCAGGAACTGGCACACTGCGCTGTGCTGCGTGCTTGCACTGAGACCTCACAGCCTAGTGCCAGAGCCATGCTGTGGGGTGAGCTCTCAAGGTCTGGGAGCAGCAGGGATGCCCTGCCCTTTGCAGGGTGAGTGAGACCCACAGCCTGCATGCTGTGCCCAGGGAAGAAGCTGTGTGCTGGCACGGCTACACATGCAGAGGGTGCTCCCAGCACCGTCTGGCTGATGCAGCACCATCTGCTTTGGAGGGTGAGGCAAGGTGAATGGCAAACTTTCGAGGAGCCCATAAATCCCGTGTGCCTTGGAGGTGACTCGAGATGCGCACAGAGCATCTCAGCTGGCGGCATCCCAGCACTGGAGATCCCCAGTCTTGTGGAGGAGCTCCGTGACCCCTTGGTGACAGGCTGCACTCTGATACCTCCATCCATCTGTCTGTCCGGGTGAGGTGGGTTGCACGGGCAGTCCCAGATCGGTGGGTCCAGCTCAGCGTCGGGCACTGCAGCCCACGAGGCTCCGCTGCTTGTCCCCAAGGCTGGGCTCGGTGTGGTTGGCAGGGAGGGGATTGCAGCCTAATGTACCGGAGGTGCCGCGGAAATGAGAGCCTTGGATGAATTCCTGGCCCTATTGATCCGCCGGCAGTTTATGCATCCTGACATTCATAATCTCAGTAGGCTCTGATGTTCCAGATTAATGGGCCCAGGGGCCGTCCATCCGTCACTTCACATTAATTACTGAAGAGGTGTTTTTCCAGTGATTTACCTGACAGCGGCCCGTGATGAATACCCCTAAACAGAGTGGGCAGTGATTAATCACGGGGCCCCGGCCCGGCCCCACTCTGCCTTCCCCTCAGCCACAGCACAGACCCCCACACCATCCGTCTCCATAAACGCTGCTTGATGCATATTTATAGGGGCGCAGGGCCTGGCAGGCAGCGGCGTGCCTGGTTGTGCCAAAGATGATGAAAAATAAATCTCCACTGGGACGGGGCAGCCTGGCACAGCCGCAGCCCTTTGCCAGGACATCCCGATGCGCATCACACTGGCACCATTGCGGTTTGGGCACAGTGGTGGTGACACTTCTCTCCTTTGCAGGCGGTGGTGGCACAATGGAGGCAGAGGGCAGCCGGGCGCGCCGCAGGAAGCCCGACATGGCCCTCTATGTGCCCAAAGCACGGCGGGAGAGAGCGGCACAAGCGGCAGCCGCCAGCCACCGGGAGCCTGAGAAGCTGCACCTGGCACAAGACATCCCCAGGGGTGGCTCTGAGGGGCAGAGGCGAAGCCCTGGAACCAGGACACACGTGGGCAAAGAGGCTGGCAGGGAGAGCAAGGCCAGGGCCAAGGAGCCACGGGCAGCCTCTGCTGGGGACAGACAGGCAGTGGGAGTATCGCCCGATGTGCAGGAGCCAAGCGTGGAGCCAGCTGCTGCGCAGCCCTCAGGCAAAGAATCCTGGGATGCAGGGCCTGGGGAGCGCAGCCATGGGTTGAGGACGGTGCCGGACACTCTGGGCGCCCATCCTGCATCTGTCCCTGAGCATGGTGGAGATCCTGATGATGTAATGGCAGCTGAGCAGAGCGTGGTGCATCGGACAGAGCTGGGCAATGTGACGGAGCTCCTGGGTCACAGCTCTCTGGGTGCATCTATGGAGTGCTTGAGATGCACAGAACAGGGTGCCTTGCAGCAGGCAGGAGGGGGAAATGTGGGCAGCGTACCCAGGCTCAGCTGGGAGAGTGTGAAAAGCCATGAGGAGAAGAGGGAGTGTGATGAATCTGTCCTTGCAGGGCAGGGTGAGGGCTGGGACATGGACAGCACATCCCAGCTCCTGCCAGAGCATGAGGAGCAGCTGCCGCCCAGCAAGGAGCAGGCCAGTTCTGGTGCTGGACACGATGGAGGGGAGAGTGTTCTTGCGCCCCATAGGAGCAATGATTTGGGAACTGGTGATGAGATGAGCTGTGCTGAGGGGACAGAAAGTGGCCCCGGGGAAGGGGATCCCCTGGACAGACCCCTGGCCCTGAAACCCGTTGAGCTGCTGTGCCACGGCATGGAGCAGCTCTCGTCTGGATCCTGGGCTGAGGAACCAACACAAGCAGATGAGGACAAAGGCTGGCAGCAACAGCACCAGGAGGAGGAGGAGGAGGGTGAGGAGGGATGTCCCCATGGCAGCTCCCTAAAGCCAAATCAGCCTGGTGCTGGGACCCCGAGCAGCCCAGGCGGCGCAGAGAGCTGGGATGCGCTGTTCAATGATGATGGGGATTGCCTGGACCCACACCTGCTGGAGGAGGTACGTGTGTGGGGATGCTCTGTCCTTGGGGTGTGTCCTGCTGGGATGTTAGGGATGGAGTGTGTGGGGTGTAGCTGTCCCCATGACCAGTGGGATAAGCCCCACGGTGCATAGCCCATGCGTGAGCCATCACCTCCAGTTGTGCATGGTGTGAGCAGTGCCATGAGGGTGCTTCTGGGCCCCGCTTGGTGCCAGCAAGGCTGGGGGAGTTCTTCCCCTTACCAGTATGTAAAGTGCAATCAGTAGAACATGCTCAAGAGCCATAAACTGCAACAGCACCCTCGTGAAAGCAGGGCCAGTAATAAAGAAACGGGCCGAGACGGATGGGCTCCCATTGAAATAGCAACGTGAAGTTTCCTGAAAACTACAGCTTCTTAATCAGCTGTGGCTCATTACCATCCCCTCCTGTAGGCGTGGGGTTGGATTTACTACAATGAGCAGCACAGCGCTGGGAGCCGTGCCGCTTCCCCACTGCTCGCGAGGAAAGTGTATCTTTTTGCAGCCAGGCTGGAAATCCATTATTGCATTTTAAATCAGTGGCATAAAAACGAGTAATTTTTGGAGCGACATTAATGTAGCTGGAGTAACAAACAGCACTAATATTGTCAAAAACGGACGTCCAGCGTTGACACAGTGCGGGGTGTGAAGTGGCAGATGGTGCCTGGTGATAGCGTATGGGAGGATTTGGGGTTTCAGTGCCCCTCTTGAGTTCATCCCATGTCTTCTGAGCTGCTTGGGGCTGCGCACGCTGCCTTGGTGATCCTCTGTTCCTGCCAGCCGTGTGGCCGAGAGGTGTTGCAGGTAATTTGTTCAGTGGGGAGCTCTGGAGCTCCCTTGTTGGATGCCCCGTTCAGGTGCTCAAAAAAAGGTTGGGTTTCCAGGGAGCTTCCCCAGATAGGTGAATAAGGACCTGAAAAGGGGATTTCTCAATGGGAAGTGGCCATTTTCACCCTTCCACCCCTGTTCCTGGTGGCTTCCCCACGCCTTTGTGCTGCTGGGAGGCAGACGCGTCCGCCGGGGAGATGAAGCTGTTGTTAATTAACAAAAAGGACAAGGAAATTAGTAGTGTTCTTTGTCATAACCGAATCCTTATGCGCTGCGGAGAGCTGGCAGAGAGCAAGATTTATGACGTTCTGCAAGGAGAAGAGATTTCTGATAGCAGACGGCTCTTTAATCTAGCAAGAAAAAGCATCCCCAGATCCACTGGCTGCAAGCTGAAGCCAGACGGATTCAGACTGGAAATCAGTGGAGGGTAATTAACCACGGGAATGATTTCCTTGCAGCCATGGTGGGTGTTGCTTGCGAGGGACGGCACTGCCATCGGTCCTCACACTGGTGGTGGTGATGCATGTGCCCCAATCCTCGCCACACTCAGTGATTTGTGAAGGTCATGGGCTCCACTCACCAGTCCCATGCCCCCTGGGGCATTGCACAGGCTCCATCCTGCTTGGGGTTTTGCGGGGTGCCGGACCCCAGTGAGTGTGTGCAGCTGCCTGGAGTGGGAAATGATCCCGAGTGGTGCTGGGCTGCCCCGCCAGCTCTGTAACTCAGCTGTCCCCTCTGTCCTCACCTGCCCATGAATCCATCTGCTCCATAAAATTGTTGGAACGAGCACTTTTTATTGACTGAGCTGGCTGAGATTTATGGGCTCTAACCTTCCAGCCGTGGTGCGCTCAGCTACGATCACTTGGGGGATCGGGCTGGCGACCTGGCTGAGTTATGTGCCCGCAGCCCCACACCTTGCAGCACGGCATGTTTGGGAATCCCATTGGCACCGGTGCTGCTGGCAGCTGTGTGCCCTCCTCCCCCTCCCCCCCCAGAGTTGTGATGTTGGCAGGGGGAAACGGACGCCCATATTTCAAACTGAAGGGTGAAAAATTGGAGAGGTAGGAAAGAGTTACAGCCATCGTGTTTTAGAGCTGTAGGAAATGCCTGACTGTGAGATGCTCAATGAGCACAGCCTGCTTGGTTTGTTGAGGGGCAGGTTGGGAAGTGACGCGATTACTGCAAGCAGTGCTGTCACCCCGACCAACGGCTCTTCCGTCCAGCAGAGAGGCAGAGCAAGAAACAACAGCTGGAAACCAAACCCAGACAAATTCAAATTAGAAATAAGGCACCAATTTTTGGCAGCGCAGGTGCTGAACTCGTGGAACTGGCTTGTTGGGGAGTGCTGATTTTCCGTTGTGGAGATGGGGACTTGCTGGGCTCCTGTAGTGCAAGCAGACGTGTGGCTTCTCCCTGGTTTTGCAGCTCTCAAGTGGATTTTGGGTACCCTACACCTGGCCAGCACGTATCCGTGTCTCACTGGGATGCTTGTAATAGGAAAAGAGCAATGGGAAAATGTGTGAGCCCTGCTTGATATCTCCCAATACTCATTGCCATTAATCTAGTGGAGCACCAGTGTGCGGCACTGGGGCAGGACATCCCCAAGGGAGCACCTGGGATTTATGGGCTCCCAGCACCGGGTGGGGGTCGCTCAGCGCCATCTCTGTCCCCGCAGCTCTCTGGGGGCCCGGAGCACCGGCAGAGCCTGCAGGAGCCCCGCTTCAACTACTACAGGGCTGAGCCGGCCGTGCCGGACCTCAGTGACGCTGAGCTGCCCCACGTCATCGAGATCTATGACTTCCCCCCGGATTTCCGCACCGAGGACCTCCTGCGCATCTTCTGCAGCTACCAGTGAGTGCACGGCAATGTGCAATGCCATGGTGCTGTGGCAGTGCCATGCAATGCCACGGTGCTGTGGCAATGCCATGCCATGCAATGCCATGGTGCTGTGCTCACCTTCCGTCTTTCCATCAGGAAGAAGGGCTTTGACATCAAGTGGGTGGACGATACTCATGCTCTGGGCATCTTCTCCAGTCCCATCACAGGTACTGCAAGCATCCCATGGGGTATGCAGTGGGTGGGTGAAGGGCACCACGTGTGTGCATTCCTTGGCTGCATGGCACTGTGCTGCTCTCCCTGCAGCGCTTGATGCCCTCAGCACCAAGCACCTGATGGTGAAGACTCGACCGCTGTCCCAGGGCACACGGGCAGCCAAAGCCAAGGCGAGGGCATATGCTGGTGAGTGGGGGCACAATGGGAAGATTCCGCACCATGGGCACCCCAGTACCCTGGGACCCCGACTGGTGCCATGCCAGCTTCCCACTGGGGTCCCCATGATGACACCCCCTTCGCACCCCCCTCAGACTTTCTGCAGCCAGCCAAGGAGCGCCCCGAAACGTCAGCAGCACTGGCACGGCGCCTGGTCATCGGTGCCCTGGGGGTGCGCAGCAGTCAGACCCCTGCCCAGCGGGACGCCGAGCGCAGGAAGCTGCAAGAGGCACGGGGTGAGCTCAGGGAACCTCTCTGTGCCACGTCATTCATCTCAGACCATACGGCCGGGGGAAATGGTGGCTTGGCATTTACTCTTTTTCCCCACAGAGAGGAAGCGCCTGGAGAACAAGCAGCGGGAGGATGCCTGGGAAGGCCGGGAATGAACGTCCTGCAGTGGGATGGTGCTGGCGATGCTGCCAGGGGCACCTGCACCTGGGGATGGAGCTGGTGCTGCTGCCCTGTGGGCTCTGTGTTAGGTGGAGCAGGCACACAGGAGAGGGGCTGGGGCACAGCTGCAGGGTGCTTGAGGGCCGGTTAGGGGCATGCCACGGTGTCCCAAGGCTGTCCCCAGGGCTATGGTGACACATGCTGTGTGGTCACCATGGCCACCCTGAGCGTTGTGAGTGAGAATGTCCTTTATTTTGTTAATAAATACCATTTATTTTGCTTTGCCTTGCCTCCGAAGGGGGGATGCAGCACTGTGGGATGCAGGGCTTTTCCTGCTAGCTGAGAGCATCGTCTGCAGCTGCAGTGCATGTCCATGTACTTGGGGGTGCCCGGGCGGTGTGCATACTGTGCTCAACTTCAAGGCAGGGGTTTCCCCTCCAGGGTGGGCTGGGCAGGATGGCCTGGGGAAGGGCTGGAATGTGCTGGCAGAGGGACCCTGTTTACATCCGCCACCCTGAACAGCGCAATCCTTGTCTGACTGTGGGAAGGGCCAGCCCTGAGCGGGCTCTAGGCTGTGATGTGGGCTGCGCTCCCCACCCGGGGGCTTCCTGCCCTGCCCCCGGGAGTGGTGTGGGCAGCTGGGAGCTGCCTTTGCCCTAGGGCTGTGGCGCTCTATCACCTCACCACCCCATACTCCCCCCTGTATCACCTGCAGGGCACAGAGCCTGTCCTGCCAAACCCAGAACTCTTAGGGCCATCGTTTGTGGGGCTCTCATGCCCTCAGCAGCAAGTGTGGAGCAGTGCCACGTGTCACCTCTGCCTTGCCCTGGCCACTCCATGTCCCCTGGATGTCCCCAGCGCAGTGCTAGAGGAACTGGTCACGACCCTGTGCTGCGGCTGCAGGCCCTGCTGCCAGCTGGGCTCTGTCTCAGCCAGGTGGCCCAGACAGCGGAAAGTTTCAGGGTGAGAGGATACTCTCACATGGAAAGCATCTTTCTGCTGTCCGGCAGTGAGCACAGCGGTTTGGCGCAATGAGCCACCATCAGCACATGCCTTGCCACGGGCTGCACTTGGGGCTACTGTCTCGTGGCCCCTCCACGTGCCGGAGCTAGCACGTGGGGACCAGTCTTGGTTGCACGGGGCAAGGCAGGGGATAGAAGCCTTATCTATGTCCTGCATTGGTGCGTGGGGGTGGGGATGGTATGCAGGCAGGAGGGGGTGACAGCACCTGGTGGCTTGTCAGATAGGATTCTCATTTATTTCCTTTAAAAGGGGAAAGAAACAGAGCAAGGGCATGTTCTCTGTGTCCCCACCCTGTCCCCATGAGCAAGGGCTTCCAGGGGCAAAGTTGTTCCATCCATGCTCTAGGGACACAGGGAACTGCCAGGAACAGCCTGGGAAAGCCCAGCATGGGCTGCACAGTGGCGGCTGAGGGCTGGCTGCCGGCCCACTTTGCCGCAGAGCTGGCTGCCCTGCTGTGTATAGGGTCAGCTGGGTCAGGGATAAGGTGCCCCAGCCTGTGGGTACTGCTGGCCAGGAGCTGAGGCTGTCTGGCACCAGCCCCACAGGGCAGCATGGGAACTGGTCTGGGGGTTAGCAGGGTACTCCATATCACCACACAGCACCCTTGTCCCCTTGCACAGCACCTTTATTGAGGACATAACTAGTGGCAGTGCCTGGGGCCAGGCAGGTGAGGTAGTTGTCCGGGGGGGGCAGCTGAGCACTGGAGCTGGGGTTCCCCCGGCAGCATGGGGCTTGGCCCCTGTACCATCCGTGATGCTCATCTCCATCCTCCATGGCAGAAGAAATAAATAGGGCAGGTGTCGAGTCCCTGAGCTCAGGCAGGTGCTGCTGCAGCCAGGGCAGGAGCTGGAGTGCCCTTGGGTGTGGGGTCGGGGGAGAGATGGGGTCTTACACCAGGTTGTTGGCCAGGCGCTCACGCCGCTCCATCTCATTCACCACATCAGCACCATAGGCATCACCTGGGGAGAGCGGAGGTGTTGGTAGGGTCAGGACACATGGCACCCTCCGTGTGGTCACCCCCCAGTACTCCCACCCTCCTTACTTGTGTGACAGCCATGCATCCAGACACGCTGCCCATCATACTTGCACTGGCACCGCAGCACATTGTTGGAGAAGTCTGACTCAGCCACCTCATGCTTGGGGTTCACCACCACCTGGGGAGGGCAAAGAGCAACTGGGGTGGGGGTACCTTGCCTGCTGCACCACACCTCTGTGCCAGCATTGCCAAAGGTGCCCAGCCCTCCTCTCCCAACGTGGGGTCCCTCCAAGCCCATACCTGGAAGGTGTAGCTGCCTGGCGGCACATCAGTGATGTCGATCCACTGGCAGTCAATGTCATGCCGGTAGGTGTCCCAGCAGCCCACACTCACCCCCTGCTCCCCGAAGTTGGCACAGGCAAAGCGACGCTGCAGTCCTGGGGACAGAGGAGGAACATAAGGGATGGCGGGTCCGGGGGTGCTGCTCTGCACCACTGCTGGTGCCACCTACCCTCGGGACAGTTGGTGTCCTCCAAGCAGAAGCTGGCTTTGTGCCCCTCAGCCACCTTGGAGCCATTGAGCGTCAGCAGGTCATAGTGGGTGAAGACCTCGATGCTGTGGAAGTGCCTGTAGGGACAGGGGGTGAGTGGGGCCAGGGCAGGACGGGCAGCACCTAGAGGAGAGCAGCTCTGCACAAATTACAGCCTTGCATCCAAATAAAGCCCTAATGACAGTGCCGGCCCGGATGCTGCTAATTACTCTGGGCGGGACAGTTTCTGCCAAGATGGGGGCTGTGTAGGAGGAACACAGTCAAGGGGGACGGAGCTGCATGGATCTTCTAGTGCCCAGCCTGGCTCCAGGATATGGGAGTCTCACCGGTGGCACTGATGCCAGGTCCAGGCGTGCCGTCCCATCCGGGGTCGGAAATCAGCCCTGCCCAGGTTGTGGATCTGGGAGGAGAAGCGGAGCAGGCGGCGGTGGCCGTAGGGCCACTGCATGGTGTCAGCAGAGCGGGACAGGCAGCGCTCCTCATGGGCGCAGTACAGCAGCCCCAACGGGCGATCTTCTAGGTAAGCTGTCTCCTGCACCAGTTGGGCGTTCATCACCAGATCCGGGGCATCTGGCACAGAGGAAACAGAGCCGGTGGCCTCTACACTGCCACCCCCTGCTCTGTGCAGATCTGGGTCTCACCAGGAGGATGGGCATCTCTGGGTACTCACGGGTGGTGCAAGTGACCCCTGCTGAAAAGCGTCCCCCACCACTGGGGCAGTGCACGGGGCCATGGCGCTGGCACTGCTGCAGGGCCAGCTCTGTGCCCGTGCAGCGCACTCCACTCATCAGCACCTGAGAGGCATCGGGGCTGCCTGCCCAGTACCAGGTCTCCTGGCAGAGGGAGACACAATGCTCAGATCAGCCCTCATCTGCCCCGCCAGCTCCCAGCACCACTACCAGGGCTTGAACCCATGTGCCACAAGGCTGTCTTGTATGCCAACACATCCCGGCACACTCACGATGCTCACCTGTAGGGCATGGCTGGCAAAGCCCAGCCCCAGCTGCCTGCAGACCACCATGGCTTCGTTGAGCCCCCACTGAGCTCCACACACTGCGCCCCACTGCAGCCTGCCCTGCACTGGCACCAGCACCTCCACAACACCCTCCTCAGGGCTGCGGCCCCCGGCCAGGCGCACCTGTGTGCAGAGAGAGGCTAGGACAGGGCTGCTGTGGGGCAGGAAGCCCTGTGCATCCTTCATGCCACATGACCACTTTCAGCGTGTCCTACAGACCCCACATCAGTGTGGCTTGAGTTGCTCTACTTGTCCCCATCTCCTTAGGCTGCTCCAAGCATCCACAGCAGGAAGAGGGCTAAGGGCTCCACATGGAGAGGCTGTGCAATGGGTCTCTGTGTGGAGGGCTGTATAGTGGGGCGGGGGCTCACCTGGCTCTGGAAGTCCATGTGGGGCACATGGCAACGTACGGCCGCATCGTCATCATGCCGGCACCCACTCTGCTCACCGTCCTGGAAGCGGCACTCAGCCAAGGAGCGCTCGTGGCCGATGCAGCGCACCTCACTCATGTGGATGGGCCCCAGGCCTGGAGCAGAGGGAGCACTCCTGCCTCTGTGCCCAATCTGGATCCCCCTGCACACCCCCAGACTGGGGGACAAGAGTGTCTGGGGGAGGGGATCCTTGCCCTTTATCCACCTCACCTTGACCCATCTGTGCTCCCAGCAGCGCCTCCCTGGCTGTGCCATAGCCCAGCTGCCGACACACCACGCTGGCTGCTGCCAGGTCCCAGCGTCGGCCGCACACGGTGCCCCACTGCCCGTGGCGCAGCACCTCAACCCGGCCCTCACCAGCGTGGGCACCAGCTCGCAGGCGCACAGGAAGACCCTGGAAGGAGGAGCAGGCACTCAGTGGGTGCTGCCTGGCCCTGGGTGCCTGCCTTGGGGTTGGGGCACAGGACCGTGCCAGGGCTCACCTTTCCCAGGGAGACTTTGCGGGGAGGTTTCTTGCCCCTGTTCTTGCCCTGCTGGAAGGCAGGGCCGGGCACGCAGCTGACGATGGCATGCATGCCGCGGGGGCAGGCATGCTGGCTGAGGGCTGGCGGAGCCAGCTGTGTGGGGCAGCGTGACAGATGAGATTCTGTGCCCTGGCACTGCACACGGTGCACCCAGAAACTGCTCTTCTGGCTCAGGTTCCTCAGGCTGCCAAAGGAGAGCAGCGGGAAGAAGTGTAAGATTTTTCTGGGAGAGGGCTCCTGTGCTGGTGCTCCCTGCCCAGGGCTGAGCCCTACCTGGAGTTGGGGTCCTTCAGCTTCATGTTCCAGAGCTTCCTGCAAGGAGCAGAGCCAGGAGGTTTGGGGGCTCAGCACAGCTGCGCCCCTATCCCTGCCTTCCCTGGCACTCCACTGCATGGTGGGGTTCTCTCCTGAGTGACAATCTTGTGCCAAATTCTGCTATACTGCGTGCCCAGGCAGGATTACAGGACGCCTGGCACCGGCAGGGGCTCATTATGGGCTGTATTTATAGCTCAGCATAAGGCTCGGCTCTCCTATGTCTGCACCCATGCTGCACAAGGCGAAGCAGGGGAGCATCCCACAGCCCCTGACTGCTGCTGAGCCCAAGCTGAAGCCCCGAGGAAGGGGACACAGGCATGGCCATGTGCCCTATGCCCCCTGCTACAACTCCACCCCTTCACTGGCAGCCTCTCTCCACCATACCTCAAGTCCCCATAGTACATCCATCCATCCATCCCTACCGGTAGAAGCTGGTGTTGACGTGCTTCTCACGGGGGAAGCCCAGCGTCCCACACACTACGCGGCTGTTATTCTGGGTCCAGCCGGCATCGCACACCTGTCTCCAGCGCCCGTTGTGCTTCACCTCCACCGCTCCCTCCGTCACTGGCAGGCTCAGCTTAGCCCGCGCCAGGATGGGTTTGATCCGCACCTCCTCCAGGCTCAGCCCTGGCCCCTGTGAGGTGGCCACAGTGGGTAATGAGACCCGCCCTAGACCCCCAATCATCTCTATGGCTGCACAGCTCCTACTCACCTCTCCCAGGGCAGCAGGTGCTGATGTCAAAGGGAGGTCGCCACGCAGGCGCTGCCCTGAGCATACCACACCAGCATCCTCACCATGGTGGCAGTCACTCGTGCCCCAACCGTTGTGGGCACAGTCGGCCAGGGAGACCTCATTGCCCCCACACTGCACATTGTCTAACCAGATGGGACCTGGGGGTATGGAGAACTAGGGGTCACTATGAAGGCATCACCCTAGACCCAGCGCCCCCATGCTGACCCCTCCCACAGCATCCCGTGCAGGTTTCTCCCAACAGCTGTTGTCCATCCCGCCCCCCACCCATCCCAGCTGCCCCCTACCTTCCCCCTGGCCGTAAGTAGCACTGTGGGTCCAGGTGATGGCTGCGGTGTAGCCCAGCTGCCGGCAGGCGACGGTGGCCACGTGGAAGTCGAAGCCATCATCACAAACGGTGCCCCAGCGGCCTTGATACAGCACCTCCAGGCGGCCCTCCCCAGCTGGTCCCCGAGGCCCTGCCAGCCGCAGCTGCACCTCGAGTGGCTCCTGTGTGCTGGGAGCCACCTGGCACAGCACCAGCACCAGTGGGAGCAGGATGGGTTTCAGATCGGCCAGCATCACCATCGCAGCTCTGAGGTGGGATGCCTGGGGACAGTCCGACACTGAGCCCCTAGGGAACACAGTGTGGAGGTGCAGCCCTCCTGTGCCTCACAGCATGGTAATGATTGAGCAGCGTCATGCCTCCTTGTACAGCAGTAACATCTCTGTCCCTCCCCTGTACACAGCTTGCAGTGACCCCTCCCTGAGGCTCAGCCCCACATCCACATGCTGTGCACAGCTCCTACCCCACACTCAGTGGGTGGCCAGCAGCCCCAAGCACTGCCCTTATTGCTTCATCCCTATGCTCTTGTCTGCGGGTGGGGATCCCACAGAACCCCCTTGTTCCCCACTTGAAACCCATCGTCTCTCCCTTCTGCCTGCAGCCCCATCTCCAACCTTCTCCCCCTGCATCTGTATCGGCAGCACTGGGAGCTGCTTCTGTTTCCTCCTCCCTCCACCCCCAAGATACCTCAGCCCCCAGCACTCACTCTGGCTGCCGGTGAGGGGACACGGTGTTGGCTCCAGCCACCCTCCAGTAGCTCTCCTGCAGCCGAGCACCGCCTGCTGCTGCTTTTATGGTGTGGCTGCCCCGGGTGGGGGCCCATGCAGCCCAGCCCAGCCCCGGCCCCCCCCCCTCCTCGCACACGAGGCTCAGAGCCCAGCCCTGCACCCTGCCCAGCCAGAGCCTTGTTCTGAGGCAAAGCAGCTTTTGGGGGGTCAGAGCATGGGATGCTGAGCCTGCTGCCCCCTGCCCAGGGAATGAAACCAGGACCCTAGGATGGGACTGTCCCCCCACCCAGCATTCACGGCACCATGGGGCTGGCCCCCAGCCAGGCAGAACATGAGGCTGCTGCATACATCACCCCAAAAGGACCCCCTCTCACATGGGGTGCTGCAATGGTGCCAGGACTTGGGGTGCACAGAGAGCAGGGGAGGGGGTGTGGGGGTCCCCAGGCGCTGCCGCCCCCATTAGACGTGCAGACAGGGGATGCCCCCCACCTCCCCCAAACGTGCCCTGGGAGCAACCATGGGATGGGGCCAACAGCGGTCCCCGGAGCAACCCGGCGTGGGATGGGGATAAACAGGAAGCGCCCGTGCCCTGGTGGTGGCCACCGGCCGGCCAGGAATGTGCCAGTGGCCACCGGGCTGTTTGTTTGGAGTGAAAGCAGCCGGTTCCTGCCGGGAGGAGCCAGGAACAACACGGCCGGGAATAGCCCGTGAGCTCATCGCCACGTCCCGACAGAGCCAGCAGCACCCCGGCACCCACACCCCCACACACGGCACCGTCCCATCAGCTCTCCCCCGGCTGCGGCCATGCCCTGACGCTCGGTGTGAACGCGGCACACCGGGGCGTCCCCCCTTTTGTCACCCCCGGGTTACAGCAGGCACCAACACCTGCAGCCGGTGACTGCAGAGGATAAAAATAGGGCTCTGCAGCAGGGCAGCCCCGTGCGCGGGAAGCTGTGGGCAGCGGGGCGGGCGTGCGGGGCTATTCTCAGAGGAGTGCGGGACTATTCCTGGCCGGTCAATATTGATTCAGGCGGTTCAGGTGCAGCAGCACACAGCCCGGAAACGCCATATTTAGGGCCCGGCAGGAGGAGAGGCCTGGAGCTGAATCGGGAGCATTGTCCCCTGGAGGAAGAGGGCAGGGAAAGGATGTGAGCTCTGTCATCGCTGCGCGTGGCTCTCAGCAGCAGCACGGGGCAGGATGCTGGGAGCGTGGCGCACCCCAGCAAGGGGCTGGCTGTCCCCATTCACCTCTCTGTGACACGTCTGTGCCTGACCCAAGCAGAAGCAGTGTGGGCGACCCTGTGCAGCCCACGCTGGGGGGCATAGGATGTGCTCTGCACTCAGGCCCCAGGATATCACAGCCCAAAGTGCACAGGGAGCTGCACAAAGAACCAAAAAACCGCAGAGAGAGCTATAAATGCAAAGTCCACGGCTAGGTTTATTTCTGTGGATGTCACAGGATGACACCTCTTGGGACTCCACACTAGCTTGTACTGCCCTGTTCACAGGGGATACTACCTTGTATGCTTGGCTTGCAGCATGGATGGGAAGCAGGGGCCACTGGAAACAACTGCAGCCACATGCCTGTGCAGGTGAAGTCAGTTCCACCGCTGCCACCGCAGGCGCCTGAAGTGCCTGAGGACCACCTGGGCTGCATTGCGTCCTGCTGCACCCATCACACCTCCTCCTGAAAGGCAGCAGGAATGGGGCTGCACCACAGGTCTGTGCCTGTCACGTAGCCCTATGTAGCCCTATCTTCCTCCTGCAGCCCCATTCTCAGCCTTGCTTACCAGGGTGGGCTCCACTCCCACACAGGTATAAGCCTGGGATTGGGGACTGGTAGGTTGAGTAGGATGGTGCTGGCCGGGTGAAGTAGAGCTGGTCCAGAGACATCCCTCCATGGAAGATGTTCTACAAAGAGAGCCTATGTATGCGCAGTGTCTCTTCCCCACAGGAACGATGCTCAGAGCCCAACCCACTGGCACCCACCCCTCCAGGCAGCCCGAAGATCCTCTCCAGGTCAGGTGGTGTCAGGATGTCCCTGCCGATGACGGATGCCTTGAAGCCTGGGGCATAGGCTTCAATGCAGTCGAACACTATGGAGGAATGGAGGCACTGGTGGCTCTTCCCACAGGCAGGGACTGGTGCTCCAGGCATTATCCTGCTCCACGTGTGCTTTACACACCTGTGTCTGCATAAGCATTCCGAGCCTTCTCATCCCAGGGCTGCCCATTTGCCAGCTCGTATGGGGTGTACTGGGTGAAGAGGGACACAACGTGGCAGCCTGGAGGGGCCAGCCCTGGGTCCAGCACTGAGGGAATGCACAGCTCAATCATGGGCCTGGGGGAGTGAGAAACAGCCACATAACATTCCCTAGCACCACCAGGGCAGTGGGCAGGGAGCAAGGTGGGCACCTCCTACCTGCTGGAGGGGTGCCCTTGGGCAGCCTCGGTGTAAGCCTGGTGCAGGAGGTGTGTGCCCTCGCAGTTGAGGTGGATGGAGCAGCAGTGGTGGGGCAGAGGTTGGTTGTCATGGGTGTTGGGGGCAGCCAGGAAGCTAGGGAGCCGATCTACTGCCACTTGGATGGAGACCATGGGGTGCATAAGTGCTTCAAGCATGCCTGACAAAGGATGGTGAGGGTGGCTCCTTGTCCTTACCATTGATTTTGGTGACAGGGGAACGTGTGTCAAGCTGCCGGATCCGCTGCACAAAGTCCTCTGGCAGCTGCTCCTGGGATGGAGAGGGCACTGTGGTGATGGGATGACCCAGCTGGGGTGTGACCCTATGCCAAGTGCTATGGTAGCCCCATACCTGTGGGATGAGCTCCAGGAAGGTGAGCTGGGGGGAGGCGTTGGACAACACCACTTTACTCCTCACCTCTGTCCCGTCCTGCATCACAACGCCCTGTGCCTGCCCATCAGTTCCCAGCAGCACACGGCACACAGCCTGGGCAGAGGTGAGGTCACATCACTCAGTTAATCCCCGCAGCCAGCAGCAGACATCCTACAGCACTCACCAAGACCAGAAACCCCATACCTGCTCCGTAAAGATGTGAGCACCATGGGTGGCTGCTGCGGAGGCGATGGCTTGGGACAGGGCCCCCATGCCCCCAGCCACATAGCCCCAGGCACCACGCTGCCCCTCCAACTCACCCATGACGTGGTGCAGCAGCACATACCTGTGGTTAGCCAAGGGGATGAGGTCTGTCCCCTGTGTGTGCCCCCATGACAAGGATGCCTTTATGAGAGCTCCAGTGGCCAGCACACAGAGTCACAAGACCCAGGGAAGGGATAGGACGCTCACCCGCTGCCAGGGGTGTGGGGACTGCTCATGGCCCCAATCACTGCATCTGTTGCCAGAGTGGCCTTCAAAGGTTCTGACTCAAACCAGCGATCCAGGATCTGGTTCAGAAGACAAGGAGAAGCTCAGGGGTGGACTATGTCTCGATCCCCATGAGCATGCAGGGAAATGCCACTGCTGCTAGCACACACCTTGGAGATTGGGGCTGTCAGTACCTCGTAAAAGTGGGGCAGGTGCCGCCCCAGTGCCAGCGCTGTCAGAAAAGGCAGCTCCAGGACCTGCACGGCTGCACCAGAAGGTGGCCACCAGTGCCTGGGGCTGGGCCAGCCACCATCAATATGGGGATCCCCATGTCTCCACATACCTGTCTGCAGCAGGGGCCACAGGGCACGGAGTGTCTGCAGCAGGGAGCCCTGCCCTAGGGCAGTTGTATCTGCAGGGGGGACATCCAGCAGCGGGCTGATGGCAGACACCAAGCACCCCATAAACACCTCATACTTAGGGTAAGCCTAAGCAGGGACAGAGAGTGGTCAGAAGGAGATATCCCACCATGCGCATCCCTACCGCTCCGCTGGGCAGGACAGCTCCTAGGCCAGGCACTGTCCCCGTACCTGAGCATCCTTCTGGGAAAACTGGGCGATCTGCTGCTGGGTCTGGGCCATGTCATGCCCCATCAGCAGGGAGCGGGGTGGGTTCCTGTCCTCCAGCAGCGGGGTAAAGGAGTAGGGGTCCCGCGGCAGCACCCTCAGGCCATGCCGCTGCAAGGCATGGGGTCAGGATAGAAACTGCAGGGATGGCAATGCAGCAGGCTTGCCCTGCCAGCGTGCCAGGAGGGCAGCAGTACCTGCAGCTCCAGCTCTGCATAGATCTGCGGGCGCAGCAGGCTGAGTAGGTAGGAAGCCCGGGAAAACCTAAAGCCTGGAGAACATGGGGTGGTGAGGCATGCACAGGGTAGGTAGTGGCAGGAGGATGTGGTGCACGTGGGGTACCTGGCACGATCTCCTCGGTGACAGCCGCGCCACCCAGCACGTGGCGTTTCTCCAGCACAGCCGTGCGCAGCCCTGCCCGCTGCAGGTAGGCAGCCTGTGGGGAGCATGCGTCACACTGCGGGTGGCATGCATCCCTTTCCTGCACATGGTGACCCCATCCCCTCACCAGGGAAGTCCCTGCTTCCCAAACCTCTGTAGGACCCCCGGTCCCAGTGCTTTCTGTAGACCCTCCTCCCAATGCCGCCCCCGGGGATGAAGGTGAGGGCTCTGTTATCGGTACTCACTGCCACCAGCCCGTTGTGCCCTGCAAGGAGAGAGGGGGATGAGCCAGGGTGGCCCCATGGCACCCTGCCCCACACAAATGCAGAGCACCCAAATAGTGAGACTGGGCATGAAAATTCAGGCATCAGCAAGCTTCTTCTCCATCCCTACATTCCCAGGCCCCACACACAACTCAGCTCTGCTCAGACCCCTGTGCCAGCAGCACACCAGGGAGCTGCAACACATGCCCATCCATGCCAGACCCACATACAGCTAGGGGCTGCCCCACACGCACTAGCTCCTGGCCCTGTGTTACCTGCCCCGATCACCACGGCATCATATTCTCGCTGCAGCTTTTCTGTGGTCCTGCTATGAGCCAGGCGTCCCCACTGTTCATGGACAGCACAGCCTGCACCCAGGCCTGCACGGAGCCTGGCCAACATTTCTGCGCTGTGCTGGTAGCTCCTGGACTTTGCTTTCACAGCCGTGCCTCTCACTGGATTTCCAAGCACGAGGTAGGGACAGGGGCCCAGGGCAAGGGACACCTTGGCACAGGGGCTGGACAATGCATCTCAGGGCTTGTGGGAAGTCTGGGCAGGAGACGGTGCCTGCAGCTGAAACTCAGCCAAGCTTTGCTTGGTAGATGTGTAATGAGTGGGGAGGGTAGGCACAGTCCCACGTCAGATTCTGCCTGATGCCTGCAGCCCAGGGAGCATGCATGGATCCACAGCAACTGGCTGGGTGGGCGGCCACTGAGTGCTGCAGTGAAGGGGACTGCAGCCCCTCCATAGCAGCTGGGAAAGGGACAGCCTAGGATTGGACTTGGCTCTGGCCCCAGAGCTTAGCTCAGTGGGACAAATTCCTGCCCAGCAGCACAGGGCAAAGGCCCTGCCATGGTCCAGTGCTCCCCAAGCCACAGTGCCCAGCCCCAGCTGTGAGGGACAGGAGGAACCCCTGGAGCAGAGAGAGCTCAGAGTGCTTGCACATGCACCAACAGCAGATGTGCCTGGAGGACACATGAACTTCATCAGCTGCACCACGTACTGGCACTCAGCTCAGCACCAATATGCCCAGCAGCTGCACATGGGCAGGGGGTGCACAGGATGCACCCCATCTCCCCAGGCTTGAGGACCTCAAAGCTGCAGCCCTGTGTTTAGGGGTGCAGATAGGGGACACGAGGTGTAGTTTGCAGTGCAGATTGGCGATGACGTTTTGTTCTCTGGCCAAAGCCAGGCGACGAGGCCAAGCCAACACTATAAATCCAGCTTTGGAAATGCACTTTTCAACAAGCCTGTGATTTGCCAAAAAGCTCTCAGCCCCACTCCCAGCCTGTCCCAGGAGGCTGCTGGGTGCTCGCCAACAGGGAGAGGGGGAGAGCTGGGCAGTGCAAGCCCTGACCCGGTTGCATGACGGCGAGGCTGCACGTGGCTGCCTCCAGGCACAGCCCAGCTCACGCGCACCCCCTGAAGAAGCAGCACGAGGAACACCCACACCCGCTTTAATCCCAGTCCCAGCTCAGAGCAGGGGGATGCGGGAGGGTTCCCAGAGGCGCTGGGCCAAGTTGCAGGCCTGCTGGACCACCAGCTCGGATGGGATTATGCCCAGATGCACAGTGAGCAGCTCGTAGCACTTCACCACTTCTGTCTGCTGGTTCTTGCTGTAGTAACGCAGCAGCTTCCTAGGAAGGAAAGGCAGGGATACTCTGCAGGGTATGGTGCTGGCTGTGCCCCTTTGGAACCAAATTCCCCTAGGAGGCTTCTGGCAAGGACATCCATCCCTGCTGGCCCACGATCACAGCACCAGGCTGAGGACACAGGCTGTGCTGCCCAGATGGCACTGTAGCACTGGTGCTACTCTGCTGCCCTTGGTTTCCCCAAGCACACCAAAGCACATGGGATGCTCATTTCAGCATGTTCCCAGCTGCCCAATGACAGGCCTGAGGACTGCTCACCTGTAGTAGTCCCCTGCCAGCATCCCGATGGGCACAGAGTCGTCAGAGAGAACCGGCACCTCCATCACCTCCAGCTTATAGCCCTGGGGATGGATGACAGCAGAGGGCAGGGTTGTACCAGGGAAGAGAGGGACAAGGAGCCCCGTGGTGTGGGCAGAGGGGCTCAGCCCACTTACCAGCTCATTCTCAAACCAGAGGAAATAGGAGCAGCAGTAGTCACCATCCTGCAGCATGAGGGTCGTGTAGCCCTTCTGCAGGTACCGCCGGGCCAGTGCAATCAGGGACCACACCTAGGGGAAGGAAGGCACTCCATGCCTGGACACAAACCTCTATCCACTGCCCCTCCCGTGATCTGAGCACAGCCCTCAGCACCTGGAACCATAGCAGCCTGGTGTCAGGCCCAGGCACTGCAGGACCACTACCTTGCTCCTGACAAATTCGGCGAGGGGCCCCTTGCCCAGCTCTGAGCTGGACTTCTCTGTCACACTGAGCGACGGTGCCATCATCTGTCCAGCCGTGCGGTCGACATAGATGAAGTGCACCAGGCCAGGAAAGTCCTCCAGGTATGTGGGGCTGGTTAAGGGTGTCCAACCACTTTGGTACCCCATGGAAACCTCCCTCTCTCCCTCTCACCCCATCCTGGCCACAGGGACGGATATGACACCATGGTGATATTGCGCCTGCTCTTCACCAGCAGGAAGTCTCGCCAGTCCAGCAGCTTCTCCCTGCGAGCAGAGGTGCAGTGAGCAGCTATGAGGACCCCCCGCTGCAGGCAGTCTCTGCACCCTTCAGCCTCACCTCATCAGTTTCTGGGCTCGGTCCCGCAGGCCCTGGGACAGGCTGTGGCTGGTGGGGGTGAGGAAGAGCTGGCGATATACAGAGCAGAGCTGTCGCTTCACAGTGCCCAGCACATGCAGCAGCCTAAGTGGGAGGGGTCCAGCTTTGGGGTCTGCATTCAGGCAGAACAAGGATCCCATATTCCCCAGCTGCCCTCATACTTACTCCAGATTGCTCCCAGCCTCGTTCCGGGAGAATATCTTGTTCTTGAATTCCACCCAGGCATTCTGCAACTAGAGATTGGGCTCAGTTCAACCACAAAGACAGCAGGATGAGGTCCACGCATTCCCACACTCACCTGCATGTCCTGTCCACTCAGCTTCTTCACAAACTTATCCATGCGCTGCCGCAGCTCAGCCAGGAAGGGGTGGGCACGGGGGGCTCCCACCTCCTGCCCCTCTTCCAGCTTCTTCTCCAGTACCAGGAACCCATCCAGCAGTTGGTGCAAGGTGACGGCCACGTGGCTCGTGGGGCCCTGCCATGGAGTGGAGATGCAGGTCAAGCAGGAGCTAGCCCAACCCTGCTCCCCTCACTTTACAGCTCACCTTGGTCAGCAGAACGAGGGAGATGCCAGGCCACAGAGGGAGGCAGTGCATGGTGTGTGGCAGTAACAGGCAGCTGCCGTCCCGCAGGTTGGCCTCCAGGAAGATCCTTCTGGGGTTCGAAGCTTCTGGGAGCAGAGGGCCCAATGTCTGGAGCAGGTCCTCTGCCATCTGGGCAGAGAGGAGAAATGTTCAGCCCGTGCATCATCTGAGGGATGTGGTGATGGAACCAACATCCTGAAAGCTGCAAGTACCCCGCAAGAGCAGCAGACAGAAGGGAGGCTGCCTGCAGCCAGCAAACGCCTTTTGCAGAGGCCAGCAAATGCTTGCAAAGTAGTGCAGGGAAGAAAGCAGCCCAGAAACCCTGAGGCAGCAGAGGGAGACACCAGACTGCTTTGAGAGAGCCTCAACCCTGTGCCACTGACATTGATGGGGATGCTGCAAGCAGTAACCCAGAGCTGACACACTGTCACTCACAACACAGGGGATGTGCCACATGCCTCCACAGGCTGGGACACTCGTAGCCATAGCACAGCAAGGGAGATATAGTGAGGACCAGAGATAACAAAGAGCACCAGGACAGGCTGAGAAGGCATGGATACAGGTGGAATCATGTCGCCCATGCTTACCTGGACATCTGCAGCATCTGCATCTCCATCACCCACCAGCTCAAGGCTCTCCGACCAGCTCTCACTGCCTGCAAGAAGGCAGCAGCTCCACTCTCCCTGCCAGTCCCCCATGCAGCTCCAAACCTCCTTGGAGCAGGGGAGCCCAAGGCACTGACCAACCTGGCACTCACCTGTGCTCTGTCTGCCTGGCGAGGGCTCAGGTGTGTAGTAGACTTCAGGTGCAGAGAGATCATCAGTGTCCTGCCAGCAGGAAGGGCTGGCTCAGCTGTGCTGTGACTGCAGGGCAGCACCACCAGCATCCCAAGCTGCAGCTCCCAGCTTTACAGCCCCTGGGGCTGCCACCCACTCTCACCTGATCATCTGACTCCTTCTCTGTAGCCCCGTGGGAGCTGGGGTTGCTCACAGGGATACTCTCACTTCTCTTGGGTCCTTGTGGTAACACCTTCCCTGCTGCGGGCTTCCAAGAGGAAAGATGGAAAATCAAAGCCTGACCCGCAAGATATTACACCCTCCAAGGACAACCCAGCCCACTTCCCCCACACCTGTGGGCCAAGCTCCTCCTCCGCACTCTGGCTGGGATACAGGTCCTGCACCAGGAGGATGAGGGTGAGCAGGTCAGCAGGACGGATGGAGCTGGCATTGCGGCTGTGGGATGGAAAGCAAAGAGGTCAAGCAGGAGGGCCAGCAGCTGTCCTGGGAGAGTGCTGGAGCCAGGACCAGGCGCACCTGGAGTAGAAGGCCAGCAGTTTGGTGTGCACCAGGAGGAAGGCATGTCCCACCTCATCCCCACCACGCTCAGGGCTGGCATTGATGTGCTGCACCACCTGCCTCTCCAGGAACTCGATGCACTGCTCACACAGCTGAGGATGGATCAGCCGCTCCACTGCCTGCGGTGTGGGTTGGGATGAGGCTGCTGAGCCAGGCAGATGCAACCGCACAGCGCCAGGGCAGGGCTTCTTGCATCACAACCTGGGGGCTGCCCAAAGATCTCCACCAAGAGCCCTTCTCCAGGATGTAGCATCACCCACTGCCAGCCTGGAGGAAGCCCTGGGATGTACTCAGCAGGTCCCAAGAAACATTACCTCCACGGCAAAGCTCTGGTCCTCCTCCCGCAGGCGGATGTATGTCTCCAGCAGCCCCCTCAACAGGCTCCAGCTGCGCTCCCGCCGCTCTGAATCTGCTGGTCGCAGTCTGCAATGGCCACAGAGCGTGAGCCAGGCGTGAGATGCCCCAGATGGATGGGCATTCCAAATCACCACGGCACCCCAGCAAAGGGAAAGGAGATGGAAGTCTCACTGCCAGGGGGCACCAACTACAGGATATACTCCCATCCTCCCATCTCGGCAGCTCCCCCAGCCCTTGCCGGTTGGTGCTCCCCTGCTCACTCCTTGCGGATGAGTTGGGCATCGAGGGTGACGAGGCCGCAGTGAGCCTCCACCAGGCGCCGCAGCACGAAGAGCGTCCTGCGCAAGTCGTCCTCGCTCTCCGTCCCGTCGCCGTTCACCGCGATGTACAAGCAATCCCCGAACTGCAAGCGGCAGCGGGGTCAGGGCACAAGCCTCGACCGCCCCCCCCGCTCTCCCGGCCCGGCCCTACCATGTGCAGGACGTGGAGGTGCCGCCCGCCTTCAGCCCTGAAGCAGGTGTAGGTGTCCGACAGCTTCTCCAGCAGCGCGGTGCAGGAGATGATGAGGGGCGCGAACAGCGTGTTGAGGCTGTCCTCCAGCGCCGGGCCCTGCGGCACGCACCCGAGTCAGCGTCTCCGAACCCCGTGAGCCGCTCGCCCGCCCGCGGCCGCCCCGTCTCGTCTCACCCCACCTGCGCGGCGGTGGCGGCGGGCGGCCGCAGCCGGCGGAGGAAGGCGGCATCGGCCCAGTAGAAGAGTAGCTCGGCCGCGGTGCTGGCGATCAGCACGCACCGCATAGCCCTGCCCGGCCCCGGGACCCCGCGACTCCGCCCGCCCCGCGCCGCTTCCTGCTCCGCCGCGCGTGACCGCCGCGCCCACGCGCGCAGCGCCTCCGGTGGCCCGGCGCGGCTTTGCAGCGCGCACCCGGCCGCGGGGTGCTCCACTCCGGTTCCTCTCTCGCCCCGCTCCGGTGCCGCCCCGCGGCGAACAGAAGAGGCGGGCGCGGTGGGCAGCGCAGCTTTATTATGCCTCGCGTTCCGTCGCGGTGCGTCCCGGCTGCTCCAGCCCGCACCCCCCGCTCCCGCAGCCTGAGCCGCCTCCGCCTCGCACGGCGAGGAGCTCCCCGTCACCGCGGGCCTCATTAACTTAATTACCAACATTTACAGCCGAGGCCCCGCCCGCGCGGCTCCCCCCGTCCCACGGCGTTCGGGCAGCGCTCGCAGCGGCAGCAGAGGGAGCTGCTTCCATGCTCGCTGCGAGCTCCCCGCACGCGGGGCGGGCCCGGCCCCGACCCTCGCGGTGGAGCCCCGCAGCCCCGCCGTCAGTGCGCGGGGCGGAGCGGGCACGGGTGGGGGCAGAGGGTGCCGAGCTGGAGGGCGTCCGGGCTTTGGGGAGGAGGTGCGATGCGGTGCCCGCGCCGTGCTGCCGAGGAGCGGCGCGTCCCGGGGAGCGAGCGGTGGGTCCGTTGCGGGCCGCGGGCTATCGGTAGCGGCAGGCCAACGCGTTTACGTTCTTCACCACGTAGAAGCTCATGGTCAGCGGGGGAATGACCAGAGTGCGGCCCGCCCGCAGCGGCCGGGGCTTTAGCTCGGGGAGGGTCCCGTCGTCCACCATGGCCAGAGGCTGCCCGTTGAGCTGCACCGACCTGCGAGAGCGGAACAGGGTCAGGGCGCGGCGCCAAGGACGGGGTGGTCCCCAGCGGGAGCCCCGCGCTTACTTGGAGTGCAGCCCATCTTTGCCGTAGGGCTGCAGCAGGTACTGGTGGACGATCTTATCCCGCAGCGTCCCCGCCAGCTTGATTTTCTTCCGGGAGCGATGCAGGTTGATGATGTACAAGGTGATGGAACCCCGCACGTAGTTGTGGCTGCAAAGGGGAGAGCGGGGGCTGAGGGGTGTGTTGACATCTGAGAGCATCACCCCTGGAAAAGGGTCTGGGGTGAGTGTGCAGCCATCCGAGTTGGACATCTCCTCAGGGAGATGTCACTTCCCCATCGTGACAGCTTCCCAATTTCCCCTGCTCTCCTCGACCAGGAGTGGCACTGCTCGAGGGGGTCACTGCAGCTGGGGGCAGCCCCCCCAGGACCTTGCAAGGAGGAGGCTGAGAACTGAGGGAGCTCGGTACGCGAGTGGCGTCTGCCCCCCCCCCCCCCCACCCGGGGCACCCAACTGACAGCTCCAGACACTGATCCTCTGTCCCTGCTTAATCAGACAGCCCCAAACAAAGGCTATAAAGCACTTTGCACCTGTCAGTTACTGGACAAGGTTTCCTACCGAGCTGGAGGCATGTTGAAAGCATCTGGACTGTGTAAAGAAACAGCCTCTCCTCCTCCACAATAGCAACTTGTGTCTGCAGAGGAGGTGGCTGCCTCCCCCCCACCCCCCACTGCTTGCTGGGGCGCTTTGAAAGACCTTATCAGTAAAACAATGAGCAGGCTGGGCTCCTGGGCAGGTAACCTGACCGACCGGGGGCCCCTCGTGAAATCCACCCCCTTGATCTTTGCTGCCGGGGCTGTCCTGCCGCAGTCCCCGTTCCCAGGCGGGTGCTGCCCCACAGCCCCCAGCTTCCCTCGCTGTGCATGGCTCACTTGTGGGAGCTGGTGCAGTGGGCGTAAATGCGGAGCTTGTCACGGATCACCCTGCCCGGCCGGGGCTTCCTTTGCAGACCGGCCACGTGGATGGCCAGCACCTTGGGTCCGATGAGCCGCTTGTACAGTAGGGACAGCCAATAGTCCTGCAGGGCAGAGAGGACAGTCAGCAGCACCAGTCCAGGAGAGTCTGGGCTGCCTGTGTGAGAATATTCCATGCCAGGTGTCTGCCTTGGGGTGAGCTTTTATTTTTTGGCACAGATCAAGCCAAAGTGGTGTAGCTGTTTCCAGGAAAGAGATTAAGGAAGGAGTACATTGCTTTGCACGCTAAGAGACACTGATATCCTCTAAAGGAGCTCAGGCCATGCAGCTTGGTGGAAAGCAGCACGGATGCTATCTCACATCTCATGGACCCACACACAGCCACGCTGCAGAGCCACACACAGCCCACATGGAACAATGACACCTTCCACCCCATTGCTGTGCAAGGCTGGAACCCCTCGATCTATCCCATGCTCCCCACTCTGCTGATGGCAAATTGGCTCTGGAGAGAGCCTGGGGTGCTTCACTCCCCAGAGGTATTTCTCCTCCGAAAGCCGCCTTTGGAGCCAAGCACCCATGACCATAGCGCAGGGAAGCCAAGTATTCAAGAAATAGGAAATGCTCAGCCCCTGTGCACATGCGTTAATGATGCAGCCTTTTAATTACGTCACCACATACTATATTTTCCCACAGGGCACGGCCTCGCTTAGCACACAGGATGGGCCCCAGGCCCCGGGGAGGGAAGCAAGGCTGTGCACTGCTGGCAGCCACCGTCTGCAGGGCCCCCCCTCATCCGCTGCAGAAGCTGGGAGGTGTGCGGTAAATGAAGCAGGGTTGTAGGAAGGGAGGGGGCATGCTCAGAGGGCCGCTTTGCAGGACAGGGCTCTGTCCTTGTTGCCGCAGCAGCTACCAGCCAAGAGGAACACCCATCTGGTTGGTGCCAGCAGTGCCACTCAGCCTGCCACAGGGACATCCAAACCTGCTTCCCACTGGCTGGGTCATCTTTGGCCAGAGGGCTGGGGGAAAACCTCCTGCCCTCCTCTAGCTGCTTTTGGGCAAGCCTGAAGATGGCCTGTTAGCTCCCTGTTAGATAGCTCTTCCTAGCAGCACTGTGGAGTCTGTTGCTTTCTGTGCACTTTTTCATCAGCAAGCTGCTGGTTTTGCTGGCAAATTATGGGAGTGATAGATGCTAGAGGACTCAAAGGGAGTCCTTGGGGACTTGGTGGCCACCCTTCGTGTTCCATGTGCTCTTGGTGCTCCCCTAAAAGCTGTGGTTTAGCAGATCGGTCAGTGCTACCAACCACCTTAGCAGAGATGCTCAGAGCAGTGTGGGGACCAGTGTGTCCCTTCAGCATCTGCAGGAGGAGAAGAAGCTCAGTGATTTTACCCTTCTTGGCAGGCAGGGTGAGCTCTGAAGCCTTTCTTTTAAGAAGGATGTGGAAGCACCAAAGAGAGTTCAAAGCTGGGCCAGAAAAATGACCCAGGGGCTGGAAAAGGAGCCTTTTGCTGCAGCCTGGAGGAACTCAAGCCATTCAGCTTGCTGCAGGGAAGCACTGAAGACAGCTGCAGCTTTTCGCGTCATCGCAAGCCTGCTTGCAGCAGGGGCCAAAATCATGTTCCTTGCAATAAATTACCAGGAGCCAGTGACATCGAGTATTTGGATGATGAATTGCACACGCATTCAGCATGATCAAAACAAAACCTCTGGGTGTGGGCACTTGCCTGGCTGCTGCAAGGCTGTGAGCCCCAACCAAAATCCCATCGGGGCTGCTGGGCACCTGCAACTACAACTTGCTTTGTCTCCTGTTCAGATGGTCACTGAAGTGGGAAGTTGGGTCTTGACACCCATATCTGAAAGCAACAGGGTGGCTTTTTCCCTGGCTGTGTCTGTTTCCCTGGCTGTGTCTCCTCCACGTGTCCTCGTGACCACCTTGCAGCAAAAAGCCACAGCCCGGAGCAGAGCACAGCTCGATCCAGCCCAGTCACAGCAGGACCAGGGCCTTGGAGCTGCTGAGAGCTCCTGTGGTGAGCCATTATACAACCATAAGGCTAGAGGAGGAATAGCAGAAAGGAATCTGGTCCGCTATTAGTCCCTGGGGAACCGAGGGAGCTTTCTTGCTTTAATTACTTTGCAGACCTATTAAGGCTGCTGCTACAGTCCTCAGCGGGGCTGCAGGCACCTGAGCAGAGCAGAGCAGGAGGTCCCTGGCTGGGACGGTGGATTTGCAGGCAGGAAGGGCCATGGTCTCACGCGAGCTGATCTGTGGAGCTCAGTCCAACCACGTCTTCTGTGTGCCAGAGGGGAGAGCTCTCCACCAGACGGGGAAAGCCCAGAGGGTCCCGCTTTATCTCCTTACATGTTTAAATTCATCACAGGAGCTTTTAGAAGCTTAAGCTTTTGGAAAGGCAGCTGATTAGTCAGCCCTTCAGACAGCCCCGCTAATCACATCTCCTGCCTCCAGAGCTGCTACAAAGGGCTCAGGAGCATCTCCCTTGCTCCCTCCTACAGGCAGCAAAGCTACTTTACAGCCTGCCCGAGCCTGTCCAATTGCACACATGAGAAGAGGTTGCTGTAGCCAGGAAACCTAAGCCCCAGACTTGCAGTCTCTCTATAAACAGCAGGTAGGTGGGCACTCAAGGTGCATCCACAGTGCCCAGCCTGGCAGACCCTGGAACTCTCCCACACCATCCCTAAGGCACACACAAGTTTCAGCAGCCTGCTCCATTCCTGCACCACAACCTGCATTTTGACTGCCTGAGCAACCCTTACTGAGATAAGGGACCCGGTTTTTCATGTCTCACAGGACAGAGGAGTTTTTATCTGTCTGCTGAGCCTTGTGGCTTGTTTTTGGCAAAAGCCTCTTCCAGTGACTTGGTTCTGCAGGCCCGGCGGGATGGAGAACTGCCACTTCCCATGGAACCTGTTCCAGTGGTTCAACATCCGCGCTGTTAACAATCTTTATTTTCAGCTTGAATTTGTCTGGCGTCAGCTTCCAACCAGTGGTTCTTGCTCTTTCTTTTTCCACTAGATTAAAGGATCTTCAGCATCCAAAGCTCACTCCCTGTGGAGGTCCGTGCATCCTGTTCAAGATGCGGCTGGTCGTTCCTCCAGCAGGGCTGGGCTGATGCAGTTCTTAACATCACCCGTGACCTTGTTGTGCTTCTTGGACAGCTCAAGGCTTTCCTACCCAAATTCCACACAAAGATCTGGCAGCGGCAGCCCCCTGGGCAGCACAGACTTTGCATGGCACAGCACCAGCACCGAGCCCTGCCTAGAGGTGGCTCTTGCACCCAGCAGTCCTCTGCAGCTGTTGACATTTCTGCCTGGGATTGCATTGCTTTTGCTGTGCTTCTCCTCTTCCTTCCTGCCCCAACGGCTGTGAGTGCATCATCTCACCCCACTCTTTCACAGCTGTGGCCACGATGCCTGCGCTGTGTGCTTATGGGGGCTTGCTTCAGCTTGGTTGCTGGCTGGTCCTGCGGGCGGAATATCTTCTTGTGGTTAGGAAAAGGAAACGAGGTCACGTTTTTCAATGGCTGTCCAGTGAGTCCCAAAGCACGGCACGTGGCACAGCCAGGAGAGTTGCTCCATCCCCAATTACCTGCTAACATGGATGCATACGGCAGCTGGGAGAGGTACAGCCTCACCCACCAGTGCCAGCAGCAGTGCATTCGGGCTCGGCATCAGCTGCTTGTCCCATAGCTCTGGGTCTCCCCAGCAGCACAACCCTCAGAAGTCTGTTGAGCCATTGTGCACTGGCCCTGAGCAGGCGAGCTCCCTCCCCACAAGCAGAGCAGATGGAGCAGCAGTCAGAGTCCTTTTGTCATCACCTCTTCCTAACAGGGTCCAGGCAATGGAGGCGGCAGGAAGGGAGCGGAGCCACAGGATCAGGCAGGTTAGAAACCAAATACAATTTGTTTGCTGTTTTCCCTTCATCTGCTACTTTTCACCATCACACTACTTCCCTCCATTCTGCCAGTAGCTGTGTGCCATGCTGAAGAGCACCTTGCTATCCCCACCACCCCTGCAGCTGGTGGCAGTGGGTAGCTGGGTGCACAGCACATGCATGGCATGGCTCTTCTGTGCACGTGTCCCACAGCCCCAGTGGGTGGGAGCCTGAGCTGCAGGCAGCTCACAGCTTTGATGCCTTTCAAAGTCCAAGCATACGCACTTCAGATACTTTTTTTTTTTTGTGGAGCACAAAGAGGGAAAGGCCCCTTAACCCAATGTGACAGTGAGCAGAGTGCAAGCGCTTTAAATCTGTCTCCTGGTTTGCAGATAAAAGGAGCCTCAGAGCAGGCTCACAGATAGAATGCAGCCAGGGTGTGGGGAGCAGGGGATGCTGCAGCCCTCAGCATAGCCATGGCTGGAAGAGAAGCAGAGCCCCTCGGAACTGCACCAGGCAGTTCCCATGCAGCTTTGGGTCTTCACATGGCCCAGAATTTTATCCCTCTTTCCAGCATCCAGAGCCCATGTACCACACAAGCCACTTCTGTGCATTCTCTCCACTCCCTTCCTCTCCCCATCTGCAGGCATCACTTGCGCCAGAGCCCATACTCCAGTGTGCAGGGCAGATGGGGGTGCCAGACACCCGTGCTGCAGATTTACGGTCACAAAGAACAGCTTCCATGTGTGAGAGCTCTATTGGACCGGCTCCTTCTCCCCACCCTTTGTTGCTCCCCGCATGGTGACACTGTTTCCCACTGCCACAGGGCCCCATCAGCAGGGCAGGGATGGGTGCAGGTGGATGGATGCAGCCCCCAACCCTGGATGGGGGTGGTTATTGCAGCACAGCGCGAGGCAGGAGAGGCTTGGCTGGGGAGAAGCTGGGACCTTCAGCTGTAAGGAGCAGCGTGGCCGCCAAGGCAGCTCGGCTAACGAGCGCTCAGGGGAATGCAGACGTGCAGCAGGCGGGGAGCACTGCTCCCAACCCTGGCACCTTGGCCAGGACACGCAGTAACTTTCCCATTGAGTTCCTCAGTGCCTGTGGGCTAAGCAAAGGAGGTGAAAAATTGCTGGCAGCATCCAAGCGTCCGAGTGCAGCCCCACCAGGCGCAGCCCGCCGCACCGCCGTGGTGCTTTCCCAAGGACGCCATCAATTCACACACAATATTACACTGTCTTTTCCTACCACGGCTGAGCAGGCAGCCTCTGCCATTGCTTTGCCCTGTGATCTCTCGAAGCCTTTTCTCACGCCCCCATATGCTGTTTATTAAACTTAGATGGAGGAAGTTTTAGCACCTAATGCAGGAGAACCTTGTCCCTCACAGCCTTTGGAAGAAGGTTCAAGAGATGCCACAGTTATCAGGAAACCTGAGTTTGGTTTTCAGCTTTGGCCTTTTCGTTGGGTTTGTGTTTCTCTGGCCCTCCCTAGAAGCATACCCAAATTTCTGCACACATAGGTGTAACCTCACAGCACTTCTTTGTGCATTAAGGGGGCAGACATCAGTTCCAGAAATGGATAAAACAGAGGGGACTTCTGTATGGATGAGCATTTCAAAGTTTTGCATGCTCTAGCAGTCTGAAGAGATAGCTCACACTTACCTTGGGGCCTCTGCAATGAAATGAACGTTTTGCACCATTCTGGACTGCTTCAGAGTGATATTAACCAGGGTGATGTATTATGTCTACTGCATGCCTAAAAGGAGCAGATAGCTCCTAAATGCCAGATGGGCTTTTCAAAGGCATTGCCCCATGAAGGGTGAATATCAGTGCCGCTTCTCCCCTCACTTCATCTACTCCCTGCTCCCACACACGTACGGATGGGCTCAGATGCATGCAGACAGACTTACGGACACAAGAAGCTCTGCCTGAAGGGCTTCTCAAGCACATGCCATGCAGTCAAGCCCTGATTGCTTTACGGCTGGCTGCCCCGATCGCTCAAGAAGAAAAAGCACCTTAGTGATACTCAACCAAGTTCTCTCAGAAATAACAAGGCATTAAAACACTTGAGAGCAGCTGCATTAAGCTTGGCAGAAGCATTTATATTCCGCAGCCTGAGCACATCCATGCCCAATTCAAGGCACCCAATTTCTCCTGTTTTCTTCCCATTAGTTGCAAGAGAAGCCCATTTCTGCAGGTCTGCCATTGGATGAAGGCTCAGGTGTGGTCTGAAGGCTCACAGCACGGCCCACAGCAGCATCACCCCACTGCAGAGAGCTGTGCACTGACCTTTCTATTCCTGTACACAGCAATGTCTCCAGTGCATGGCCCTGGCTGTGCGCATTCCCTGGCCCCATGCAGACAGCGTATGCCAGGTCTTACCAGGTCCCTTGTGCCACTCGCTGCACCGTGCCACAAGGGCAGCACCAAAGTGAGCAGGACCAGCAGCAAACTGCCACACTCACTCAGGCAACAGCACAGCCTTCTCTCAACAGCCTCTGCCTTGTGCCCATCCCACCTGCAGAAAAGTCTTTGTGACAGCAGCCAGCAAGTGTGTTGGGTTTCACGGCGCGGTGACCCCGCACAGGTCCATCCAGACACTTTCATCCCCCTGATAGCTCCCACGGGAAAATAGCAGTCACCGTACTGCCATGTGGGTCACAGTCTGATCTCCACAAGCTTTTTTATGCTCACATCTTTGAAGTCCCGGACTAATTTGCACCTGCTCGTGGCTCTTTTAAAGCGCACGAGCAACACTGGTGCTTGTGCAGGACTGTGTTACTGGGACGTGAGCAGCAGATCAGCTCTGGAGCACATGGGAGAGCAAGGAAGAGGCCACAAGAGGCATGGTGTCTGATTTAGTTGGAAAATTATAACAGCAGTAATTTGAATAACTTAATTGTCTTTATCAGCTCAGGGCATATTCCCCAAACTCTCCCCTGGTGTTGCCCTGAAGAAACCCTGTAAACTCCTTCCTGGGGTGAGCAGAGCACCCAGCGGCCCTGTCTGCTTCTCCACTTACAAGGTGAGGGATTTCCTAGACCAAAGGGAAAATAGAACAGATCAGATGGAAAGGAAACCTGCTACTTTTAAAGAGATTTTGCATACTCTTTCTTTATTCTCACCTTGTGTGGGAAGACCCAGCCATCCGGGAGGGGTTTTGGAGAGCAAGGAATGATGCAGGGCATCACTGAGAACCACCAGGTCTCAGCTGGAGATGGGACTGCAGCACAACCTTGCCCTGGAATGCCCCCCTATAGTCACTGGCATTGCTGCTGTGGCACTGGCCTCCCTGCCGTGCTCCCAACCTCTGGGCACTGGAAGAAGTTCCAGCCACAGCAACAAAGCTCTCCCATCTGCTTCCAACATGCTGCATTTGACATTAACTAATGTCTCCTATTAACACTGAATGAAACAGATCTGGAAAAATTCATTTGCAAGCAGAGTTCAAACAGGCCACAAGGAGAGGTGGATTCTCAGCTGTGTCCTGGATATTTCTGTGGCGAAGCCAAGTATCTGCAAGAGGGGTCAGGGATAAAGGCAGCACATCATTCTGGGTGCAGGGAAGAGAAAAACCAGATCCCCCCTAAAACCTGGCTGTGAGAAGGGTGCATCTCTGCAATTGGCCCCGGGCAGACCTACCGGCAGGGGGTTGAAGTTCTGGTCCACCAGGTGGTTGTGGCCATGGTCAAGGAAGGAGTGCCGCACCACTACATCAATGCCTTGGCTGGCCAGCAAGCCCAATGTATTCAGCCACCTGTGTCGAGGAGACAGGGTTAGGCCACTGTAGGGACCCGAGCTTGTCTGTGCTCCCACCCATTGTGCTGTCATCAGCAAACTAAGCCAGCCCCAGCCCACGTGTCCTGGGCATGTTCCTATGCCTGCCTCTAGAGCAAGGAAAACCTTCCTTGATCCTTTGTGATCACAGTTAGCTCTGAAGATTGCAACAGGATCTATGTGCTACTGAGCTGTGCCATTGGAAAAGGCCGAGGATCCAGCAATAGCTGTGGTTTCTAAGAAGGGCAGAATATGGTTTCCGGACTTGGACCTTGTGCTCTGAAGAGCTTCAGTTGCCCAGAAAGGGATGCAAGGAGTGAATGCATGCAAGGGTGCGTGGCTGCAGAATGGGGAAAGGGCGGCGAGGCTGTGGGGTGCAAGCCCCAACCCCAGAGCTGGGGTGCATAGAGGAGCGCTGTGCACAGAGCCTGTGGCAGTGGTGGCAGTGCCCTCATGCCAGGAGCTGTGTCACTCACAGGAACCCGGCCGCATAGGAATCGGAGAGGTTGTTCATGCCTCCAGCAGAGGTAGCACCGACGCCTTCCAGCCAGATCTTCTTGCCCGGTGTGTACGTGTTCACAACCTGCACAGGGAACAACATGCATCAAATGCAGCACCACTCTCCTGTTCCCACAGGGCAGGTGCAATTTGCATGTCTCTGACATGTAATGGCTGTGTTCACTATAGAGACTGTGGCAGGGGCAACCTGGCGGCTTGCAGAGGGAGGAGAAATAGCTGCCACTGTGGGAGCAACATGGGACGGGGCAGCCACAGCTGGGCACCAAAGCATCAGGGGCTCCAGATACACAGGCACCACACAATGAATCCTCTCCTCTTCAGCAGCCTCGCTTCTCCAGGCCGGGCTATGAGCTCCTGCAGCCAGATGTCTGCAAGCTCCACAGCCCAGGAGCACGCTGCACAGCCTGACGGATCCTGCCCCATTAGTGAGGAACACTGGAATGTGCTGGATGGACTGGGATCCCTCAAAGCTGTTAAATACGCCAGCTCTGGGCTGCCTCCCACTCACAGCCTGTGAGAGTCGACATCCCTGACTGAAGCCCCAGAGGTGTTGGCATCCTGCCTGTAATTATCTAAGCCCGCCACCTTCCCCAGTCAGAGAGGAAGCAATAAAACAGGGAAGTGGACAAGCCCAGCTGCTCTAATCAGCCCCGGCAGGATGCACGGACTCAAAGCCAAGCTGGAGGCTATTAGCACCCAGCATTGTGCTTTTGCTCAGCCACACTGGCATTCCCAGGAGAGCTCTTCCCACTCCCCAGACCCAATAGAGGGCAGCTCCTCACTGCTGCGGGTCTGGGGCTGGATGGGAACCAGGACCCCCCCCAGGGCTGCACCATGTCTCCACCTTGCTGCCCATGGCTTTCCTGGCCATCCCATGACCTTCCCCAGCAGTGAGACATGTATCACCAGTTTGGTGCAAGCAGGGTAGGACTGTGCCCCATGCTTGTCCCTGTGCCCAACTCATGCTCCCTGCCAAAGATGGGTCACTCATGCATGGGGATGGTCCCTGGGTTGTGCAGGACAACACAGCAAGCAGCTCCTATCTGGTTTTGCTGTGCCGACCCACGTGTCCCCTTTCCTGGGGCCTCTTTGAGTTGTTTGCTCATCCTACAGTTTCTTCTTGCAGGAATTACAGCAGCGAGACATCATGGTGACTGATACAGTAAGAAAACCTTGACAATACAGGCAAATGGACAGTCCTCTCACTCCAAAACACTTTGCTCTTATTAGATGTTCATCCTTTGTTGCAGGATTGGCAGCTGAGCTGCCCATAGCCCCAGTCCCTGTGGCAGCTGAACCAGGGGACCCCCAAAGTTCCCATTTCTTACAGAGTGGCTGCAGCCTGGAGCTGTGGGCAGCAGGGATGGAGTGGCTCACTGCATGCCGCACTGTCCAGAGCGAATCACAAATCACCCTGGAATTGTAATAGACACCTAGGGCTGGCCAGGTTGCTACCCCATCTCCTCCTCCATCCCCAGGGTGGAGATACCATCCCTCCACCCCACCCTGCAAGCTTGGGATTGCTGCACCAGCCCCACACCTTGAGCAGTGCCCAGCCCAGGCACTGAACTGCAGTACTGTGGGCACAGTACCCACTAACCCTCACAGACTGTGCACTCACTTTCTGGATTTTCCTGATCTGGTCGGACAGTGTGTCTAGCAGGCGTGTTTTCAGGAAGTCGGTCACTTTGGCCACTCGGCCATCGATGTAGTAACTGCAAGGAAAACAAGATGACAAGAATGAAACTAGTGGCATTAGTTCTGCCCCTGTCCGTATCCTTCTGTCCCACTGCTGTCTCACACCAAGAAGCCTTTTTCCCTCCAGGAGAGGACCTCTGCAGAGGTGCTGTGTCCTCTCCTACATCCCTCGTCCTGCTAACACGGGAGTACCTGCTGCCCTGGACATGGCACTGAGCATTTCCCATCCAGGGGATTCCTGCTCTCCACGTGCTCGCTTCAATGAAACATGGTTATAGTGCTGCCAATCAGAATCCGAATCATCTGCATCCAGGTGTGGGAGGAAGGCTTTGAAATGCCTGAGTGCTGGCTCCTGGTTCCAGGACATAAGGTGAAGCAATCCATCTTTGGGGTGAAAACATCCTGAATTGGAGTTGGTCCCAAACATCTTGTCCGGAAGGAGTGATCAGTGCTGGCACCCTTCACACAGCAGCCATAGGTGAGGCAATGCAGAGGATCAGGAGGTCTCAGGATTGGAGCACAAATCCTATAGCACCTACATCTGTCCCTTTGGGTCCCTCCCAGGCATGCTGGGCTGCTGCACTGGGGGTTCTGGGAGCTGCCCTCCAACCTTTGTCATTGGTGCTGGAAAAATGGCAGGGAAAGAGGCTCCCTCAGTACTTGAAACGTGGAGATGTGGATAAGAAGAGCACAGCAGGGCATTTTGGTAATGCATGGGATTGGAGGATGCTGTTACAGACACATACATATGTACCAGGGATTGCATACTCCACTTGTTGTCCTGGGGTGTGAAAAAAAGGCAGCTTCACCTTCCCAGAAGTATCAGCTCCTTTACAGGTATGGTTTCTCTATGAGAAGCATCTCATCCAGAGTAAGGCCCCATGTGCACTGGGCAGCCCATTGCTGAGTGTCTTTCTGAGATTGAGTCTAGCAAACGAGAAAGGCAGCAGTGACGTCTCCTTGCAGGGATGTTGTTAGCAAAGTGAGCAGCCAGCAGCTGTGGGGGAGCCTCCCCACATGGGTACAGAGGTGCACACGAGGGCAGGAGCCTCCCCAAAGGATGCTGCAGCTTGAATCAGGCTTGGCCAGGACACGCAGAACACGTGCAACATGCATGAACGCTCAGAGAGGATTTTAGCTTCTCAATGCTCCAACTCACTGATCAGGTAACGGGGTAAGCGTGCTTGGAGCTGTGCAGGGCTGCAGGGGAAGGCGAGCAGCCAGCACTGCCTGGCCCAGAACGGAGATGAATTACAGACTCAACTTGCAGATGCCCTGAACATGAAGGGTCTCCTCTGCAAATCCTCTCCCAGGTGTGAAGTTCCAGCTTTGTCCCCCCAAAAACTCAGCATCGTGCCAGCCAGACTCTGGATTCACTCCAACCCTCTGTAATAGGGGGAAGTAGGAAAGAGGCATTTTGGCACATCTGTGCTGACAGTACGGTGCTAAGGGCAGAAAGTTGCTCAGGGAGGGGGACTTGGGAAGTGTTTGACGTTGTTCAAATCAACCCTTATACAACACAGAACCGCTGGCTGCTGTGAGGACAGCAGGCCTGTGAGCAGCAGGCAGTGAGGGGGTTTACAGAGATTACTTTTTAAGACAAAATTACAAAGCAGCAGACTCTGGGGATGGCAGATGTTTGGATTTTAGTACAGCACTGAAGAACTGAACAGAAATGATTTTTGGCCTGCTGTGGCAAAAAAAAACCCACCATCACCTGGGCTGAAAACTGGCTGCAAGGCCATAAAAGGAAGGTTGTATGAGGTGGGAGAAGATGAAGTTAAAGATCTCAGCCTACAGCAGAGGACAAGATATCCGCTCTAACCAGGAGCAGCTCTGGGGCACAGCCACCACCAGGGACACTTCACACCTGCACTAACAACCCGGAGAAATAGGGGATGGCACAGGAATGAATAAACCTGCTGCTTCGGTCTCAGGACATCTTGCTGATAGCTCATACCCCATGGCTTTGGGTATTCAAGCAGAGCCTGAAGACAATTCCATTATTTCTCTAAGACTGGCAGAGATCTATTCTCAGGCACCAAGAGGTACATTCAACACCCAAAAGTGGTCAAGAGGGAAAACGGCATCAGCTGCACAAGAACTGTGAACCGAGACCAAAAGGATGGGCTGGAGCTTCACCAGCTAGGCTGAGGTCTATGGAGCCCTGGAACAAACTGAGCAGCACCAACACAGCCTGGTGGGTGGGTGCTGGCAATGGTGTGGCACCAGGGTTGGCCCCAGAGACCACGAGGATGCAGGGCACGTGGGTTCCCATAGCATAGGAGGCCACCGACCTGACTGCTGCCCCAGGTGACTGCTGTCAGCCCAGCACACCTCAGTCCTGTCACCTCTGGGATCACACTGCCTGCCTCACTTTTCTCTGGAAAGATCCACAACTTGCTGCGTGGGACCATGAGCATCACACTGGGTTTAATGAAGGCAGTGCACTGGCTCCTGGGCAGCTGGTTTCATTTACCTCCTTTCATTTTAAAGAGGAACCTTTGCCCCTATTATCTGACCTCTTCTTCTGTTGCAGTTAATTACATTAAAGCCCACTTCCCAAAGCTCAGGAATTTCCGGATCTACTTTGTTGCCTGCTGCTACAGGGAGAGTCTGCTAGGAATTAGGGCACCAGCCTGCTGGGGATGTGAACGGGTCCAGCCTCACTGCCAGCATCACACCAACTGCTACCAAACGGAGACATCCTCTGCTGACACAGGCAGCCCTGTGCTCTGCCACTGTCCCATATGCCGAGGCCAGAGAGATGTCATCCAAACTCAGCACTGCAAAGCACTTTAAGCAGCATCCCATATGTGTCTGTGTGCATGACATCCCCGGTTTGCCACATGGTATGAGTGACTTTCCATATTGGAAGGTAGCATCATATTCTCCAAAGACTTGAAGGGATAGATGTCCATGACTTTGAAGATGCAAACATTTACTTGCCTTGCAAATAAATGAGTTTGTGAGCTGCAAAGACAGCCTTGCACAAGGATTTGCCCATTAGATTTGCCAAACTTTGAGGTCTGCACAGCACTTCAGGTGGAAAACCAGCCATACAGTGACACACAGGAAGGGGACCAGGGCATGGGCACTGGTTAGGGAGAAAATGAATCTTCACTGGATGCAAGACGCCAACCTTTGGAGCAGAGCCAAAAGGAGACGTGGTTGTGAAAAGGGTTCTGAACTGTGGAAATCCACATTCAAAGACTGGCTGGATCCACAATAAACTGAGCATTCGCTCCTAACCAAACCATAAACTAAATTACACAAGAAATGCCAAAACTCTCCGAGCCTCTGTCAGTCCTAATTGCCACACCCTCTGCTAGTGGAAATTCCCTAAACATTTCTGAGCCATTCACACATCCCTCTCCAGCAACACATTACTTCTGAAGAGGGAGGCACACATGCTGAGTTACATATGTAAGTGAAACCATACTAAGAAAGACTGGCAAGCCTTCTTATTTACACCCTGTGTCACTTCTCAGATGTATTTCAGAGAAGAAATGGTCATGTGTTTTCACAGAGGATAGGGATCTCTGCAATGTATTCCCTTCTCAATTCCCCTTCTGGATAGAGTGCAACCTTTTCAAAGGAGTAACAGATTTGACAAATTTATAACCAATATCCCAGGAGAACATTAGGGTTTGGAACAGAAAGGCTCATAGTTGCCGTTAGAGAGCAGTTCAGTTTCCTGCTAATAATTTTCTTCTTGGATACAAAGGAGCTTGTTTTGTTTTGTTTTGCTGTTTGGAGCAGAGGGATGAGACACTGTTTTGACATTTACTCATAAACAGTACAGAAGCCCAGATTGGAGCTGTGGCTATTGTCAGTCCTCACAAAAGCAGACGGGTGCAACCCTCCCAAGCTGGAAGCCCAGGCAGGGGGAGCAGTGGCTCCCGTACCAACCTGGGTGGGAAGTGCTCAGCAAGTGACATCCCAGCCATGCTGCCTACCTGTAGGGAGCTGTAACCCCACCTGCCTGCAGCACCTGGTCCCAAAAGGAAGGATCCCTGAGCCACAGCTCCCTGCATAAAGGCTGGCTGCTTCTTCCTGCAGTGCATCCAAGGGCTTGGCCCAGCCATCAAGCCCTGTTTCAGCAAGCGAATTCCTGGGCTAAGTAAATGCGATCAGCACATCGTGTAATCATGAAAAGCAAACTCCCAGCTGAGGCATAGATCATCATTGCACAGCGTGAGTCTGTAAGTAACACAAATCCCACTCCAAACACTCTGCTACCCCACTGCCCTGCTTGCACAGAGCTGCTGCCTCAGGGAAGCCTCAGGAGTCAGGTAGCAGAGCAGCACGGCAAGGCACGTGGCTCCCCAGAAATGGGACTTGCTGGGTGCCAGCCAGGGCTGCTGCCATAAACCACTCTCAGATGCAGACAGTTGCTTCCACAGGAGGCTCTGAGGTTAACACACCAACACAGAGCCCCTGGGCTTACTTGCAGGAAAACTTCACGTCTTAAAAGCCACTGAGCTCTTTTTAAGTGTAGGTCTCCAGGTGGGCTTTACAAAAGGAGCTGGGATCTGCAGGAGAGGAACAAATGTCCCCATAACCTGGCCAGTATACCTCAAAGAGATTGTGGATGCCCCATCCCTGGAGGCATTCAAGGCCAGGCTGCATGTGGCTGTGGGCAGCCTGGTCTAGTGGTTGGCAACCCTGCATGTAGCAGGGGAGTTGAAACTTGATGATCAATGTGATCTTTTTCAACCCAGGCCATTCTATGATGATTCTATGAAGTGCCAGGAGGGGATCAGCAGCACTGACAGGTGATGGGATACTCTGAATGGGAGGGGATGAGATGGCATGCTCCACTCCAGCAAAGTAGCCTGAGCTCCCTTGAAGACCCAGTGCTAAGCTCAAATTAGGACAGAAGCCCAGCCAGGACCTGAGACCCCAGCTTCACTGCTCAAGACACCAGAGCAAATGCAGTTTTTCAGGACGCAGGGAGGTTTCACCCTGCTGCTTCCAAAGGTGCATGCCATCAGCCTAGCTTTGGGCCAGCTGCAATGGGGCTTGGTTTCCAGTGGGCAGGCATGTTTTTAGCCTCTGTCTCAGCTTTCGGGGTGAAACATGCCCACTTCTGCTGCAGAAGAAGGGGCAATGTCTCGTTTTCCTATTTAAAGGACAAGAACAGCAGATGTGACTCCTACTATTTGTCCCCTTCCACATCCAGCCAGCCCATTCATTTTGCTCTGGACACCGTCAGATCACTCCAATTAGTGTAGGAAAGCAGAAGGAATGGTGAATACCTACTGTTGCCAGGTAACAGCATCCACTGTGCTGCCAGCCACTTTCATGAACCTACAGGAAACAGAGGAAGAAATCATGTCAGTCCAAACTTGTCACAGATGTCCATAAGGAAGGGGAAATCCTAAAACAACCTACATCACAGGATACCACGGATGGTCACTTTTGAAGGTTAGAATGCATACAGGCAACAGGAACCATTGGTTTGGTCAAGAGAACACAATGGTGCTCTGTGGTGCATGGATATCCAAGAGCCCAGGGGTGCACGGATATCCTCACTGCCCAAGGAAGGGAGCTGCATGCCCTGCAGCCCTGACTGCCCCCATCTGGCCTGCAACCAAGGGTGGGAGAGAAAGGAGAAGGTTTGTGGGGAGAGAAGGGACATTTGATCAGGCCAGTTGGCAAGGGGGGGGAGAAACAGCCAGCAAGCTTTGCAGCACACAAGCCTCTAATCAGGTCTGAAAAAAAGAGCAGCAAACTTCAGCCTAAATATAGCTCGGAAACAATCATTCTAACTTTAAATTAATGACGATAGTCAATTATAGACTGGGACGAAAGGGCATCTGGACCCTGTGAAGCATAAGAGGACACTGGCAAAGGCAGAGGTAATAAATCCCTGCGGACAGGAGGGAAGAGACACAATTAGAAATGGAAAAACAATAACGTGCTGTAATAGCACTGATGCGTCCCCACTCCTCCTGCCCAGCAGTGCAGAGGCTGTCAGTTCCCAGGCTCGCTCTCCAGCAGCGCTCTGTGTCCCCATGAGGGGCAGCAGAGCAGTGGCTTTGGGGCCGACTCCTCCTTGGCCATCCAGGGCAGCAGGACAGAGCAAGAAGTACAAATCCTGCACCACTCATGCAGGGCACCTGGCTCAACGGTGCTGTCACTCAGTCACAAAGGGCACCTGCTGAGGATGCTCCTCTGCAGAACTCCCTGCTCGCACCATGCCTGCTGTATCACTGCCAGCACACCCCAGTCCTTGTGAGGGGACCGAAAGCAAAACCCCACAATCTCCAGCATCCCTAGAGTGGCAGAAGCAGTGCCTCTGACTGCTCTATCTCCTTAGGAAACTAACAGACCTCTTTGTTTTCCTTTTCTGTCCCCAGGAGAGTGAAATACATTGACTAGTTCTACTCATTTTCAAATTTTTCTATTAAAGATACATAACCACCCAATTTTGCTTTCTGCATCTATTTTTCTTTCTACCTTTAAATGGAGATTTGTTGCAAGTCACAGATCAGAATTTCCCCTGTTAAATCTGAGTCTTGATGGTGAAGCTGCGCATGGAGCACATTGGATAACTCAAACTCTGGGAACCTGGATCAGCTCAATAGCCAGCAAGTGGTACTGCAAGAGCCAGAGATGAAAGCCTAGTGCAGGTGGAGACCCAGCGGTGCACAGGTATCCGAATATTCACAGCTTAGGAATGCAGATGTTATTAATCCTTTATTCCTGAAGCACCTGTGCTGCACAAACCCTGGATTCCAAGGCCAGTGAAGAACCATGCAGACCTGCAGTCCGACCAGAGCTGGCACATGTCTGTCTGGGATTTCCTGGGCTATGCGATGTGCACATGTGCAGCACCACGCAGGCAGAGCAAACCAGAGGCTTCCGGCATGGATCAGATCCCTGCACATGTGCCGTGCAGATGCTCCGTGCTGGTGCAGTAAATCTGCCATTTCCTTACACTGGGCTCTGCGAACAACACTGAACTCTGAGATGCACATGCACTGAGTCACCTCTAGGAGCCGCGGGACAAGCTCAGCCTGCTTAGGGCAACATCCCATAATTCGGGCGGCAGCCCCAGCCACTGCAGCATCCCTGGCTGGGCTTCCACGTGGCAGAAACCTCTGCACATCCTCAGAATCAGATGAGGCAGAACCTCCAGGTGGGAGAGAATACATCTCCTGTCCTGATTCAATCCCCCCAGTCATGGAGCACCCACTGCGACCTTACGCAAATTGCTCCCATGGCTAATTAGCTTCCAAGTATGTTATTTCTCATCTGAATGTGTCTGTCTTCAGACTCCAGCCACTGGAACTTCCTAGGTTTATTCCTGATACATTAAAGAGCCATTTGCATTTGGAAATCTCCTTCCCATGAAGGTAATTGCTGATTGTCAACCTTGAAATAAAAAATAAAAATAAAAAAAAAACAAATTAAAAAGTGATCCTGTAGCAAAGAATGCAGCTGCAGAAGGGAGACAAATGACCACCTCACAGCCTCCCAGTGGTTTAGCACTGTTTGACTCCCAGAGCTGGACTTCACAACCATGTGTTGCTCCATCTGGTACACCCTGGTGAACTATGCAAGCCAACTTCACCATAGCTTTGCTACCAGAAGAGCTGGCTCTTGAAAGCTGGGGCAACAGCCAGGCTCTGAAGGACAGCACACTCCTATCTATGTGGACTTTTCTGCCTCACCACCTTTCTTAGAAGTCAAACGGGGTCAGCACCCATTCCGTGGCTCCAGCTAGAGCAGCCTACTCCATCTCTGCTCACGTGGAAGGCATCGCATACCTCTGCACATCTCTGCATTCTTGGTTCTATTACATCTTTTCTGAGATGAAATGACTGAGATTGTAGATAGCAATCAGGATGAAGGCACACCATGTACCCATACAACACTATCATCTCATCTATGTCTTTTCTTACTCACTTTGTTCTCCCTGTACAGGTGATGGTGATTTCAGCTTTTCAGCCATCCAGATCCGGTTTCAGTTACAAAGACTGTCTTAACTCTTTCCTCCTGAAAGAGTAATAGATGGACCTCTGCTTGTACCTTAGATCTTCGCTCCTGCTATAAAACCAGCTGCAAAATGCCTGATCACATTCTTCACATCCTGTTTTAATGTATTTATGAATGCATTTCAATGTATTTATGAATGCACGTCCACAAGCTTAATGGCACATGAACGTGAGTTTACGCTGCAGTATCCTTCCCTTTGCATCATTAGTTATTTGTCTTGTGGCTTCATTTTTTCCACAGAATTCTTGCTCTGGACCCATGCAGTATCCTGGTTCAGCCTGTGCCACCCCCCCAGGAGATGCAGCACATGAGAGATGGCTCTTGGGACCAGCAGACTCCACGGGATCAGGACAGTGAGCCACCTTCTGCCATCCGTGTTGCCAGCAGTCCTGGGGACCACCTGGGCAAAAGATTATTATGTTTTGTTCTGACGGCATGAGCCTTAACATATGTTAGCATCCTAATAGCTTTCCCTCATGTTTCTTCTCTTCCTGCACTGAATATATGATTCAGTGATACATTAACCTCGTGTCTGATTCCTGATCTACTGTTAAAGTCTTTGTTAAATCTTTGTTAACTCCTTAGAATCCTACTTTTTTTCTTTTTTTTCCCCCAGGCAAATTCTGAGCAGTCCTGGGATTCCCGTACCCACAGACGCAGTAGGTAGCTAAGGTGTCCTGCTCTCTGACAGCTCAGGCTGCATGAATAGTCTAATTAACACCTCATCAAACTCAACTGTGAGTCCTGTCTGGAGAAATTCCCTCTTGCACCTGTGCACTCACATGTCCCCATTCCCCATTTGTTGCCTCCTGTGCAGCAGGGATTGCAGAGCAAATCCCTGTGGCAGTGGTCTGCTCTGTGGGGCAGTCCCAGGTGGCACTCACGTGCCCTGTGCCATTTCCCTGTGCAAGGTCTTTGCATCCCAGCAGTGAAGGGTGTGCTCTCATCACTGAGTAGGGCAAAGCTTGGTGCAGAGAGCAAGGCACTCTTCATGCTAACACTGCCATCACTGCAGGACAAGGTTCAGACATAAAGAATAAGTTTGGCGTGGTTGCTAGAAATTAAAGTTTAAGAGTAGACTGCAATGTTTGGAATACAGGACATGCAACTGGGAATTGTGATTTTACGTAATGCTTCACACTGAGAAGATTTTCTCTGAGCATCTCCCCGCTCAGATAACTCGGGGCTTTCCCTGGAGAGCGCGTAATGTCAGCTTCTGTTTTCTTCTACTGTTGAAAATCATTCCCTGCTCTCTCTGAGCTCTCCTTTCCTTCTTCAGCTCATTTCCATCATTTATCTCACCAAAATTCACTTGTACGCTCTGTGTAATATGAACTTCTTTCCTCTCAGACTAAGCCAGCCGTTCTGCCTTCTGTGCTGGGCTGTCTCATCTCTCCTCTCCAACCTTAATGGCCACACCACAACCTCCAATTTAGTATCTCTTCCAACCAGCTTGACTTCTGCTGTTCATCACATTTTTTTAAATGAGAGCAAAACTTTGTACCTCTCATATATCAGAACTATGGACTGCATGTACGTGATCTGCTCTGCAGCCTTCATCCAAGCACTGCACAGACCACTCGTGGTGCTCCAACAAGGTGGGCAGAGGGCTTGCCATTGAAAGTACCTCCCTAAATTTCTTCTGCTTGCTGGCTTTTGTGGCGTTCATCTGGGATCTCCAGTGGCAAGCCTTGGCTGTGATGGCTGCAGGTACAGACCATGGACCAGCGCTGTGATGCTCCTGCAGAAGGCAGACAGTTCTCAGTAGCACAAACTGAGAACACTGAAGAGACCTCAGGGAGCTGCTGGGAATAAAGCTCATGCTGTCAGCTTAGGCACTGGGTTTTGTTTGTCCTTTTGCAATTCTGCTTCCAAATACTGCAAGTAAGTGTTTAACTCTTTGTCTTCATTTAATCCAACTTATTTCTTGTCTTTAAGCCTTGCTTGGTAATACTATGGTCTTTATGGAGAGAAACTGCTGGTTTTTTCCCACAGAACCTCTGGCTGCAAGGCTGGACACATGGACTGCTCACCATGAGCTGCAGGCACTAGGTATGGAGTGCAGGACACAAGGCTCAGCCACAGGGGCAGGGATGGCAATGAAGTAACAGTATATATCTTGGAGAACAGACATGCCCCTTGCAGCTCTTTCTGGTCAGCCTGGTGGACTGGAGAGCCTCCACCACTCTTCGTACCTCATTCCCTTTCATTCAAAGACGGATTTCCACCACCTTTCCCACCACGCTGTACACTACAGCCCCACTCCTGGGTCACACATCAGCTAACATGTGGCTCTGGAGCCAAGAGACCCCCGACCATGCTGCTGCCATCTCCTTCCCCAGGACCCTGCAGCAACATGCAGAGGGCAAACATAGCAGCAGGACTTTCCCTTGTCTGAGAGCTCCTTGGCTCCCGTCCCTCTTGTTTTCCTTTCTCAGCCTGCTCCGCCTGGCAGTAATAGAATGCCTGCTGCTCAAGGCTACTACAGCACATTGCAGCTCCCTGAGCCACTCTCACTGTGCTGAGCAAGCCCTGGGGCTGCAGTGCGCACCTGGCATCAGCATGGATGCAGCCATGGTGCCCAGAAGGGGCTGCTCCCTGGCTACCAGCAACGTTTAGGATGCTGGCCTCGCAGCTGGGTCAACCAGCTTTATGGGCTCTGTGTGCTGCTGCAGCAGAGCTGAGAATCTGGCCCTCACTCCCTGCCTGCTTCACCGGGGACCACATCAGTGTGCTGTTTATTGTTTCTGCCAGATCATTCATGCAGATGTTAATGAATGTGAGACCCAGCTTTGCTCCCAGCAGAGTCCCTTCCACACCTCCCCCTGTCCAGCCCTCTGCGCTGGAGTTTCTGTTTACAGTCCTGCAGGGAATTTCCCCGCTGCTGGATGGTCTTCGAGCCCCCACGGTCCCAATTCTTGCTGCCAGCAGGCTCCCACACCTCCCTGGTTCCTGTAGCTGGCCAATGTCACCTCCAGCTGTTCAAGTCCCTCACTGTCGCCATTTCTTCCCCACACTCCTCTCTTCAGCCTCCTCAAACTCCAGCCAGACCTGCCTGTTCTCCTATCCATCGGTTTAAGAATATGCCAGCAGATCCACCCCAGCATCGCTGTCCTTTCCTGAGTGCCATTTTTACCTAAAGAGATGAAAAAGAAACCAAGAAGCTGAAGCCAGAGTGTCAATACAATCAATGGAAGTCACAGTGGCATGACTGTGGGATGTATTGGTGGAAAAGCATCATAGCACTGAATGGTGCCAGCTACAGTGTGACAGGCAAAACCTTCTTCAAGGGACAGCAGGAAGGGAGGAAAGGGCATTTCCCAGACAGGTCATGAACTCTGCTGGTGAAAGGGATCTGAATCTCAGTACCACAAGCAGAAAAACTGTTTGTGTAACTTGGTCAGAATCAATGTGAGCAATCATGAGCAAAAATGCTTTGACAATGGCTGAGTGCCATACATTATCCTCTGCACTGTAATTCTTGTCCTGGCCAGGACGCAGCAGTGATGAAGGGCACTTACCAGCTTTCCTTCTGCATGGATAGAGAAAGCACAGCAAGAAGCAGCTAACAAACAGAAGGAGCAAAGTGGTGCCAGGACCCACCTCCTGGCCTCAAAACCTGTAGCTGTGCAGCAGCCTCTAACTGCATCCCTGAATCCCAGTGGGATGAGCACCTCAGTCTTCCTGTAACTGGGAAACACTGGAAACACTTGGGGAATGGCAGTTGGCCCAGCCCAAACAAAACAGTATCACTTACCCTTCCAAGAGAGCCATGACATTCTTCCTGGGTCTCCCAATGTTCGGTCCATAGAGGTTTGCTCTGGAATAGGTACGGATGAGCTGCAGCAGGCTCCTCAGCTGAATGTAGTCCTTCCCCAGCTGGCTGCCATTCACTGAGCGGCCAATCAAGGTCCGGTAGTTATTGGGCTCTGGGAAAATAAGAACAGATGGGCAAGGCTTGCTAGCTCTGCTCTTCTATCTCCTCTTCTGGAGAGAGCTCACATACTGTCACACAGCTCCTCAGATCAGTCAGCAGCACAGAGCTGCTGAGCAGTGGATGTGAGCTGTGACCACTCTCCTTTGCCAGTTGAACAGAGGCTGTGGGCCTTCTCCTCCAGAGTGAGCCCCTATGGCTTGAGCTGGGTGAGGACCTGCGATAATTTCTATCACCCTCCTGTGCCCAGGGGATGCCTGCTTCCCTTGGCACTGCAGCTGCTGTGCAGGTCCATGCAGCTGCTGCTCTGCCCACCCCAGGACCAGCCATGCCCCACAGCAGCACTTCAAATCCCTCTGGACATACATCCAAGTGTCCTGGTACTCACAGACATTCTCTTCCCAAAGAGAACACCGCTCGGCATTCCCAGGTCGCCCTGTTCCCACACTCACCATTGCCCAGCTCCCAGGAGATGTTGTATTTCTTGCTGGCACTGTACTTCAGCAGGCTGAGTGCATTGGAGCTGTTCCAAGAGTTATTGGGATTTCGGCGCAGAGCATTCAGTGCAAAGATCAGGTGAAGGCCAGAGCAGTCAGCAAAGTTATAGAGTTTGTCTAGAGACCTGGCTGGGAAGAAACAAAACACAGCTTGTAATTCAAATGAAAGCCAGTTCCAGGGAGGTTCAAATGATCCTGCTGTCCATCAGACCTCAGCTCCTGTGTGGATGAACTGGGGTCAGGTGCCACCCCTGTGACATCTGTAACTGCAGAAGCGCACCTGACCTTTGAAACTGGGATAGGATTCCAGGCACGGGCTAAACTCCTTCCAGCATGGAACTTGGACGCTCTCCACTGCTGTGTCGAAGCTAAGGGCAGCGTTACCAGAGACGAGAGGCTTTATAATGTCTCTTTTCATCTGCTCCTGGCAAGGAAATAGCAGCTTCTCCTGAGCTCATCCCACCTGGCACTGCTTCTGGGGCAGCGCCGGGGAGGAGAGGAGCTGCAGAAGGAACCATCGGGTCAGGGTCACCTCCTGCACACTGTGACAGCACCATGGGTAATTCCTGGGCCTGGGGTCATCGTTGGCTCCGGTCCCATCCTTGTCCCCAGTCTTCCCAGAGAGCTGAGAGCTGTGGAGCCCCAGGGATGGGGAGGCTGAGGGCAGGCTGGGGACTATGGAGCAGTGAGTCCTGGAGACATCTTAGGCAAGCAACCATGCTGCTTGGCAGCACTCACACAGCGTAAGGAGATGATCAAAAGCCACAGCAATGTGTCAAGAACAAACCAAGCTGAAGTCTTCACCTGACAGAACAATAGCACCACTGTAGGTCTTATACCTTGATGATTTTTAAGGCTTTTGACATGACTGCACATCAAGTTCTCTCTGGCAAGCAAGGTGACCGTGCTGCAAGAGGAGATGCGTACATTGAGAACCGCTATCGGTAATGTTCAGTGGAAGAAACCAAAGGGTGCAGGCAGCCTGCCCTGAATCTTCTTACACTTTGCCAGTAAAGAAGAGCACCTCAGAGCTGCTCGGGCATTAAGGTGCTGCTGTGCACCTCCATGGCCAACAGAGCTGAAGAGGATAGCGAGGAGACATGGCATGTGGCAGTGTTGTGCCACTGCTGTGCCACACTACATGCACGTGGCACAAGAAAGCACTGTGACCCGTCCTGGTCCCTGAGAGCCACAGCAAATGTGGAGCTGCCCCTGAGGTCTGAGGAGAATAAACTTATTTTTAAAGCACTGCATTAGGAGGCTCACAGAACTCAGCTGAGTTGTTGCTTATTAGATTGCAGCAAAGGCATGGGAAGACGAAAGGAAAAATGTAGAAAAGAAATTGCTAATCCTCGTGTAGGCTTTTTTTTTTTTTTTTTTTTTTTTTTTTTTGTAATGCTTCTAGTTGTTTAAGTGAAAAGTAGCTGAGTTAGATTAACCTAATGCATTCATCCCACTGGCTCAGGCACATTAGCTGGTTTTCTGGATGCTTAGTGGATTAGAGACAGATACAGTTACTTAATACCCATTTACTTCAGACCTCCGGGCAAAAAGCTGCACTTGAAATGACATTTCTATGAAGGGAATAACATAGACAACCGCATGACAACAGGAAGACAGCCGAAAGGTGTCACCTGCAGCTCCCCTGATAGAAATGAAATCTTTTCGCCAGTGCAAAACAGCCATAGTTCTTAAATGCTACAGGAGGGATTTTGTTTCTATTTAGAAGTCTCCTTAGAGGGCTGGGAATTGATTTTCCATGCATCGACCGGAGGAAACAAGCCGCCTGTTCGCCCCAGCTCAGGCCCTGCCACTGTGAAATTCTATTTTCCCCACGACACTGTTTCTGTGAGCCTGCATACAGAGGTACCTCATGCATTTCATGCTCTGCCACGACTTTCCAAGCTGGAAACCACCACGGGATGGTAGGGAAGGGAACCACCAACCTAACAGGAGACCCTAACAGACTCGATGCTCAGCTGGCACCAGCTGCCCACCCACTGTGCTCATCTGACGTCTCTATTGTAATCAGCATTGAGGTGGGAAGAGCTCAGCAACAGGTCACTAAACCACAGTGCAAACCATATTGTGAAGACCCTGAGCAATGTCCAGCCCTTTATAAGTACAAACGGCCCAAAGAAATTGCTATAAATATTTTACTGCCATGACTAGGGATGGCCACATTACTTCTGAATAATGAGAACATGAAGAATCGCAGTATTATTAACAGCTGGCTAAAACTCACTTTGAATTCTGGATAATTGCACCATTTTTTCTTCATCGAACACAGAAAATCTTCCAGGAATTTAACCTTTCCCCAGCTAACAGATCATTAGGCAAGGCTTTCACAAAGCTTTTCAATAGACAAAGCCATTGTCGTACCAGAATGATTCTTAATAGAGCAGAACTGGATTTATACGATGCTCTCGCTGCCCCTTTTCCCCCTCCACCCACTGCAGGCACACATACTCAAAGAGGGAATAAAGCAAATAAAAGAAACCCATCTACGTTAGCATTAAAAAAAAAAAAAAAAAAAAAAAAGCAATAAAGCACTCACTTTAGGGCGTATAGGTGCAAAAACCAAGGCAGTGGACCCAGTTAGCTGTCACTGGAGCCTTCCTCTGAAAGCTCACACTGGCCCTAGCACTAGCAGAATTTAAAGGCTGTTTGGGTCTTGTTGATTCTTTACATCCTTGCTTTTGAAGGGCTGGACACATCTAAAGGGCTAAAACCATGCTACAAGGCATGACCAGGTACAGTGGGTGACGATCTGCTCACATTCCAGCTGCTTGCACGGATCTCTCACCCTGCACAGAGGGAGACAAATGACTTCAGAATGCAGAGATGTGTCTGTGTGGCCACAAATGGTGGTGGGGCTCATGGGGCAAGTATGTCCTGTGGGATTGTTTTCTTTTTATACTGGGCTGAATTTTAACATTCTCTGAAAGACGGATGGCACTTAACTCAGCAGCCTGCCAACACAAAATCTGAGGCACATTAAGACATCTCTGGCAGTTCAAAATAATTGCAAAGAGTTTCCAGTCGTCATTATTGAGTTAAACGTTATACTAGAGGCTTTTTAGAGAACACAGCCTGGACTGCCATTTGGTTAGAGGGACAGCTCAACAATCTCTGGGTTTGAAAGCCTTCCACGTTTTTTATTCAGCTTCAGGAATCCTGCTTTGGCAGGGCGAGCCTGGAAACCCGCATGCATGCTGAGCGGGAGCTGGAGCCTGGGTGGTGGGGCACAGTACGGCATGTGGGGGCAAATGCACAGCAGATGAAGCCTTCTGTTTGTAAAGCAAATAAATGCAGTTCTAGGAATAATGTTTTCAGCTAATTGTGGGGATTGCTTGATTCAGCTTTGCCCGTAAATTCTGCCTGAAGCATCCCTGGAGCTCCTCATGCCAGGATTCCCTGCCCCTAGAGCATCCCACAGGAGATAGCAGAGGGAAGGGGTTGGGAAAGAGCTGGCAAAGAGCAAACAGAAGGCCAAAGACAGCTCTGCAGAGGGGGTGCAGAAAGAGCAGAACAGAGTGTTCAGGGAGGAGATGAGTAAGGCGGCTGGGGAGGGCGATGAATGGAAAAAGAAAGGTATTCCCACAGCCAAAGGAACAAGTGGGCACACGGAAAATTCACAAGCTGCCACCGCTGTCAGCTGAATCCCATTTGCGCTGTCTCTTTCAGGCTGAACATCCTCAGAATACCATGTGTGTGGCAAGGACTTGATGTTTTCTTAGCGAATAAATATGAATCAGAAGATACACAACAGGCAATCGGAATAACACCAGACCCAAGGGACAGGCTGGCAAAACTAGCCTGCAGTCTTCCCACGGCTCCTGTCCTCAGGCAGGACAGTCAGAACCCTCATCCACAATGTGCAGAGAGCAGCCTTCATCACCACCAGTGGATCAGAGGCAAAGCAGCATCCCACTCTGCTCACATGCACCATAGCTGGATCCACATGACCACAGAATTCTATAGAGTCACCAAGGTTGGAAAAGACCTCCAATTCCATTCTGGATGTTAAGCTGTTCCTTCAAAGCCGCTGCTAAAAGCGAATTGTAAGGCTTTTGAGGCTACCACGAAGCCTACACAGTTGCTGAAAATTGCATTCTAATGATGACCATTCCAGCTGGGAAGCTGTTTTGTTTTAATTCAGTCTTCTGAAGCATTCTGCAAGGCAGTAAAACCGCATTGTGTGAAGATGCTTAAGAATTTGCAGGCAAAATCACCGCCAGTTTGCTGGCTTCAGGCCGACAGGCACTTCACCTGAAGTGCTCCCTCTGGCTCATCAAGCTCCCGACTTCCATCAAAAGAATGGAGATGCACAGTCCTATCCCAATGCCCTGCTATGGCACGCTGGAGGTCTGCTCTGAGCAACAAGAAGTGCTTTGGCAGAGCCCCACAGTGCTGTAGGAAGGGGATCTGCTTTAATCCCATCTGAGGAATACCTGAAAGTTGGAGGAACTGGCTTTAATACTGTCCATCAGTGAAGAAATGCCGCGTGCTGTGTGTTAATGAGGAGCCGGATTTCGCCTCCAGCTGGATGACAGATGGGGGATCTGGGGAGATTCCCCCCGGAGTATCGAGGAGGCCTTGTTCCAAGGGAATTGTCATCATCCCCAGTCTTTATGCAGCTCAACACTGACCCTCGATATTCATTCAAGTCTTTAACTGGATATTTTATTTCATTGCCAATCCAGAGGTGATTATGCTGACCACGTGAGCTAGGTTCAGCCTGTAGCTCTGCCGTACAGAAATAGCAGTCTGGGGGCTTGGTGTCAATCTCTCGCCAATAAGGAGCTTGGCTGGCAGCCATGGATTGTGGGCTGAGTTCCCAGCTGGCATATAACTTGGAAGACAACCACGAGGTCTGGGTTCAATATCCAATTGCTAAGGAGTCTGGCTGACAGCCTCATTTTGTGGAATGAATCCCAAATTAATATAATGCTTTTGATACCAGACAAGGGGCATGGCCTGCTTCCAAATGCTGTAAGGGCTCGGATAAAAGCTGTAGGCATTGGGTTCAGTGTGTAAATGGTATCGAGGTCGGATAACAGTCAGGATTGGGATTAATCCTCAGATGGTGAGAAAAACAAGTGAACCCTGAGCTCTGCCTTTGAGCAAAAAGGAGCTCAAATGAGCAGAATAGCTCTGTTTTCCATCCTTGTGTGGTAAAGAACTCACAGGACAGTAATGGTTTTGAGGAACAAGTGTAAATTGACATAGAGCTTCAGAAGAGACGTGGGATCTGGGTTCAATCTCAAAGTGCTGTAAAGCTGAGATAAAGGCCAGAGGGGCAATTTCCAAATTGTTCTAGCCTTGTGCCTGGGCAGGAACCGAGATCACTTTACATCTAGGAAAGATGGTTTCTTCTGCTGCATAACTTGGACTTTTAAGACATTTTCCCTTTTCAATCAGGATAAATCAGGCACCATTTGAATTCTCAGAGATAAACAGAGGAGGTCGGAAAGAGGTCTGAATAGAGCAAGGGAAAATGAGGCTGTGATCATCACCTCATAGCCATGCATATTGCTGGGCTTCAAACACGGACAAATTTGATTCCATCTCTGCCTCAAAGAAACTGCAACCATGGACTGGAAGTGAAGCATCCCAAAACCCTGCAAAGACAGCAACTGCACCTTCCTAATAGCCCAGGCCAGGAAGACAAGTGCCACCAGAGCCATTCTGTGTCACCAAGCACTCACAGTCCACAGCAAAGCCACCTTCACCTACACAGGGAGCAAGTGAACACGCTGGTGCTGGAAATTCAACTGCAGATACAACCCAGCTCTGCTGCCAGAACGTTTGCTGACAGAATGACTGTTTTATATGGCTATAAGAGCAGCTATAATCGCAGCTGTCTGAAAAGCAGCAAAATCTATGATGTGTGTTTCTAAATCCAATGACAGCTGGCAGTGCTGCACTGCAATTCCTTCTTTTACACAGTTTAGCTAAAACACTTCTCCGCGGATCACCCCAATTTATCAACAAACAGCAGTTTCTGGAACAATTTAAAAGCATTCCCAAATAGGCAAGAAGTGGTCAGCTCTTCAGGCACTCAGCGATCTGCGAGCTCCCAGGCAGGAGGCGGCTGGGACAGATAGAAGGCAGATGGGGGAGGATGGGGCTATAGATGGCACTGCTGATGGATAGGGGAACAGCAGAGAGTTACCCACGGGGGAGAACATGTTGGTTTAAAGGGTTTAAAGCTATGCCAAGGTCCAGACATTCTGCACTGCCAGGATGTGGCATGGACAAGACATGGGGTGTGCATTGTGCCTGTCCCCCAGGTCCCCACTATCCTATGCACAGTTATTCCAGGGTGCCATTATTGCTAGGCTGTGTTTTTCTTTATAAATGCTTTTTTTTCCAACAATGCTAAAGCTGCATCAAGAGGATGGGTGTTTTTGGTTTTTTTTTTCAAAAAGGAAAAAAGCAAGCTGCAGCATAGGCTGAGCACCATCCGGAGCGCAAGCTGCATGGCTAAACTGGAAGGGGAGGCATACAGGTACAATGCTTGTTTCTAACACCTTCATTTAATCCCAGCGCAAAGCTTAACCTGGGCGAGCTGTGCACCCAGTCCACCTGCTCCTGTTCCCAACATTACTATCTTTCTTTGCTGCCTGATCCTCCGTCACGCGGCAGATGCACAGCTTCCTTTCTGAGTTGCCTTGCACAGGGATGCAAGCCAGACCCACCCTGCAGCACCCGCAGCGCCGTGCGCAAGCTCCCTGCCGCCCCACATTCATAAACCATGAGTCAAATCCCCCAAAAATACAAGACCTGGTTTGAGCCGAACTTTCATTGCCTTCTCTTTGCTAAAATTTTGGGTGCATTGTAGGGCAGCCTTAAGCTTTTCTACTACCACAAGGGCTAGAAGTTGATGTGCAGCAAAGCAATTGCCTTGTTTCATTGGTTGTTTGCACTGGGCTCACGTCCCCATGGGATGCATGGATGGCATCCCTGTGCACACTGAGGAGAAACCCAGAATGCAGAAAAACATCAGACTGTGGGTCCGAAGCACCATCCCTCCTCCCTGGGAGGAAGAGGGAGCGACCAAGGCTCTGTGTGCATTTTGTAAGTTGGGCATCTGGTATTTTTCAAAACTCTGAAACATTTTAACAGAAAACTATCCTGAAGAAAAAAAAAGAAAAAAAAAACAGAAAAACCCCCAAAAAAACCCACACACCACCCCACCAAAAAAACAACGCATAAAACCGGAAATGTTTCAATCTGAAATCCTTAATTAAAACCACACTCTTTGGTACATAAAGGAGGAAGTTAAAAAAGAAATGTACTTTTGCACATTACAGACAGCATTATAATAAACACAAAGCACTGCCAAGAAAGAGGCATTTTCAAGGCTAAAGTAGATGCCTCCAGCTGCACTAAAATAATGTCAGAGGGCTTGTCCACATTACGAAGTGTCATTGCATCTGAACGCAATAGCGAACAACCAAGCTGGATGGATGGGGAGGACAGCAATTATTGGCGCGGCCGCCAGCGCTGCGGCAAGGACCAGAACCCGCTGAGGTCTGTGAACTCCTCTGCCTTCCCACAGATCCCAGACCCTGGTCTTAATCTGTAAAATATTTGAAGGAACTGGCCGCGACTCTTCCTGCTCCTCTGCTCCGCACGCGGCTGGGCTCGGCAGATACGGCTCAGCTGGAGGGACCCGGCTTGGCAGAACTCTCCCGGCTGATCTTTGGGGAATCTTGTACCAGAGCACACAGGGTGGGGCCCGGACCTGACTTTTGAGGCATGAGCAGAAGGCCGGAAAAGGCCGGTGTCAGAGCCTGACGCCTGCACGAGGCAGCCGGCAAGCACAAAAGTAGTGCAGAAGTCAAACTCGGTGCTTGGGCAGGATGGAATGGATTTCTCGTAAAAGTATCCACCACCGGCTTAAAGTCTGCTGCACTGAAAGCAGCCTGGCCCCATAAAAATGTCACAGTTACTACTTAATGTCCGTGATCCAAATAAGCACCTGGCTTCTAGTCCAGACTTGCCCGTTTCAATCTTAGCAAGCAGGTCTTGCTATACGCACCACTGCCGGGGGGGATTTTATTCCTTCTGGATAGCTCAACTTTAAGATCAAACCATATCTAAATATATTTTCATTAAGCAGCACTTTTGTTTGCAGCTTTTCAGTATAGAATCATAGAATTGTTAAGGTTGGAAAAGACCACTAAGATCATCTGATCCAACTGTCAATCCATCCCCACCATGCCCACTAACCACATCCCTCAGCGCTGCATCTCCATCTTGAACGCCTCTGGGGATGGTGACTCCATCATCTCCCTGGGCAGCCTATGTCAGTGCACAGCCACTCTTTCTCAGAAGGAATTTTTCCTACTATCCAACCTGAATGAGTGGCACAACTTAAGGCCATCACCTCTCATCCTGTTGCTGTTACCTGGAAGAAGACGCCAACTCCATCTCACCACAACCTCCTTTCAGGGAGTTGTAGACAGCAATATGGTCTCCCCTGAGCCTCTTCTCCAGACCGATTAATCCCATTCTCTCAGTCACTCCCCATAAGACTTGTGCTCCAGACCCTTCATCAGCTTAGATCTCCTTCTCTGGACATGCTCATGTGCCTCAATATTTTTTGTATAGTGAGGAACCCAAAACTGAACACAGCACTGCAAGTTCTCCAAACTCCCAACCAACCTGTAGTTATCTGCTGTCCTACCAAATCATGAAAACAAACCACGGCTGTATGTGATACATGGAGTCTCATGAGACAATATTGATGTGCTCAGGGAGGAGAAAGAGAGGATGCTGCAAAAAGCAATGAAGGAGTGGGATGTATCCAACCCAGCAAGAGGACTGGAAGATAAATCTGAAGGGAATCACCTACAAAAGCTGCTGGGTGCTCTCAAACAAAAGGCTTTAGGTAAGGGAAATTGGAAGAGAAAAATTCAGAATGAGAATAACGAAGTACACATATACTGTGACCGAAAGTCTATCTAGAAATGCCAGGAGAATGAGGAATAAACAGGAAGACTTTAAAGTTCTCGTATACACCAACAACATTTACTTTCACCCATGCTTCATAGGAAGACATTGGAGGGGAATACTGACATGAGAAGATATAGCTTGCTGGGGAACAGGAAATAGGAAGGCTGTTTTTGCACGAAGAATAATTGAGCTTCAAAAAGAGAGAAGAAACAGACTCTGCATTTTACCAGGAAGAGAGGGAAACAAGGAGTGTTCTGCTAACCAGAAATGAGACATGGACAACAGCTTTTTGACCATCTGACTGAAGGAGCCAAATAACTGGAGTTCAAAGGAACGGGTCATTTTAATTACCCTGGCATCTGCTAAAGCTTCAGCCATGCCAAGTTGCTGGAACACAAGGGGAAAAGCAGCTCTGGAGGTGGGGGAGAGGAGCAGGAACAGCATTTTTCTTACTTGGTTATTCTTGATATAGAATGTTGTTTAGGAGTCCAAATCTGGAAGCAAATTGGAGTGAAAGTGGTTACAAAACCATAAAACTCAGCAATTTAAGACTGTGAAGGAACAATAAAAATGGATTAAAGATAATGTATTTCAAAAAACTTAAATTTGAACAAATTCAGGGCACAGGTCAAGAGGATCTCTGGGGAAGGGAGTTTAAGACAGCATTTCCCAACCAGTGAGACATGGAGAGGCAACAGCTGTGCTCTGGGTCCAGGGGAGAGAGCAGCACAGAGAGAAGCAAGAAAACACCCTGGAAATACAAATAAGAGGAAGAAGCAGGAAAATATCAACCCATAACTCAATGCAAAACAGTGAGCAATGTATTGACATATGACAGCTCTTCGCTTTATTTTTCATAAGGATAATTAACTGTGACATGGTTGTTAATCACAATAATTTTAAGTGTGAAACAGAAGCAGATTTGAAGAGGAAAGGAACAGATGAAATATGATTTAGGAAACCTAAACCACAAGGCACTCAGTTATCACTATAACGTCTGTATGAAATCACTTTGCCAAATACAGACGTTTCATATTTAGTCAATACATACTTTTTCTGCATATTCACTGAGAATTTTGCTACCATAGGCACTCCCTCCCTCCTGCAATAACACAGCTCTGTTTAGCCCTTTGTTCACGTGGTTTTGCCCCTGCTACACCTGAAGTTTACTGACTGCTTTACTCCTCTGGACACAGCTGCATTCCTCACACCGGTTGCCAGAATTTCAGGGGGAATGCATCTCTTCTAGCCTTACAGCAATGGAGATACCCTCTCAACTGCTTTCCCTCATTATTTTATGGTGACGATCAAGCAGGACTCCTGGTGAAGCAAGCACCCGCAGCAGCTGGGTGAAGTCAATAGGGGTTCCATACTTCCCTGTCTGCTTGGAGAACAGTCAAAGCCACCAGCACTGCAGATACATGGCCTTGGATGGAATGGCTACTACGCTTTCACAACAGTTCCCGTGCAGTTGTTGCTGCCAGCACAACTCCTCCGCATCAGTTAGCGCTGCGGGGACGGAGGGACGCTTGCGCAGCCTGCCAGGACAGTAGCTTCAAAGCCCATCCATCCATTGGATAAACGTCATGGCTAGAGGTGGCTGTTAGAAACACGGAGCCATGTAGGAAAAGCAAGCAGATGGAGCAAAGCTCACGTGCAGTGTGCGGGACTCAGCTAAACACACAGCAAAAGGCTCCGCCGTGAGTTACCGCAGTCAATGAATGGATTTAGATGCCAGAACTTACGTTAGCTCTTTTCCAGAGAGACCCGCTGCGTGTTTCTCACTACATATGTGCCCAACTGCCGAGCGACCTACAGCACTCTCGTACTACCGCAACACAAATCCTCCAACTGAAAATACATCATATTCTGGAGCTAAAGAGTCATATTAAAATCGAGTAGATGAGGTGCTGGATTAAGCTAATGGTATCATTGGCTTGCCTTCTGGGAAAGGGATCTGAGATTTTCGCAATGTACTTGTCAGATTTTAAACTTTCTCCACTAAACAAATAACCACCGTTAAGCCTCTGAAAGGGACTCTGCCCCCAGCCAGAGGAGACAGCCCTCAGAGGCAATTCCTGGGGATAAAGGCTGATCTAAAGAAGCGTAATTTCTCAGGGTTTAACTGAAAGTACCTCGCTGGTTAAGTAAACCGTTATCTTTCTGGATACGGCGTAATCTCCATTGAAAAGTAAGTGGATGGAAAATAATAAAATCAGCTTATTAAAATAAATTCCCCAAAATTGCATGCCAGTCTTTAATTAAATAATTCCACCTGAGAAGCCCATCCTCTCAAATCGTTCATGGGATCTGCTCACTGGCTCCCACCTTGCCTAAATGGGAACCATGTGGATGGCATTAGGAGAGGGAAGTGCATGGAAAGGTGAGCCCAGAGAAAGGCAAAGAGCACACCGTGGCATGCTGGGGAAGATTCAAGGGAGATATTAAAAAAAAAAAATAAAAAAAAAAATGGAGAGGGCTGAAACCTTCTGATAGCAGAGAATGGGCAAATATCCGTACATGAGAAAGGCTACAAGAGTGGAAAGGAAGGTGACATAAGTTGGAAGACGAGGGCTTGTCCCTGGAGGAAATGCTTCAAAAACATGAGTTTTCCAGGTTTGCAATGACCTTACTTCATTTTTGCTGTGGGCTGTGGACACTGGAAGCCTGATTCTGCAAAATAAGGCTAGCTGTGCATTTTTGTACAGCTGATAAGCGTTACACTTTCAGAACTGGATATATATTTATACTCACAGTGCTCAAAAACAACAGATTCTCACTCAAATTTCAGGTCATCTCCTCAAGCCCTCAGTCTGCAACTTTGACATAAGGAATTCACATTTAAAGAGATTATCAGATAAAACTATAAACCTCAAAACAGGCTGTAATCACTAGCCTGGATTTTTACATGCTGTTGTGCTGCATCAGCGCCAAGGGGACAAACCAAGTGAGAGGACAGAAACCAGGAGGTGAGGCCCAGGCATCAAGATCATCTCCTGGGAAGAAATCTGATAGAACTGAGGGGGGTCCTGGGGTGAGGGCATCTCCATCCCCCTCCATCCAGCAGTACTGAGCCCCAGGCCACAACGGGAATCTGGTGGTGAAGGGCTGCTCAGCAGTTCAGCAGCTTTGGGCACAAACACTGATGGCAGTGCAGTGTCTACAGTGACTTCGGGAGAAACAGAATATTTTGTGTGCACATGCACGCAATTCAGCATTTGTGTCAGAACAGAAGGAGGCACTGGGGAGGGAAGGTTTATCAAGCTTATGCTTCAGGCCCTTGTCAACCACAGCCGGCACTTCAACACACAAGTCCTGGCACAGCAAGCACAACACAAGCATGTAACTATCAGAGGGGCTGGAAATCCTCATTAGCTTGCTGATGACCCTTCACCCAAGTGCAATCTAATTGTCAAAGGTCTGAGTGGAAGGGAAACCCAGTCCCTGCAGAGCTCTGAAGGAGCTCTGACGGTGCTGTTGACAGCCGTGCTGCAGGAGGGCATTGCCTGGAGCACTGGACTGGACTGAGCAGGTTTCTAACTAGTGCATTTCCTGCATATCCCATCCCTTAGTGCAAGAGGCTCTGTAAGTCCTATCAGTGATGATTTCCCACTTCTTGAAGGATGGAGATCTGCAAAATTTCCTTAGCCTCTAATGGCTCTTTCCCAAGGACAGACGCGCTAGGAGGTGCAAGCTATTGGCAGCTCAAGGGCCCAGAGGAGCTGTTGACCGTGTTTAGGCCACAATCCAGAGGACTTGATTTCATCCAGCATAAGTGGAACTGTTTTATTTATTCTAGTAGTCTGATGGCAAGGGAGGAGTGCTCCCTGGCTGCCCGCAGCAGCCGCAGCCCTGTTCTAGACACAGGGCCCCATTCCACACAGCAGCGCTCTCATGGGCTGGATGCCCAACCTCACGTGCCACTCAGAGAAGAAATTTGGTCAAATCCATGCTGCTTCCTCAATCCCTTTTCCTGCCTTCAGGAGCATTTGCTCTTCTCTCAGACCTTGCTGTCTGGCCCTATCAGATGAGCACCTGTGGTTGCTCAAGAATAACAGCTACACGTCATGCTGGAGGGCTGTTTGAGCCCTCATCCATCTCCATGATGGCTGAAAGAGACAACTACAGAGGCAGGGCAACTATCCTACAATAGATCCCAGCCTCCAGCAACCAGTGGCATGGGGAAATCCTGGGCCACAGATACCACCTGGAGATTTATGAGATTACCCTTTCAGTGCCTTGTCCCAACAAACCTTCGAATTCCTGTAAGATTTTAGTTGCTTTGTGTCCTATTGCTGGTGTTGTGAAGACTCTTCCTTGGAATGGCCATGGTGACTTCCACGGGCTTCACCAAGACAGAAACTGGGAAGCATTTTCATTCCATGTCCCTATCATGAGTCATCTTTGTTAGAAGAAGTAAAGGTTTGAGAAGCAAAAAGTAAACTGAGAAGACAAGAGCAGAAGAGGCACCCATCATGGATACACAATGGCCTGGTGGCAGCTTCACCACCAAGTTGTAGGGCAGAGCACTGACCTCGTCCAGCTGTGAATGTAACACCGAGCATTACACGGCAGCCAGATCCCTACTTCCCAAATAAAAACAAGAGCAACAGCCAGGAAGCAACAGCAGCCCCAGCATTCCACGTGCAACACAAGTGTGACAAAACTCAACTTGAAGTAACCTGCTGTCCCATCTAAGGTCTGAGAGCAAGATGTCCTAGTTTGCACAACACAGCGAGTGTGCTGAGTGCTCAGCAAAAAATCACGCCAAATTATAAATAAAGATCCAAGAAGGCTTGACACAAATACTGAGGCAATGACTAGAGAAATGACTTATGAAGTGCACAGTGAATGCCTGCAGGGCTGACCAAATGGAGGAGAAGCTTTTAAGAACTGCAGGAGCTTTCCAGAAGAACAGAATCTGAAGAGTGCCAATTTGTGTCAAAGATTTTCCATCTGCACATAAATAAATAAGGAAGATGGAAGCAGACGAGGAGAAGCTTGTGTTGTCCATCACAGGGCCCTATGTGGGTGTAGCTCCTTCAGTGCAGAGCTGTGCTGGACTCCAGCGAGACTGAAGTGTTGCAGATGGCCTGCAGTAGACAACTGCATGGAGCTGAGTTATGTGCTAGAAGTCTGATTCTGCCTCCAAAATTAATACCACATTCTGAATGACTTTCTGGACCCTCACAGCATTCACCTGCCAGAGAAACGGGAGAGGGATGGAGCAGCGAGAGCAAAGAAACAAGAAAAGACGACACAAGACAATAAGTGGAGGGCACAAAGAAAACATTCAGCAGCCAGGCCATGGTGTCTCAGCTCCATTAACTCCCACTGCTGCTAACCACAGCTCCTTAGCAGCCACAGGGTGGTCAGCACACCCACAGCGGGAATGGAGAGAGGGATGGCAGCTACGAGGGGGCAAAGGCAGGCTGGGGAGTGCAGGAGGGAAAAACATTTGGGGGTTTATTTTTCACACAGGATTCACAACATTCCTCGGAAAATTTAATTTTGTTGTCCTGTTCTTGTTTGCTAACCAGAACCAATTTAATTTTAAAGCAACACGCAGAGCCAACGGGGGGAAAAACATTTTGCAATGGCTCTTCACTCCCAGTTGGAACAGGCAGAGCAGCTTAACTCGTTCAGCTCCCTCAGCCACCGCAGCAGCCGGACCACAGGCCCACCAGCAGGGGAGGGAATTGGGAACCTGCGGTCTGGGGACAAAATGGTTTGTTGCGATAGTTAAAGAGCAGAAAGCTCCTACGCCTCTTCTACCAAGAACATGCATGTTGCTCATGCCAGCGTGCAAGTCTTCTGTGGTTTCATGTCTTGTTGTGACAGTTTGGTAAACAAGCTGATAACATCAAGTGCTTCTCAAAGGCAAGGTTAACGCACTCACGAGCAATCTGGCTTCTCAGGGAACACCAGGAACGCCAAACACACCGCTTCTGCTTACCATCTGCATGAGCTTATTCAGACTAAAATAACAAAGTGTGTTTCCTGATCTCCGTCAACATAAATAGAGCCATTAAGCTGCAAGAGTGTTTACATTCTGGAAAATAGTCATTGCATTCATCCTGATTGCTCTCCATCCCACAGCTCCACTGCAGCCCCACACCATGGTGCCAGCCCCGCCAACCTCCAGTCAACGTCTGGGCCTCAAAGCCAATGCAAAACCTCTCACAAATATTATATGTTACCATCCAAATTTGGCTGTATGACTAAAAACAAGGAGACACTTGAAGGATCCAGCTCTACTCATTGGAATAGCTGGCAGGCAGAAGTAGGAACATTCACATATTTAAATGGAGCTCTTTTGGTAGGTAGAACTGTAAATATTAGAGCAGCCCTGGAGCTTCCCAGCAGCGTTCTTACAATAGCCCTGCCCTCTGTGTCACACATACCCCGACATTCCAACACAAGCACGTAGAAATGGCACAGCCTCCATCCCAGAGGACATGCATCCTGGAAAGAACGGCACCATACCATCTGGAAGTTTCTGCATCCCTGTGCATTGGGGCCAGATGCCGTCCTTTTTGGGCTCGGTTGGACTAAATGATCTGAAATGCCTTTTCCAGTTTTAATGGTTTGATAGTTCTACAAATCTATGAATCTGCTCACTGAGAAGGGCTGAGAATTACATCCCCCAGCCCTCATCTGGGTCCCAAGGACATGTCTCCAAGCCCCCTCGGCACGCATGGCACCACTCATCCATCCCCACCACTCGCCTCCCTGCAGGTGCTCCTCTAATTGCTGAGCCCATTGTTTGCTTTTGGCCTAGCTTCACCTGCAGAATTTTCGAAGAATGAGAATTCCACATTTGGAAATAATAACAAAAGGATAAAACCGGGCAAATAATCATGCAGGCCAGGTCACACATTCCCGTTTTATTAGACTCAAACCTTCCTGAAAGAATTTTCCTGAATCTGCATGTACTAGCTAAGTGCAAATATTTTCTAAAGGACATTCCGTTTCACAAAATGGAGGGGCTCCATCACTGCAAGCGTTACATCATAAATTATCCATTACAAGTTCGGCGAGCTCTGTCTTTGTGCTGTGTAGCATAGCGGCCCTGGACGTGCCCTTTCTTCCCTGCTTGGCAAGCCAACCCCACAGTTTCATGGTCCCATCAATGTTCCTTATCACAAGGCCAGAAAGCTCTGTATTGCTGCTCTTCACAGCTTTTGTCTTTGTCTCAGTCCCAGCTGAAGGTTTCCCTTCCCTCCTTTCTCTATGGCTCTCCCTCTGCCAAGAATTAACTCTGGAGCATTGTGGACACAGGATGAAAGTCAAGGTGGGAGACCAAGCCACTGTCACAGTCCCTCTGCACCGACCAGGACAGCACTGCTCAGCCCAGAAAAAGCCCACACAACATGAAGATGGGTGAGAAAAGCAAGTACAAAAGCATTCCCTTCAGCTGCTGATGTTCTGCCAACCACTTCATACGCAACCGTTTAACAACAGGGCTTGTGAAAAACAGTGCATGAATCGTTGCTTCTACCTTACTTTTCAAGGCACCTGAGCTACGCCAGCACTGTTTTAAAGAGTAAAATAAATGTGTTTTCTCATTTGTACGTAAGCAGTGGCAAAATGGGACCATGCACACTCTGGGAATGCTACCACCCTCATCCACACATCCATGGGAAACCTCCGGAGCTCTCCTCGCATGCCAGGAGCAGCTCTGCTTCCAGCGCTATGCACCGCTGGGAGGGAAGCTTTCATCACAGCCTGTAATTAAGGGGAAATGTTAATGTTACATGTTAATAGCTTGGAACATGGGTTGTCCTGGGAGTTCAGAGAATTTAAAAAATGCAAGTATTTTGATAAAGCTGATCAGCTTACATACCAGCCTTAATTCCAAATAAATCAGGAAGGTTTGACTCTTTCACGCCTTAGAAATAGAAGGCGCCTTGGCACATCTCAGGTACACTGCAGGCAGGCACAGCACCCAGCACCTTGCTTCTGTCCTTCTGCACCCAGTTAAAGAATTGCATGCTTTGCATACTTCAGCCTAAATATCCACAAAACCCCACAGATTTGCTATGGGGAAAATTTGGGTAAAAGGATGCCTGCGGCCTGGCTGTGTATTTTAATCACGTCCAGCCCTCTTTGCTTGAGGTGTGTGTATCAAATGTCTGTCCAAACAGGAAGGACGCACACACGGGATGCTCAGAACAGCCAGAGCTCACGCACTTGAAGGGAACACATTTCTCACTGTGCGTGGGTTGGCTCTGAGTGTCAGGAAGTGCATGGGAAGCGATGCCCAGCCACAGGGCAGTTCCATCTCCAGGACATTGTCAGGGCAATCCAGGATGGAATTACTGGGGAATTTTGAGCCCCCTGCCTGGTGCTGGGTCCTGCTCAGCCCAGCTGCAGTCCCAATCTGTTCTCAAGCGCGTGGCAATGCTTCACTGTCAAAAAGACAGTGCTAGCCAGAACTGTTACCACATCATTCAGCATTAAGAAACATTTTCCACTTAAGAACAGACACAAGTTTCAAGCCAGTGCAAAAGCACCCTTTCAATCAGTGGTAACAATGGCATCATTCAGCTCTGCTGATGCTCCAGCCGAGATCTTCTGCCTGTACAGTTTTAATAAATGCAGCCAAATAATGCAGGGAAGGGCTCTCTCTGAAGCCCTATGGAAGGTCTGTGTACTCTAAATCAGAGCACGGCACTCAGGGCAGTTAAGGTGGTACCGCGCGCACACAGCCCCCTGGGATGAGGATGTTCCCAGCACATGCTGAGGCAGTACAGAGCTCTGTGCAGCCGAGCCCCAAGGGAGGGGGGAAAAGAATTATGGAGTGTTGAGCTAATTAAGTTCACAGCCTTAATTATTGGAGCACTACAGCTGATAATGCAAAACCAGCCTTGTAAACAGGCTGCTATTTTCAGCCGCTCACGCCAACAACTTTCTTCCGAAAGCATCTGCTGCAGCACTCAAACTCATCCCATCCCAAGGGCACATTCTGGAGAATGTAAAAAGGCACTCTGAGGTGCTGCAGCCTCAGGTAATTAAAGCAAAAGGGATCTTGACAATTCCCATCTTCAAGCAAATAATCAAAACACGATGGAACATTTCATACTCATCTGCAGGGTTGGATCACACATGGCTTGAGCTACAAAAAAAGAACATGGGAATTCGGTTTTATGTACAACTTCCAAACCCATAACCTTTAGCTCCTCTTTGGAGCACCCCTGTGAGGTCGGGGAGCCGGAGATAGGGTCGCACGCAGCCCCACGACCGCCCCAGGGAGCGCAGATGGAGCCGCAGCTCACACCTTGCCCGGCCCCTGCTTTCCCACCACGCTGAGGCTCAAAGGCCCCAAGAAGCATCGCATCACCTTGTCTGACCCCTCGTACATCACACGCTATAGGATTTCACTCACTTATCCATGCGCTGAGCCAAATAACTCAAATTTGGCTGAAGCGTCTTTTCTATAAAGCATCCAGACTGAATATAAAGCATTACAAGATGAAGAAGATAAGCCTTTTTTTTTTTTTTTTTTTTTTTTTTTTTTTTTTTTTAATCCTCCTCTCCCTCCCACCTTAGGTGGTTTATGCAGACAGCTAAATATTTGTGTTCTGTTCCTAGCCGGAATTTTTTTGGTTTTGGCTTCTGGCCCCTGGGTCCTGTTCTGTCTCTAGCCATTAGATTAAGAGACTCTGCAGGAGGTTATACATTTGGTTTTTTGTTGTTGTTGTTTTTCTTCCCCCCTGAGAAAACACAGATTAAGCAACTTTTGGTCCTCTTTCTGATACCCTAAGTTGTCAAGTTGTCCAATGTGCAACAGCTGCAACAGGGCAGCAGCCAACCTCTCTGCACCTCATGGAGCACCCTCTGCTCCTTCTGCCTGCGCTCAAGTGAAACAGCAAGTTGCACATTTTGGGCAAATTCATGCCTGAGCTGGGCAGGGGATGCTCAGGGATGGAGAAGTGAGTGGGGACAACAGATTGGAGACAGCACAGGGCTGTCCTGGAGGACACCAAGATTTCCCATTACAATAGCACTCAATGCACCATTTCCATGTGTTTCAGTGCTTCACACAATAAGGTACAGAAAACACTCCTTGGAGGAACTCAGTACTGATTAAGGCCAGAAGAGATTGTCACATCACTGAGGTTACCCTCCCACATAGCTAAACCCAGCTGCCTCCCAGGCAACTCCACCAGGCTTAAAAACTTGAGTTTTACTCAGCAGCAGTGAACAGGAGAAGTAGAGACTTTTAGTGGTTGTTTTCCAAATAGAAAACAAGTACACTGGATGCCCTATCCACTTATTGCACTGCTGCCCACTCAGTTTAGGACTGGATGTTTCCTGGGACGGGTTTAAGCAATTACATGTGCATGTGCAAGGCACTCTGACATGGTGTTGATCCAACAAGCAGACTATCACCAGTTGTCAACACGCAAACAAAGACCTCAAGCATGAGTTGGAATTCGTGGGCACTGAAATAACATATTCCACAATTCTCACAACAGATGGTGATTTATAATTCACCCAGTTACCTACATTTCATGCCTTAGAGCAGAATTGTTAACAGGGGAATGAGAGCTAATTGGAGACAAAACCATTGGGTCTCCAGTGTTGCCACATGTCATATAGCAACAAGACACAGAACGGCTTAGACTGGAGGTGACATTATCAAACATCTAGTTACAAACCCCTGCCACAGGCAGGGCTGCCAACCACTGGATCAGACTGCCTAGGATCTCATATTAGGAGCTGCGTGGGACGGGCTGTGAACACACAGCTCTGTTCCCTCCCTGCCCAGGCTATGCCCCAGAGTGTTATTGCATTATCATTTCTGTGCGCCTTGTGTTTCACAGCGCTTTTCAACATAACACTGGCCAGCCCGACACTTAATTGTAAGAACTTAGTCATTAAGCGAGTAACAGGAACTGGCAGGTTATGAGAAACATCTTTCCTGGAAAAGGTTCGCCTCAGCTGCTTAATAAGAACCATGATAGAGGGAGAGTGCCTGGGACCCAGGGGCCACCAGGAGCGCACTGCTGTCACAAAGCTTTACGGGCTCTGCTGGACTTTCTGAAGGAGCCACTGAAGAAACAGGTGTGAAATCAGAGTCACAGAGCTGTGCACTGCCCTCTTTTCAAAAGAGAGGTCAAGCACCATGCAATAAAAAAAGTAATAGATACTGAGTTACTTTTGTGCACATCTTGTACAGAGAGGGTGTAAGGAATGGAGCAGCCTTGGGCTCCCTCCACAGCACTGCAGGGAGGTGCTTAGGACGCAGGGCTGTATGGTAACATCAGAAACAGTGATTTTAATCTCTATATGGTTACTGATTCAAGGAAGCAGAGAGATCAGTACAGCCATAGCAGTTAGGGTGCAGTCCTCTACGCTGCTTCAGCAAACACTTCCTTCAGACGCCAGGAGGCACCAGCACCCTGAGAGGGATGGACTGGTGGGTGATGCTCCTGGCTCTCTTCTAACTATCTAAACGTGAGCGCATTTTCCAGCTGAGCAAGCATCGCTTCCTACTAAGCATGCTTTGGAGGCTTGTATTGCAAATAGTATCCCTTATCCCCTCACCTTCTCACACGCTTTGTGCAGCATGAACATCTCCTCCAGATCTCTCTTCCCCCCCCCCCTCCCCCCCCCCCCACATGCCTGCCTAAGGCTTGCATTCAGCACCCATTTAAATCACAGCGTTCCTGTTTCTTCATACAGCTCTCCTGTGTGTGCACATCACTGCAAGACTGCAGCAGTATCCACGTACCCACTGGCCTGAAGTTCCCTCTTTCTATCATGGTTACCCACAGATATTTTCACACCTGACTTGCACCAGGGAAGAATAGTCCTTGCTATGTATGCTCAGAAATAAGATGAGCATAGAACATCTCCTGTCTGTGGTTAGTTACATGCCAGCATTCCCAATGCTGAGCAAGCATTGCCCACTTGATGAGATGCAGTGTGGCAGCTCCATCTGCAGGGTCATGCCTTACATTTGGGTTTGGCTTTAGTTGCAACAACCAAAACAAGGATGCACCACAGCACCTGGCATTGTTCTCACCTCCTCTCTTCTATCACCCACTGAAATAGGGCAACCGGTGTGGTACTAACAAGCCCAACACAGAGAAAAGCACACTCACATCCCTGCTACAAAGCAATGTGAACAACGCAAACAGCATGAGGTCACTTACAAGGGAGCTTTTTAAAGCAGTGGCTGTAGGCAGCTCTGTTTTTGGGGATGTGGTTGCCCCCAGGGAATGAGTCCCTGTGTGACAAACAGCCCTGCTGTGGGATTCCTGCTCCCAAGGATTCACAAAAGCTGAAGGTTTTATGGCATTTTTACTTTGCTTCAGGGCTGGATAATTTTATGGCCATTAATAGCACTTACAGCTAAGTAAGATATGCCTATGAGAAGGTAATCAAATGTCATGCATGAATCCAGAAACCAGCAGAGAGGTCTGAGGGAACAGTGAAATAATTATCTCGGAAAGGAAAGAGGAGATGTAATTATACATTTGCAATTAGCAATATGTACTTATACATTAGGAACTACACAGAGGTAAATTAAGCCAAGTGCCTGGCTCACAGGGAATGGCTCCAACCTCACCTTAAGCAGCGCTGCTATGGAGAGGAACGGGAGCAAGGAGGGCTGCTGCCCATGCACCGCAGTGGGGTCAGCGGCCCAGCACCTTATCGGTGTGACTGATGCCCATTACGTATTTTGTTTTTTTTTCTGCAGAGGTTTCCTGAAAGGTTAATAAGTGTCAGGCAGCATCAGAGAGCTGCGCAGCCGATCCGTCCCATGGAACAGAACTAATGACAGGAGGTTTGTTTGTCAAGTGACCTCCACGTATCGGTGCTGCACTAAATCATCCTTTCCAGCAGTTTCCAATGCAGAGAAAGCAGCCGGCGTGCAGCTAGGATGCACTCCTGCACCCAGCCTGGTGGCACCCAATAGCACTGCCCCAGAGGGTCCTCTGCTGAGGTTGGAATAGAAAGAGACGCCACAGCCCTCGGCAGAAGAGATTCCTGGGTGTGGGCTCTTTGATTGTGAGGGAGGAAGGACGGGTTGCAACATTTATCCAAAAAAAAAAATAAAAAAGCAGAGCCCTGCAAACCTCCTAACCACAGAGTAAAGAGTAGCCTTTTTTTCCTCTCAGACTGCTTAAAAAAAGAAAAAGAAAAAAGCTGCAGGAAAAGCATAGACTGCTGCAAATTAAATGTAAAAGCATAATAAAGCAAGTGAAAGATTTTAAAGGAACAACTCACTAAAGCCTTAAAAACTAATAAAAGCTTTTTTCCCCCGCACATCAAAAGGAGGAAGCCTGCCAGAGAGACTGTAGACTGAGGCGAAAAGATAAGGCTGCAAGAGAAAAGCCAAATTAATTCTTGGCATGTGTGTGACAGAGCAGGTTCCCAGTGCACAGCAGCAGGCTCTGCGGGATGGGCTGAGGGATGGCACAGGGGCAGCGCAGGCACGGGCCGGTTCTGTGGGGCTCAGAGCCCCTCTGTGAGAAGGGGAGATGTGCAGACGACTGGGAGACTGCTTTCCTCCTGGGAAAGCTGGCGGAGCCGCTCTGCAGAGAGACACCAAAGGACTCTGAGCTTTTCAATTTATTCCAGTGACAGATCGTGCGTCAATCACCGCTTAACCACCGGAATATGTTAAAAAGATCTTTTTTTTTAATTATACGTTACGCTTTAATTTATCAAAGCCAGGGCAATTTTTAGATGCAGAGAATGAAGCAAGACAAATGTATGTTCTAGAAATAAGCCTCCTTTTATACATACATACACTGAAGGCAGTTAATCATTGGAACAATTTATCTACGCTGCGGAGGATTCTTCATCACGTTATCTTTTTAAGGCAAAAAATAGAAACTTTTATTAAAATCTGCTCTGGTTCAACCAGGAGTTGGCAGTTTTAAGGAGGAGTTTCTGAATAAGGATTTTTGTTTGCTGCATTATGCAAGGCAGACAAGATTTTTGTTAGTGCCTTCTGACCATAGAAGCCAAGAATATCTGTAAAATGAGGGAGGTTTCCCATTGAAGGAGATATTAAAGGAGTTCAACTGTATTTCTTTGAACTGTTCTGAAAATGTTTGCTTTGATATAGATATTCCTATTCACTCAGTGTTTATTTAGATATCAAAAGGTACTGAAACTAATCAGAGCAGTTTTCCTGAACATCTATTTAATATAGTACAGTAGACTTACTGAAGCATGTAAAATATCTGATGTATATTAGGACTTGAAGAGCTTGTGAAACTATGGATTACCAGCCCAGTGCTATGAATGCGTCTGGGGGATTTGATGTGATGTTGCAGGATATTAATTCCCACCCCCATCACTGCAGCAGGGTGGAGGGGAAGCTCCAGTCCCTCTCACAGCACAGAGACCAAACATCAGAACCCAACATCCAATTCATTCTAAACTTGCAAATCTCTGCACGAAGGTCCTTCTCTGATTGCACATGTCCTTTACTAATGCAAACAACCGTCTGCAAGAAGGAACACTGAGCTTTGAATCAGAACTAAAATAGGTAGAACAGTCAAGTGTTAAACTAACCAGAGCTCTGGATCAAACTTTTCCACATTAGACTGAACTCCAGCCTATGCGCACCACACACCCTCTTTTAGTTAACACAGACTAAATCAGTTCTGATTCATATTCCAGTGAAGGATCAGCCCTTAATTCCCTCAAACGAAATCCAGACATAAGGTGCCCCTCGCTCTTGCACGGCGAGGATACTTAAACATTTTCCTCCTCGATGAACACACCCAGGACACACAGCACCATGGTGCAAGCAAATACACAAAGACGGCTTTCGGCCACATCTGTTCCTCAATAGCGAGGCGTAGCAAGGCTGCTGTCTCATTCCTGCCTAGCTAAAAAGGCAATTCATATTGGAGTCAACCACCATACTGGAGTTGCTGGCCACCAACCTTCCCAAGCCCAAAGGAAAATCTCTTTTTTTTCAGCCCCACCTCAGTGCTGGAGTAAGAAGACATCTCCCCAGCATGGTCCATGCCAGAAACGCAGCATCCCATGCAGACCCATGCCAATGGGCACACTCACCCACTGCCTGCCCTTGTCAGCTGTCCTTATTAAATCTTTTGCACACACCACCAGGAACCAGGGGAGGTGCACTTGCTGGAAACCCCTCTAAACTACATCTGAACAGAAAGAACAAAATAACTCAATGGAACCATTGAACAATACTGGGTTGGGCTCTACAAACTTCCTACACAATTTTTCTTCCCACTTTGACAGAAAGCTAGCTGTGCTTATTCTTGGAATATGTTTTCTCATCTACTTTGTAGTGATTTCATCCAAACCAACCGTCCTTGGTTTGCTTCTGAGACAAACACTGCCTCAGTTGAAATATATCACCGCTACTATTAGCTCCCTAGATCAATGGATGTCAGCAGAGAAAACAAATTTTCTCTTGACTGGTCTAGGTTAGACTGATGTTTCTTGTCATCTTACCCTCAAAGGGCTTTTAAATTAGTTCATAATTTTCTCTAGCATCTTCCTCATTATCAAAGTCAAAACAACCAGTTTATAATTAGGCAGCCCTCCCTTCTTGAGAAACGAGGATTGTGCTGGCTGTGCTCCTTCTCCTGGGACACAACCCTATGTCAAGAACAGCTGTGTGCAGACTGTATTATCCACATACTCTATAGAGTGTTTTTTTCCTAAGCTGTGCCCTGCCCACACACCAACCCCATGCTCCAGGGTGCCCCATCCCTGCAGACGTTCAAGGCCAGGTTGGATGGGGCCCTGATTGAGTGCCTGATCAACCAGCCCTCAGCAAGGGATTGGAATGGGATGAGCTTTGAGTTCCCTCCCAACCCAACCACTCTATGATGGATGATTTTGACACTGCTACCTCAGTGCCAGCACCTAGATCATGCAGGGGCTCACCAGGCCCCCCACTCTTGTTTACATGTGCTTGTCTGAAGTTAAGGGACACAAAAAAAAAAAAAAGGAAAGAATATGAGAAAATGAGCACTTTAATTTCCCAATAAAATCTATGCCACAGTATGAGTCATTGTTTGCTTTTTTACACTAGTTGGGAAAGGCCTTCTGGTTTTAATAACTAATACTGCTGAGTTCAATAAAAAGCACTTAATTTAATTTAATCCAAACCCTGATTAATGCCAGCTTCTCGTGGAATTTTATCTTTGTTTTAATTTGAGCCCTTACCTTAAGAGAAAAAGAGACAGAATGGGATAGAACTCAATTAGTTTCCCTGCTTGTTTCTGGGCAAAACACTGAAAAATGAAAGATTGACAGGTATAGGCTAAATATGTTTTCCCTTATTCCATAGCCTGACTTTCCCCTAAGAACACAATGTTTGCTTAGTCTTAAAAAGGGAAGCTTAACGGCTCACAGCTCAGTTTGGAAAATAAAATATTCCAGGGCCAATTAGGATCAGATTTCTTTTCTGGAACTATATTGCTTTTAATGTGTTAATATTTGAGAGATACGCTACTGTTTAATTGGACACAGAGGGCCCTTAAAGCTTGGGAGCTCCAGCATTAGGACAGGCAGACTTGGTGGTGGCTACAGTAGGAAATAATCTGGGATAAAGCCTTGATAAGAGGTTGACATCCTTTCCCTACAGTTGTGCGCACATATATTTACTCAGATCCATATCTTAGATAAATAACCAGCACTAACGAGTTTTTCAGTTGGAGTGGAGATATGCAAGAGCTGCTGATGACTCAGCTCGTTGCCAGCCATCTACATGGGGACAAGCTCTGCCCAGCATTACAACAACCGCGACAGCACCCAGGTTAGGATCCAGTTCTCCCACATCCCTCACCAGTACCTGAAACATTTCCCCTCTTTTCACAGCCCTCTAACTTGTTCTGCACAAGGACTGAGCCAAGGTCCTGCCAAGCCAATAGCTTTTAACCGTGTGATCGCCTACTGTCGTAATGCTCACAGACCAGCAGAGCATTTGCTTAGGGTCTGCGCTGCTGTTTTACGACACTAAGTCAGACCTTCCTGCTCCCAGAGGGACTCCCAGCCCTGCCCTGCACCTTCAAAGAAATGCATCCCCCATGCTTGTTGGGTAACCTTCTCTAATAAAAATTAAACAAACAAATGTAATAAAGAGCTTTATTCAGAATAGAGGCCAATTTTCTGCTAATGGCAGCATTAAGATCCTAAAAGGGTATTGAGTTACAGAGCAGTAAAGCCACAGCAAACAGGCTGCTGTTCTAAAATAGCTACAGGTGCCAAAATTAAGCAGGACCAAATTACCAGTCTGGTTCCAATGCTGGCCTGCAAATACTCCATGGGACATGAGAAATGAATGGCAAGTTATTGTTTTCATATTAAGAAAAAGTTGTTTGAGCATTAAAATGCATTTCATTGTGCAACTTCTATATTTGCTCAGTTCCCAAAACGGCGTTATTCACCTACTGGATTAATGAGAAGACATGAAGCAGAGGGGGAAGGTCACACAGAACCAGAGTGCATTCCAATGACATTTATAGAAGCCCACACTGTTTAGCTGTGCTGAGGAAGACCACACTGCACTCCAGGAAGGGCTGAGCACCTGCACTGCTCAGCACACACAAGGACTCTAACCCAAACCACTGCCTCTGTGCAGATGGCTGCAGCCTGAAGCTCCCTGGGGGGATTTTGCCTACTGGGAGCTGTGCTGTGTCAGTCTCCAACCCCTGCAGCAATGCTCCAGACATTTCAAACTTACTCCGCACTTGCCCTGAGTACACCTCCCTCACCTCTGTGCTTCCTGTTGAGCAGTGAGAATGGAGCTCTGCCACATCTTCACCAAGGTATAGCTGTGGAGCATCAGATCATCTGCACAGCTCTCCACTCCTCAGCTCCTCCAGGAGGTCTCTGGGGTCATCACCAGCTCCTCCTGTTCTGCTGCAAAGGGAAAGCTGTGGCCAAAGCACAAAGCCTCTCTGCACACACTTCTCATCCCAGGGCTACACAAGTACTTTACTTTTCACTCAGTGCTTCTTGGATGTCTCAGTGCTGCAGCACCAGGTTACACAGCTCAGGATCACCATGACATCAGACATGGGCAAAGAATGACACTGGCACAAGAGTAGAATCATAGAATCATTAAGGTTGAAAAAGACCACTAAGATCATCTAGTCCAATCAGCAACCCATCTCCACCAAACCATGTCACATCTCCATGTTTCTGGAACACTTCCACAGATGGTAGACCTGTCACCTCCATGGGCAGCTTGTTTCAGAGCTTCATTGCTCTTTTTGAGAGGGAATTTTTCCTAATATCCAACCTGGACCTCCACTGGCACAACTTCAGGCCATTCCCTCTCATCCTATCACTGTTGCTCAAAAGAAGAGGATTGACCCCCAATACCAGAAGCCCAAAGGGACCCACAAGGGCCACCGAGTCCAATTCCCAACCTGTGGGAGTCCCTCAATGGGCATGGCATATTGAAAATTGTGAGGTTATAGTTCAGTATCCAGATTTAAACCACAAGTACTCGCATGTATTGAAGTGTCCAATGAAGCCAACATTTTCAGAACACTCTAAATTCATTAGTCATACCAGAATACGCATTGGGGAACAAATAAACGTTTGCTGAGTGTAGTGGAAACGGGTTGGCTCCGTGTATTAAAGAACAGCTCTTGTGCCCAAGTTTCCAACATGTTAATGTGCTTTGTATTATATATTCTCAAGTTCTGCTCTCCATTCACATTATTTGGCTCCCAATGAAGCTTTGGGCTTTGCACAAACAGTAATGCAGACATCGCAGTATTAAAATCATTTCAAATTTTCTGATCATCCCTGCCTGGCAGAAAGTGCACAGAAAATAAAGAGATAATTACAATAAGCTGCTGAAACAGTAAACAGCAGTTATTTCTTAATTCAGTAGCTTCGCTGTGTGCATGTCTGAGCTTATAACATCCATGAGGACTGCATGTTGGTTTAACCTATTTTGCAAAGCCCAGGAGTAAAGATTAATTTAGCTCTTTCATAAGCGTCTCCCGCAGTAGAAGACACTTTCCTTCTACAAAGAGATTGTAGGCGATCCAGGAAATTGCAAGAGAGTCATGAAGACAGTGCCACATGAGATGTTTCTGATATCAACACAAATAAGTCACAAATTTCGTGAAACAGCTGCAGTAGGAAGTGCTTTTCCTTTTGCTAAATTGAAAGCAAATAAACAGAAGTGTGTTATCTCTAATTACTCCAGAATATTAATGATGAAATATTCACTGAAGATATATACTGGGACATTTTTCTTCAATTTTTTTTTCCTCCTCATTCATACAAATGAGTTCAAGAGCACAGAAGTTCTGAAAGACCTTCTTAAGTAACAGCTGACAGTGGTTTTGTTGAAATCCAGTAATGTGGATTCAAGTGTAAGAAAGGAGAAATATGATGTCTGTGACCCACTTTCAACCCCAACATGAAATCTGTCCTTACTCAGTGTCACCTCTTTGCAAGGACACTTAAGTAGCCACAGTCCCTGATCAGACCAGCCCTGCAACCCATGCATCTGGGCTGTGCTGAACTACAGGACTTCTAAGTTGAATAGAGAGCTGCATCTCCAGCATCACAGAATTGGTTGAGTTAGAAGGGACCCTTAAAGGCCATCTGGACCAACTCCCCTGCAGTGAACAGCAATGCCTACAGCTCCATCAGGTGCTCAGAGCCCTGTCCAGCTTGACCTTGAGAGTCTCCAGAGATGGGGCATCCATCATGTCCTTCATTTCCTTACACCCTAAGTATCTAAGGGACTCCAGTGCAGAGAAGAGATGTAAGAAAGAAGGTTGATGGATGCACAGCCAAAAAGTGCCTGAAATTTGTATGATTTGCTGCTTTCTTCCTCCTGGTTTTTCACCTGGTCTTTCAAGATGAGGATGGGCTGTAGCCAGAAATCCTCTACCAGAACATGCTTTTTAACCTCAACTTGGAGTACAAGCTACAAGTATCTGCTTGTTCATTTCCAGTAGAACACCGGAAAGACATCAGTCTTCAGTTTCTGCTCCTCCTACTCCTTCTCTAGTTTCTGACTATGGCAGTGATAGCACAAGAACATTACTATTTCTCTCCTCTTCCATCATCTGCTCAGGATCCCATTGTCCACCAGCTCACACCAACACTGATGCCTGGCTTCCACCTCTTCCACACAGAGGCTTGGGGATAAGGACTGATTGCTGCATCACAAGCATTTTTACTGTGCTAGCTATGTTTTTGTTCTGTTTCTCCTGACCCATCCTCCCTGTTCAGAAAACTCTACTGATACATTAAACTTCCCACAAAATGCCAACAGCAAGCAAGAAATAACTTCCCTCAGCAATCAATATATCCTCAGCACAGTGCTGAAGTGATACTTGGCACAGAATAAGCAATTACATTGGGTGAGGGCATCCGGATCATGCCCATGTGAGGTTTTGGGTAAAAACACAATGCAGTGAGCCCTCAGCCATGGCCTGCACCACATTTCCTAGTAACAGTTGTGTTGCCAAAATGCTCCTAGCTCTGGAAACATTACTGCAGGTCTCTCGTGGTATGTTAATCACACAGACAGACCGACTCGCATAAACACACCATCGTCCTCACCAGTGCCCAGCACATCATAAATACAGCTGCCTGAAGTTGGCCATTGGTCACTTGTCCAAGGGATGGTGCTGTAAATTCAGAAAGCAGGAGAGCCTGCACAGGAACAGCCCAGGAGAGACAGCTGGTTCATTTCTACATCTTACAGGAAAATATTTCCATGAAGTGTAATGTTTGGAAAATGTCTAACAAGCCGGTTCATGCTTTCTACAGATTATGTGGACTTAGCATTTCTGTTGTCTATACTGGGATAGATGAATAGAGAGATAAAAGGAGGCATGAAAACATAAGACACTCAGAATGCAGGAGAATCTACAGAATGTGCAAAAAATGTAGGAAAAGCTAAATAAAAGAATAAAGACAAATGAGATATTGCTGAGGCAGTGAGGGAAGCAGCAGGGTCCCAGTTGAGAGGTGAGATAATTAAATGACAAGCGAGGCAGCTCTCACCAAGGCAGCCTGGAATTCACAAGGGAGAGCGTGCACAGGAGAGTGAATGCCAAAACAAATCTATTCGGTGGGAGGACAAGGGAACCCCAGAAGTGCAGCTCCAGGAACTGGCAGCTCATGCTCCAGCCATGGCTTGGGGAGCCAAGGGACATCACCCAGCAAAGGAAAGCACAAGGAAAAACAATGGATTTGCTTACATCTGGGTGAGAAAGGTGTTCAGCCTTCTCCCCTTCTCCATTCTGTTGCTAAAGACTGAGATCCTGATCCTGAGAAGCCATGACATGGAGTGCGTTCCTGCTGATCCTGATTGAACACACACTTCAGAAGGGAACATGAAGGACTTGCACAAGCTGCTTGGGATTTCTCAAATATGCATGTCTGCATAGAGCAGCAAACCTAATCCATTTTGGGATGTGCCGGGTTTAGACACACTCAGTCCAACTCCTCTCTGAAATCTTGCATTTCCTTCAGGTGCACTAGGAGCAATTGTATAGCACATGCAGAGTTGGTCCATCCAACACTCCCCAAGAGAGTCCAAGCCCAGGAACACATTATCAGCTCCCAGACAAGCAGCTCAAAGCTCCCATGTATGTGGGCATTCCTTACATTTCCAGATGTTTGGCAGCCAGTCAGGACTCCCACATATGGGGACACATCTGGACTTCCCAGACGTGTGGCAGTCCAGAGTTTCTGTACACGCAACACACATACTTTAAGACCCATAGACACTTAAATCCATCTAATCTGTTTGGACAAGAGGACAGATCTGGAGAAATCTGGACAGATGGCCACATGAACACAAGGCTATCTCAGGAGATGTGGATGGTAGGGAAAGTCAGTGGCATCCCAGAGTGGCACAGCAGCCTCTCCTCCTGCCTCCTACCTGGGAAGGACAAGTGCTCAACACCACTCGGAGGACAAACTCTGCTGGGACAGAACTGGGCTGTCTTCACACAGAGGAAGGAGTCACTTCCCAGCCCCAAGGGACTTCCAGAAATAACAGAAACTTAATATCTCACACCAGTCAGTCAAAAGGACTACAGAACAGCTTGAAGAAGAGTCAAACTCCCATCCTGTTCTCATGGAGCCCTCCTGTCCCCTTCCAAATCCAGTTCCTGTCTTGGCGTGACAATATCCTTAGCAGCAGCAAGCTGCTCCTTACAAGCCACAGTCATTTTGACAGTCATATAATTGTAAATGATCCAACCCCTTGATCAGTGCAAATGCGTAGCCTAAGCCCATTTCATGTAGATGCTGGTGGAAACGCAAGGCTTCATTTGCATAGCCAAGCTTGGATACACGGCTGCTCGCAGCAATGCACTCCTGCACCCCACACTTGTGAAGGCATCACCCTTCTGCATGCTCCTTGTTACCCCCTTAAGCCACATTTTACTGATGGTTGCAAAAAGCATTCTCTAACTACAGAAAGAACACTGTCTTTCCCATGAATACTGGAAGAGATGTGCAAGAAAGTACTGCATTTTCCTCTTGAGACAGCACTGGAGGAGGCTGGCACGCTCAGCAGCACTTGGGCTGCATGTAAGCAGATCAAACTACAATGTGCTTCAAGAAGAAAAAGTCCAAAAATGAATTTTAGAATGAATTTCCTTATGAAAAGACACCCTGTGCAACAAGCAGCCCTCTCTGCTGGGCAGAGCTCAGCTCAAAACGTTCCCAGCCCCCTTTGGTTTCCAAGGTTCCTGTCATCTTCTGTCACACATTATTAAACAGATCAGAAACAGGATCTGGGATTACAGAACAGACTGAACTCAGGACATCAGAAGACACCTGCCCTATAAATAGGAATCATTTACCAATTTGGAATAACGCACACATGTTTTGGCAACTAATCAGTCAATAAAAGCAGAAGACCCAACATCAGAATTATTCTAGCACTATTGTTTTAAGATGCAGAACAACAACTGACATCACCATGACTTAACCCCTCACTTCCCAAATTCCCACCTCGCCTATCTGTGCTGAATATCCCCCAAGATTTACCCTTCCTGTAGCAAGCCCACTACTATTGCCTAAATCTGTCCTCGTTTCTGAACTGGAATACTGCAGACTTTCCACTGCAAAGGGCTTCAGAAACAATTAGTGATTCTGTGCACTGTTCGATTTGTTGACACTTGGGTTTCTAGGAAAAATTAACACAAACATGCACAACAGCCTGCATAAGGAACAAGGCAAAGTGCTGCTTCCAAACAGGTGCAGCCGATTATCTGAGGCAACGCTCTGCCTGAAAGGAAAAAAAACAACACATTATTTTCTTCACAAATTTTAAGAGCACTAAAAAATTCCAGATAATGGGAAGTCCCTGAAGCTTTTAGAAAGTGTTTTCTCATAGCCCGTACCTGGTATGACAGCTGCTTCTTTGCAGCTATGGGGAGTTGTGGTTTTCCATTTGTGAAAATTCAAGTGAAATCTATCATTTTTTGGAAAGAGTCGAAGTCCTGAGCTTCTCAAATATCTTTACAGGTTGAACATTTGGAAAGGATTCAAGACTCCAATCAGAGCTTGAATATGTGGAAATATTTAACTCTCTAAGAAACAGTATATAAAATAAGCTGTTTCTCCACTTGATGACTATTTCAGGATTGACTAATGGCTTGTCGTGGTGCCAAACACCACGGAGATGGCTCAAGAGGATAATTTCTGAAACTTGAATTTGTGGCGTTCTATCAAACGAAGATTTCTGTGACAAAACCCGAGATCCGGGAATTTATATGCAGCAAGAGCTTAAATGGACTTTTGGACACCAGATTTCAGAAGTAGCTCTACCACATTTGCTCAATGAAATATATGTTAAATCTTTTCCTAGGGAATGAACAAGCTTTAAAATAAAAGAGGGAAATAAAGACTACTGTATCAAACACATGTCCCTCCTGAGAAGTCCTTGCATTGCAGCTGGTTGGTCTCTGGATCTCATTTTGGGGAAGGACATGATGGCAGGATGAAGGCTACATGCTGTTCTGCTCAGCCCATCTCTGGGGGTCACCATGTCTTAGTCAGGACAAACCCATGTTCTGAGCTCCCCCCAGGGTGAGGGGCCCATTTGGCCAAATTACAAGCAAAGGCTAACGAGTTGTATTGGGTTTCAAGGAGCAACAAATTGCTGTGATCAGCTCTTCTTTCGCTGACACGTTTATGTTACACGTTGGTTCAGATTTTAAAGATGGAAAATGCCAATAGCATAACATAGTTTTTCCTCCTGCTTGATAGAGGTTAGAAAATCTAACCTAATAATTACCACACCAAATCCATAACTTCCATCTGAAACAGTTTCAGAAAGAGCCTTGATTCAAGGGTGACTGATTGTTAATTCACCTCATACCCAGGTAGAAGCATTCCAACATATATTTTCAGCATTATAAATCTGCACAATATTAGCCCAGGGTTGTCCTTTGTTGGGTTTTAAATCACAGGTTCTCTCTGTGCCTTTCCTTGCTACCATTTCATGCTATCTGCTGCAAGCTCGTTCTTCCCCTTGTTGGTACTTGCACACTCTGATCAAGTTACTTTTAATTTTCCCTTGGACAAAATAAGCAGATGAATCTTACCAGAATCTTGCCTATAACTCTGTATTTCCAGGATTTAGTCACATTTATTGCTCTTTTCTGAATACTTCTTAACTTGACAGCATCTGTTCTTCTGTAAAATGAACAGGAGAACAGGACATAGTGCCTAACACTGTCTCACCTGAGCCATCTCCACAATTAAAGCTTCCCACCATCTCCTCCAGGACTCCCTTTGGGCACAGGGAGGAACAGAGCCTGAATTCACAGCTACTGCTCTGCTCCTGCCCACCCAGCTGTTGGAAGCAGCTCCTTTTTCATTATCTACATCCGATCTCCAATTCTTTTTTCAGCCACTTTCGCCTCACAAATACATCCTGTACCCTTTGGTCTCGTAAGACCAAATTCACATCCAGTATCAAAGCACATGGACATCTGTAAGACTCAGGTTCCACTCCCAGACTTGGAGCTTGTTAACCACAGGAGAGCAGGAGGCAGGCAGCAGCTTTCCCACCAGGTTGCTGACACAAAATATGAGATAATTGAAGGTTTTGGCACAGAGAGTGCAAAGACGCAGCAGGTGTTAGAGCAATGATGTCTATTTCATACCTTACATTTTAAAACAGCATCATGAACACAGACAGCCCCAAGACTGATTGCACGGGACAGCAGTCCCGTATCCCAAACCTCGCAGTCTGCTGCCAAGTAGGCACGATGCATCCCAGCACCCTGCTGTCACAGCAGCACTACCTTTGGAGAACCTGGGGCCAGCCTTCCCCACATGTATGCTCACAGACAGCAGTATCCTCAACGTCAGTTAATATAAGTAGAGTCACACCATACATGCAGAATCATGGAACATCCCAAGGAGAAAGTGTGATCTTTGAGATCCCTTTCAGCCCAATTCATTCCATGGTTCTATGAAAAGGACCTGCTCAGGGATCTCCGTGTCTGATTCCTGACTCCACACAGGATCACCCAAAAACATAGAACATTACAGATAGGTGCATAGAAGCAGGTTGCTCTGCCAGGCAGCTGTGCCAAGGTCGGGCAAGGAGCAGTCCACACCCTGGTATGCTCATCTAAATGCAAAGCCTCCAGAGGTACAATTCCCACTTCTACTGCTACAGACATACACACCCATGGTTACAGCCTCCTGCTGAACTAAGGACTGTCACCGTGCCCAAATTCCTTTTCTACATATTAAACAGCATTTAAAGGCTCACCCACCCAGAAAGGCTGTGGGTGTGTGCGTGCCAGAGAATGCCAAGGAACAGTTATACAACATCAAAAAGCTTCTAGAAGGACCTTCTGCATTTGGTACAACAGATACTTTGTCAGACATCTAAACAACTTATTGGACTGTGTCCCCTCCACTTTTTTTCCCCTCCTATTAGCCTCCCAACTAATCCCAGAGCTGAATTGGTTTCCTCCACTTAGAGGCTCCACTCAAGTTTTTGAGTTTTTTTTTCCCTAGGATTCCCATCTTTCTCTTTCTTTTTACTTTACAAATATATAAATAGTCACATCGTCATACGAGACAAGTAGAGACTGACTCTTATGGGTAAAAAAACAGATGTTCCCCAATCTTCCCTAACAAAGTAATATTTTATATATGGCTCTTCAATGGATTTATAGCCAATGAAGGGATGTTACTACATTAGCTCATGGAGGGGGTGGGTGATAAAAACTGGAAAGGAAGAGCCAGACAAGAAAAAAAGAAGCTATCCAGAGCGCTGCAATTGGAGAAGCATGACAAATGGGCAGCACAGTTTTAGAGGGCTTCGACAACAAGGCAGATTGCCTGGCTGGGAGTGATTGTCCACAGCTGGAGCATCGCAGAGACCATCTGGTATTTCTTAAACATGCTTTCCCCAGGTGATCCGGCTCTTGGAGTGCCCCAGCAAAGGGAAGAAAAAAGGACTGTGAGTCTCAGCCCCATTTCTAGGGCCACCCTAATTAGTTAATAGAATTATAGTTGAATTGGCTTCAGTTTCCTCTTACAAAAACCTCTGGTTTTGCCACCTTCTCTATGAAAAAATAAAACACTTAAATTCATGGAATCTCTCATTTCTTTGAGAAACTCAATGATTGTGTCTCTTGGCAGAGTGACCCAGTATAAAAGTTAATGAGGGGAAAAAAAAACGCAAGGCTCTGTCTGAACACCTTGCAGCCTCACTCTGCTCCCACCCTGCTCAACCATGTTTCCACACGTGTCTCATACCCCCCAGCATACCCCTCCCTGGTGTGGGACTCTGAGAGCCTCTCATTTCCAGGATTTTGATCCTTTCCTCAGCTTAGAAAAGCATTATAGAATTCAATTAGCAGTGCGTGCCACAGGCTACTGTCCCCACAGAGAGGAACACAGGCAGAGTACGCACCCCTCCCGACCCCCACGAGGCTGCGCCATCCCAAGCCAGCAGCATCAGGAGCTGCTAATGAAGAGAGGCAAGAGCAAGCAATAAATAATGAGCGAGCAGACAGATGGAAAAAGGGTTAGCGCGAGCAGCCGGGGAGTAGAGCCTGGGATCCAGGCGCATTCCCACCAGCAGGCAGTGCCCCTGCCGAGCAGCACAGGCAGGAGCCCCACTCCCTTCTCCTGTTTCCCCCATGACCCAGCCCAGCCGCAGAACACAGGGCCGTCAGATGCATCCTGTAGAGCGCAGAGGAGGCAACCGCCCCACAGCCACGCAGCCCTAATTCCCGGCTGCGAGCTTTCCAGCAGCACATAAATACCGGTTCTGCTATTTTTCATGGGGAGAAAATATGCCAGGATGGTGGCTGAACCTGGTGATCCTCCTCTGACTGCAGAGCCATTTGTTGCTAAGTCATTGTTTGCTAGGAAATGCTCTTTTAAATTACAGAGGACTAGCCATACACAGACTGTCCATACAGACACGTGTCTCCAACTGTGTGCTGGAGAAAAACTGGTGAAGTTGGGCAAACAGAATGTGGTCTCAGCTAGAAATACACACGTGAGGTGCTTCGGCTTCTCCAGGCTGAGAAAAATTGTAAAGCAAATGACTGGGTCAAAAATACCGAGCAAACAACTATTTAAGTGTTTTAGACTGCCAAAAGAAATGTATTCCAGCACCATGAGTGCAGGGAATTATGGATGGAAACCATGCAGTGGTATAGACAGCAAAAAGAACAAATGGATTACAAAGCTGAAAATAAATCAACCAATTGGGAACTACAAAGAGTAGAGAACTGGTAACATTATAAATACACGAAGGAGAAAAAATTCATGGCTTCCAGAGTTAGGAGGCATTACTTTTGGAGTGACCAACGTATATGCACTTTGTTTTAGGGAAAAAGATACAATGATGAACTAATAAGACAGTGATGTACTTGAGTTTATTAATAACCAAGAGTTGTGCTAAATAACATCTGCTTTAGATAAGCACTGGTAAGTCACCCATCCCAGATAATTTGCACCTCTGAGTGCAGTAATGGGATCTCTGACCTGTTGACACTAATTTTTAATAAATCTTGGAATGCCAAGTAATTCTAGAAGGGTAGGAGAATGCTAACCTCACACCGGTGCTTAGCAGGTCTGTCTGACCTGGGGAGCTGCAGGCAGGCAGCCTGGCATCAGACCTACACTAAGCAATTAAAAACTAATATGAGAGTCCAGCAATAATTCATCATATTCATGTTTCAGCTAATTACCAGCCAACACGTGTCGTATAGAATCAAGCCCCATCCAACTGGTGGTACGACTTGATTTAAGAACTTGCATTAGTAAAAATAATTTGGCACAACTAGATGGAGAAGAGCGTCCAACACAACAAAAACACTGATAGCCTGCTTCCAATCCCACGACTCTGTATTTTATCATTTAGATAAATGTAAAATCCTACGAGGCAGATAGCACAAGCAAGTTAGTAAATAACGGAGAAAACAGAGCACGCTCACCCTGCGATCTGATTTGTATGGCTGCATGGCCATGGGCCAGCAGCGCGTGCCTTAATGCAGCCAAGTGCAAGATAATACACGTTCGGGAGAACAATACAGAGCTCGTATCGGCAGGATGGAAGTCGGTCCAGCAAGGCCACAAGACAGGCAGTGCTTCAACGGGAGTTCTGCTTTGGGCTATGGGATCACGGAGATCAGAACCCACTGGTAATTAGGGACCTTTAACTGCCCACACACTGGCTGGGGAAGGGAGACATCAGACACAGCCTCACATTGAGTTCCTGGAACGTATGGAGGAAAAAACAGAAAGAGGAGATGGGAAGGGGACAGGAAAGGAGGCTCCTTGGTGTTGGTTCCAATCAAATCGCAAACTGAACGACTTGCGGCACACAAAGAGGTGGAAGCTCCACCAGACTGGTACAGATGAGTGCAGGGAAAGCCAAGCACTCAGAGAAACCACGCACAGCAAGGCTCCCGAGCGGCAACGAGGAGACATTTGATAACTCCATTAGTGGGAAGAGGCAGACCAGAGAGTTCGTCACCTCCTACGTGGGGAGAAAAGGTTAATAGATGGGTTTATGCCACTGAATGCCACAAGCCCTCCCGAAGCTGTTAGTGCATGTCAGCCCTCCCCCTCCCACCACAATCTGTTTTCTGTTAGGTTTATGGGTTTTCTTTATTCTCTGCGCAGCACCCAGAGCTGGCTGGTTCTGGTAATGACATTACATGTTATAACGTACATATACTTGTTGATTCTGAGATACACAATTTATAAAATATTTTTCCTTATGAGACTCATTAAATAGGATGGTAAATTGAATTTAATAAATTCTAAATTTGCCATAAGAAGCCGTATTCCCCACAGTTACAAAAGAAACAGCCAAATCAGATAATGAGAAAGCCAAAGTGTCACTTAACAGACTAGAGGGTGTCACCTGAGAAAGAGATTCCCCTCCCTGACCTCTCTCACACACACACACCGTCAGCACACAATGAGTTGTAAAACTGCTAATTAGGGTAAGAGAAGGCAGCCATCCCTGGGGGTTGGCTTGCAGCTGTCTCAGGAAGCAAGGAGGTATAAATCGGGACACGAGGAAGGTATTTCACGAGAGCCAACAGCTTGCAGAGCTGCACACAGAGCTGGAGCTGAAAATGTTTCTACCCATCTGTTGGTTCAGACTTTGTGAAAAAGGATAACCAAGACCACACAGTTAAAAGCAGCAGGGTAAGACTGAGTTATCGTAGTGTAAGAGCAGAACAAAGATTATTTAAGTTTGATGTCTCTGAATGGGCCCACTGCCCATCAGCAACTATCTCTAAGAATTTCTGGCAGACAAATGAGGTTTCAGAAGACTGGGAAAGGGCAGATATAGTGGCTATGTTCAACAGGTTGAAAAATCAAGGAAATTGCAGGCCAGTCAACATAACTTCAATTCCTGGAAAAAAATGTTGAAACAAATTAAACAGTCCATCTGCAAGGGAGGGCTGGAAGCAATAGGCACATCACGTGAAGCCAACCTGCTTTCTCTTTGACGTAGCAAAAGGGTCTCATATGTGCGATAGGGGCAGCAGATGTTATATACCTTTACTTTTGCAAGGCTTCAGCTCGAGTTCTGTAGAACATCTTAATTAGCAAATTAGGGAAATAGAGTCTAGATGAAATTCCATACGGGGAACGCACAGCTGGTTGGGAAACCGGACACAAAAATGCAGACATGAACAAGCAGTACTTTGCCAATAAAGCCCATGGCTGCATGGGGTATGCAGACAAGAGTGTCACGCAAAGATACGTGAAATAATCCTGCTGCTCTTCAGCTACAACACTGGGCTCATTTTGAGGCAACTTGCTTCAAAGAAGCCCAGAGCAAGTGGAAGAGCCCAAGGGAACCCAGCAAAACACAGAGCCACAAAAAAAAAAAAATGCAGAGCGCTGAAAGGGACCTCAAGAGGCAGAATCAACCATGTATGTGTCATTCAACTTGAAAATAACATGGCCATGAACAGAAGAAAGCCAATTGTTTGGTGTTGAGCACGAAAGTCTTTAGGGGAAACACAATATGAAGCCTCAAATACGTAAAAGATTCCTGTAGGGACGAAAGGAGCACTGAGCTGCTCTGTTCATCCTCAGGGAGAAGACATGGTGTAATGGGCTTCAACTGAGCCAAGAGATTGTAGAAAGCCCAGCCTCACCGTGATAGCTGCACCCTAGGGCTGACTGCTGAGCAGGGGATGGTCTCCCCATCGCAGGAGGTGTGAGAACAAAGACAAAGCCACGTTGTGCAGGTCTGTTAACAACGATGCCCCAGAGAGCAGTGCAATGCTGGTGCCCAGCCCCTGGGCTCCTGCAGCCTGCTGGCTTCACAGAAACGTGCCCTAGGACACAATGTATTTCAGCCAAATGCCCTCAGAAAGCCGCGTAGCAAAAACAAACATCCACTTCGCTTCAGAATGAGCTCATATAAACAGCTGATAAAGACACAGAACCACTTAGTTACAAGGGAATGTTTTTACAGCGTGTTTGCCAGCACCATCCCTGCAGTTCAGATGCTGACATCTCAGAAGACACCTGCAAACCATCTCAAAAAGGGACTCTGCAGCTCTGCTGGTCACTATCTACAGGCTCAGTGCAGATAGCACTTTTATGGCATATTGCAGTTTTCACAATCCTTCCTCAGGAAAATCCCACAGTGTTTCACAGCATTTATATTCTCCCTCTCTTCCCCACAGGGGCTAACAACATTGCCATCCTCCTCTCAGTGACACGACTCCTCCACCAGTACCTCAACGCACTGTATCAACCAGTGAGAGGAACCCAGGGACATAGCTTTCCATGCATATTTAGCTTTGAATGCTGCTTTTCCTGCGTAAGCTCTGACAAAGGCTCTGAGCCCCCAGAGGTGTGCTCTGACTGTACCAGCTGGTCAGATCAGCAACGCTGCCTCTCCCCAGCCACCCCTCCCCAAACAGGGCCCCCCTACAGCTGACTTGTCATGGAGAAGGCTAGAAGACGATCTCTTGAGGTCCTTTTCAGATGCATTCTTTGTGGTGCTATGGATAACATGAATAACATTATGGTCTACAACGGAGGGGAGGGCAGACAGCTTGATCTTAAGCCTGTCTCACAAGATGCACCCCTCCACTTCAGCCGTACAAGTCCTCAGTGAAGCCTAGTTATAAATAGGGGTAGAAGTATACACACCTAGGGCAACACCAGCAAAACGAGCTGAGCGTCCTGCATGGGCAACAAAAACACATGCAGCCCACACCTTGTAAAGGCAGCCCCAAAACATGTCCCACCAGCACAAGGGTCCTCCCAACAGACATATTCTCCAGGACTACCACCGCCCAGCACAACAGCATTCAGCAGGATGCGTACAACTACTGGCCACCAGAGGAAGTCTGCAAAGAAATACGTATATCCCATGTACTCAACCTGAGCCACAAGACTCCCTGCCAAAGAGCAAGGAAAATTCTCACCATTACTGAAAAGAGAAGAAAAGCATACCTCTGAAAGTCAGCTTCTCGTTTGTAGAGCTTCACAAGGATACACTAGCCTTGCTCCTACTCCATGCCATCACACAAAATGTTCCGTATTTCTTCATTAGGAAAAACAGGCACATGCATCCTCACCCCACTCCATCACTATCACCTTAGGTGCTCTTACAACTGACCCCAAAGAGAGCTTCTACTTGGCTGCTGACATCTCCAAAACTGCTTCTGTCCAAGAAAAACCTTCCACACAGCTCACAGCCTCTCTTATGGCAGAGTCTGGGTTAGCTAATGGCCTTAATAGGACTAATTGGATGCCAGAGTGAAACACTTGATTTAACTTAGAAACTTAGAAACAGGTGGTGAAAGGCAATCTCTTGTAGCTCTCTCTTCTGTTCCCAGCAGCCAACCTTGGTCTGAGTCTCCCAGTGCCTCTCAGTAGGGCTGGGAACAACACACACAAGGGCCTTTCCTCCATCCCTGCCTTTGGGGGTTGTGTCCCACAGGGTGATGGAGGAGGGGTTCCCAGCACCCACCCTGTAGATGTTCTCTGTCTTTCTGGTGTGGATGTGTTGTGGTAGGATGGCCTGAAGGGCTGTCATCACAGCGCTGCTGGTGCAATAAGCGATCTGCTTTGCAGCCATAAGCAAACGGCAGAGCAGAAAGAGGAGATGCTTTCCTGCTGTTCAGAAGAAGAAGGGAGGTACTGTTTTGTTTCCTCAGGATGGGAACTCCTGAAGGCAAACGTGCTATTTATGGTCCATCCTTGTACCTTGGGAAGCTCAGCTACACTTAACACTTCATGCAATCGGGAGGGGGCATTTTCTCACATATGTCCGTTGACCTCCTGAGCAATTCCCTCTTCCATTAGGCTTAATGGAATTTACTTAATAACAGTGCCAAAACCAATCTGTGTGCCCTCACCCTGTCCTAGGGCAGGATTCAGCTTTCTCCCCCATCCCACTAGTGGTTTCCATAGGGCAGGTAGCTCCTTGTGCTACCTCCTCCTGCTCCATCGCAGCTGCCCCACAAGCACGGGAGACACTGACATGTGAAACAAGATACCTATCTCCCAGCAGCATGGGGAAGCAGCAAAGATTAATAAGCCTCAAAATGTTATATAGCGTTTAAAGAGCCCTATCACAGATCAAAGGCTATCACTCATCTCAGGGAGGCAGGTGTAGTAAGCCTGCAGAGATCACATACAGAAAACAAATGCAAGATGCAAGAGAAAACTGCAGACAGGAGCAGAGCTCATGCTTGTCTAGAGGAATTGAAGTGGCCTAAGCCAGAGCGCAACATGTGTTCCTGGAGAAGCAAGAGCCAGAAATCTTGCCTGCTTTCACTCAGTCTCAGTTGTGTCTTAGCACAGAAAACACATTGCATTTTAAGACACTCTTACCTGGGAGGTACCTGCTGCTGTGAGCAGCTGAACTCCCGGTGCAGGCACACAGCCTGCGGGGTGGCTGGAAGCACACTGGGGACTGCGTGCAACTGCTGAGTGCAACTGCTGAGTGCATCCTGACTTACACTGCAGCGGGTCTGCAGAGCCACACAGAGCAGAGCGTGAGCTCCATGAGACTGAGGGGCTCCTGGGCACATCCCTCCTCGTTTTTGGGGATCCCTGGGCACTCCATCCCTGCATGCTGAGCCCTTCCATTGGGGACTCCCTCCGGCATCGCACAGAAACGTGCAGAACAAAAAGAAGTCCTCATGCAAACTCTGCCTGATCGAATCTGGAAGGTAAGGAATGCCCTTCTGCAACAGATGTACAACCCTCTGCCCACCCCAACACCAGATCCATCACGGGGAAGGGAAATATTTACACAAGTTAGTAGAGTTCCAGTTAAATATTATGCTTAGCTGTCTAGAGCCCATGTTCTCAGACGATGTCTATGAAATAAAAGATTAAACTTCATAACAATTATGAAGTTGCTCTGCACACATTCAGAGGGAGTTAAAGGACATTAAAATAGTTCCTTGGGTAATATGACAATGAAATTGCTCTCTCTTTCCTGGAGAGTTGGTGCTAAACCCTTGTGAACCCTCCTGTAAACACACTTGGAAAGGGTAAGAGCAGAGCTGATAACCAGGTAGCACCTCTGCTCCGCAGGTTCTGCAAAAAAATGCAAGCAATGCTCGAGGGCTTTGAAGCAGCGAGGGAAGGAGGATAGGGGAGAGCAGCTTCTCTTCTCAAGGGAAGTTTGTTTAGTGGAAAGTAAGCAAGTTGTCAGGGGAAAAGCTGACAATGTTGATTCCAGCAGTTGTACTGGGAATAAACAGCCAAGTGGATTACGTTACAGGGAATGAGAAATGGTTCTGAGGATCCCATTTAAATGCAGAGCTTTCAGGAATGGTAGGTTCAGCCACACTCCTGGCCCTGGTGCCCATGGGCTGAGCCCGCAGACAGACCTACTGTGGCCATCCCTTCTCTGCAGGATCCCCAGAGGCCCATAAGCCAATGTCCCCAGAGGGGACAGAGCTCCCTGCTGTCACAGCTTGGGGTTGGTTGGGGTGGCAGCAGTGGGGCTGTGTGGGACCCGTTCCCCTTTCCCAGCCTGGCTGCGGGGCCAGCATGGGGCCCTGTTTCCCATAAAGATGGGATGGATGCCTCCCTGCCTTCCGCAGGAAAGGGACCCAGCGAGAGGGGAAGGGGATCGCGCTTGATTTATTGGCCTCTTCCTCCTTCTCATCGTCTGTGGCTCGTCCAGCTGTAGTGATAAGGACAGCTATGAGAGGACACTGCTGGCTGCTGGGATCCCGTCCTCCTGCCCACTCCCTGCCTGCAAACATCAGTCCTTTACAAGCACCATTAAATGTGTATCCAAAATGTGGCAGTCTCCTCCATCCTTTGAGATTCTGTTCCCTGGATAATACAAACAGTTGCCAGAAAAAGAGTATCCTCTCAGCTCTGTCTGGGCCATTATCCCTTTATATTTGCTCTTTAATATTTACTGGGTTCACACAAAGTGCATGCTCTGAAAAAAAAAAAAAAATCAGCTGCAGCTTAAAGGACTCCAAATTTAGTAATTGCTGCAGCCCCACCGAAGTGAACAGTGAGCGGGGAGATCACTACAGCACTTCACGTGCTGTGGCATTCTGCTTAGATCAGACTGCAGGAAACATTCTGCCCAGTGGCACCAAATCTGGAGTGCCCACTGCAGGGGCCCTGTAAGTCCACCACAATTTCCTCAAGATCCGTTCCCTCCCAGCACCCAATAACCTTGGTAGGAAGCAGAGGCGGCCAGAGATGCTGATTCACATAGGGGGGAAGCTGTGAGTTAGCAAGAACTAGCCACAGTGCCTGGCTCCAAAGCTGGTCTTGCAGCCTTACCTGTTAGTGTGAGGTTGCTGTATGTGTTTGAAAACTGCTCCTTTAACAAAACCAAGTGCATCTGAGCTGCCTTTTCCCTCTGTAGCTCCAACATTATGTCAGGATGCTGGGCGATCTTACAGCCTTTCTGCTTATCCAGGGCAATGTCACTGCGAACAATGTCTACAGCAAAAGGGAAAGAAAAAAGGGAGATGGCCAAACCTCAGCTTTCATTGTCACCAGACGCTTGGACAGAACCAGCCAACACGACAGCCACACAACCATCACTCAGCATGAGCAACCCAAAAAAAGGGGTTAAAACCCCTTGGATCTACCTGTCCAGTGAGGTTCCTCTGCTTAAGTCTTCTTTCTCCCACTGAAAGCCCAAATCATTGCCTTGAATAGGCTCACACAACCTACCTCCCCTTCCATCCATCACTGGTGGATGCTGATCTCTTACAATGGGAGCTAATCTCTTAAAATTATCACCTCTCTCTCTGGAAGGAAAGTGCAAAAGTATCCCAACATTCATGTTATGACCCTGTTGTTGGCGTACTTGACACTAAATAATGAGAAAAGACTAAGTCGCATCCTAGTGACCCTTGGCTTCTGTCTACCATTGCTTGTCAAAGACAGTGAAGAAGGCTTGCTCTTGCCCTGTGTATGCTCACTGCTGAGGCTGGGTCAGCATGGTTTACAGCTCTCTGAGCTGGTCTCTTTAAACTTGTAACACCTGACATCTGATTTAGGAGACGGGAAGCTTACTTAACAATTGCTTTCTCTCCACATGAGCATTTTGTAAGTCATATTGTGGAACAAGAATATGATATTCACTCTCCTAGAATAACTCACCCGCTGGGGAAATGAAAAGGTTGGGTAGCTGTGGGGGGACAAGGATACAGTAAGAAGGGGACAGTCCCAAAACAGGAGGTGGGCAGTGCAAATCAGTCCTTTCAAGGCCATTTTCTGAGCTGAATAAACTCTGTAACATGCTTGGATCCAGAGGAACCATCTGTTGTGCTGAATTCTTACAAAAGCTTCGGCAGCCAGAAGCGATAAGGGATGATGGAAGTTGGAGTTCTTCCACCACACTACACAAGGTCAGGCTTTGCATCACGAGGTTGCCCTTTCCTTGGTTTTATTCCCATCTAGCTAGATATTTCTGAAGGAACTTATTGTCAGAAGAGAGATATGCCTGGCTCCACAAACACACTCAAGCTCCACTATTGTCATGCACACCAAGGAACTGTGAAGTTAAAATCATAGAAGAGAATCATTAAGGTTGGGAAATACCACTAAGATCATCCAGTCCAACCATCAACCCACCACCACCATGCCCAAGTGTTTTCCAATAGCCACGCTCATGTCAGAGCCAGATCTCAGGTTCTGCAAATCTGGGCTCCAAGTGATGTCCTGGGCTGTCAGGGAACCCGCACTGAATATGGGTGGAAGGCTGTTGGCCACATTGTCTTGGCTGTAGGGAACTTCTTCAGGCCATGTCCTGTGGGTCAGGTCAGACATTCAGCATCACCTGGCCTGCTGCTGCCTAATTTGTCCCTCACATCAAGCGATGCAAGATTTTGGAGCTGCCATGGAGTTGAGGGTCTATACGAGCCTGGGTAACAAGTTGGCTTGTTTGCTGGATGATGAAGGAACCAAAGGGTGAGAAATCCGTGGGGAGGGTTGAGGAGAATAAGTCATTTCTGTAAGGTTTGCAAAGGCCTCAAAATAATTTTAATGGCTTTGGTGAAAAGGCAGAATGGGCTCTTCACCAGTGGGACAAACTTTCTGTATCACCCTGGGACCAGGATCCCTCTCCATGAAGTCGGGGACCAAGGAAGCAGTTTGGAGAGTGCAGGGGGATGTGGCAGCAGGTGCTACATGGCTCCTCAACATCTAGCATCCTGCCTCCCTCTTTGGGGACTGCAGGTCCCAGTGAATATGTGCTGAGGAAGGGATATGGTTGTGATAGAGAAGATGTGAAGGGCACAGAAAGTGGGGATGCTTTTCTGGCAGCCAGTTTCATAGACTTCCCAGAAAGCTCCTGCTGTATGTGAGCAGGAAGCAGAGGCGAGTATGCAGAGTCCTTGCTTCTCACAGCTAAGGACCCAAGGGATTTGCCCAAGACTTAAAACTGGAGGTGGACCCCATATCCACTATAGCTCCAGCTTAAACAGTGGGTAGATGCATGGGATATGGGATTCCCAAAGAACCTGATGCCTGTTTATTCAGACACACAGCGCAGGTGAGGAGGTTAAAGCACCTCTAGTATTGATGTCAGAGACATTTTTTACATGGAGGATGATGAGGCACTGGCACAAGCTGTCCAGAGAGGCTGTGGATGCCCCATGCCAGGAGGTGTTCAAGGCCAGGTTGGATGGGGACCTGGGCAACCTGATCTAGTGCCTGATGTAGTGGTTTGCACCCCTGCCCACAGCAGGGGAGTTGGAACCGGACAGTATTTGAGGTCACTTCCAACCCAACCATTCTGTGATTCCATGATTCTACACCTCTCTTTCAAACCAGCAGCACCAGGGGAAGAGGCCACAGCTGCTGTAGGAGCTCAGGGAGAACCTCAGCAAGAGCAATCCAGGGAAAAGAGCCAGCAGGAAGCTCACAGTGATCACATCTAAAAGTAAGTGAGAGAAAGGGGAAAGGCACAGGGGGTGTGAGGAGAAGGATCCCGCGGGGGGCTCTGGGCAGGGCAGTCCCTGAGCGGGACACAGCTTTCCAAAACGCAGAGCAGCCATAAAAACCAACACACGAACGCACACACACACAAAATTATAAATAAAATCAAGGGGGAAAAAAAAAATACCCAGCAAAACAAGAAACCAAGCGACTCTTGCCAGAAGTGAGAAAGAAGAACTCCAGATGTGGGAGCCCCAGAGGACGCCAAATGGTTTCCAAAGCCGGCAGACCAACGAGCTGCGTGTGCCTCGAGAGGCAGCGGCCGGGCCGGGCCGGGCCGGGTCAGTACCTTGGCCAGCTCAGCCCCGCGCCGCTCGGCGGGGCACGGCCGGGCGCATCCCGCAGCGCGGCTCCCGCAGCCCCGGCTCCCGCTGCCCGCTCCTCTCCCGGCGGCACCGCGTCCCCCGGCGTCCCCGCGGCGGCGGAGCGGAGCCGGGCCCGGAGCCGCCGTGCGGTATGGAGGGAGCACACCCGTGTGGCGGCCAGGTGAGCTGCGGCTCGGGCGGCCCCGCGGCTCGAGGAGCCCGCGGGATCCCCGGGTGCACCGAGGGGAAATGGAAGAAGTTGGAAAGCAGCACCGAGCGCGTCGGCTTTGTCGCACTTGTGTGCATCCTCGTCGTGTCTGTCTTCAATAGGAAATTCTCTGACAGATTCGTCTCGTTCCTTTCCTTTAGACGGGAAAATTCCCTGACAATGAGTTCCAGAAAATATTTTGCGCTAGATAAAAAAAAATCGTATTTGTTTGTTTTAAATGTAATAATGCCGTTGGATGCTGCCTATTTCTTCTGTAATGAAAACAATGAATTAATAACACGCCGATATCTATGTCTGAAAGCTGTGATCCTGACCACCTCCATCGCCTTACTCCACGCATACGTATTCTTTACACTGATCCATGTGGTCCCACTATAGCACAGTGTGTTTGTAGCATAAGAATGCCCTCAGCAGGCTTCTTTCCCGATGTGAATACACTGATTCACTCTTCACTTCCTTAAAAGTATTCAACGAAAAAAATCCATGATAAATTCAAAATATTTTCCCTGATTGGCAACAGCCAGCTCACAATCCAATTGCATAGGAAGCCACACGTGTTTCCCCTGAGCATGTTACTTTGCATGAATCATTTCTAATTCATAGACAGAAGTGCTGAACTTGCAAAAAAATGGTAAGGTTTTGTAGAGAATTTAGGATACTTATTAGAAGCAATCAAACACATAACCACAGGAATCCTTAGTCTCACCCATACACCAGCAAATGGATAATCAGGAGCTCATTGTCTGATTGCGCCACTTCCTGCACTTATAAAGCAATTTTCACACACGGTTCTTGCAAAACTGTTCAAAACTTAAAACCAAAAATGGAGATAAACATACTTTGAAAGCATCTCCTTCATAGATAGTGCCTTCCTTACCTTGCAGAAGGCAGCTTATCTATTGGCTTCTTCTTACAGGGACAGGAAGATGACCCATTTCACTGGGAAACACCTGCTGGTGGCTGAGCTGTGGAGCCAGAACAGCAATCCCCGTACAATGCTGAGCCCTCACTGCTCTGCTCTAATATCCAGGTGAAAGCACAGCACCTAAAGGCAGCCTGCACAGCACAGGCTCACCAGGGGGTACAGCATTCCCCTGTGCACAAGGTGGCTCAGGGTCCTGACCCAATGCCAGGTGTCTGATGGTGTCAGAAGGAAGGGATCCTGAGATGAAAGCATGCACATGAAGCCCAATAGCCAACGCCAGAATTACAGTGTAGCACCATAAGGCGAAATCTCCCAATTAGTATGGAAGGCATGAGGAACATGTTTTTTGCCAGGATTCTGTGGTAACTGGCCATTTTTCCAGATGCCCAGTATCCTTCCAAAAAAGGAAATAAAATAGAAGAAAGTAACTTAGCAGCAACTGAGAGAGCATTTTTGAAATGCATCGTCCACACACACTTTGGCTCACCACCTTTTCTTATGCCTTACCTACAGCACGTGCACGTGCTCCCTTTCACCTCTGCCCCCCACGACCCACACAGGGCCATGTTTTCTGTATGTGGCAAATGCCCTTTGGTCTCCATCAGCCACAGAAACACTCTGAGCTACAAAAGTATGGAGAACCCACAGAGGCACTTGGGCCAACACATCCCCAAGAACTCCAGTTCCAAGAAACGTCACTTTTTCCCTTGAATTTTCTGTTCACAGCATAGAGGGAAACTCTAATGTTCATGCCACCAGGAGGTGTCCAAAACTGCTCTCTGCTGCTGTGAGGTGTCACCAGCAGCACTCCTTGCTGAGCCAATGGAAGAGCCTTCAAACCCCACCAAACACCCCAACACCAGGCTCCAGGGCAGCACAGACAGGGTTTTAGCAAACTCAGCTTCAGAAGAAGCTTGGTGTTTATGCTCCCAGCAACCATTACCAGGGCAAATGGACAGCCCCATGTGCTTGCCCCAAAAAGGAGCTTCTCAAGGCTGTTTCCCTAGTGACCACTGTTTCTTACTGTCCCATTCCTCAAAGCCAAGTGGTCCTTGGCAACGCGTGAGGTGGCTGGAAGGACAGCCAAGTGCATTACCCAGTAGGCAACCCCACAGCAGAAGGAGAAGCTGGTCTGCTGCAGACTGAACATGAGATCTAGTACCTGCCCAGGGGTCAGACACATGGCTGGAGAGAAGCAGCCCCAGATAACAGAGCACAATTTGCAACACAGACTGTGAGGGAAAACCAGCCCAGTGGGGCACGGACACAGAAATTCCATTTAAGGGAGGCTAAAGTCTCCCAGGTCAAAAGCATTGCACTTCTCGATCAGCAAGTGTTAAAAAGTCTCCCCTACAGCCCCACCTCCTGGTACCGCAGGGCTCGGTGTGTGACAAACTGGTTTTCTATTGAGAACAGACCTCAGGCAAGGCAATGCCATGGCCAAATAATGTAACAGATCACTTAGATGGCCTTGCAGCTCTTGGCAAAGGTCGGAGGATACGTATAGACATGCTGCCTTCAACACCCTGTGGTTCAACCAACCCCTTTCCCATAGAAAAGAGCTTAGACAAGTCCCTCAGCCTGGTATGGACAGACCTGGTGAACTTCTGCCAAACAGCCACCAAAAATGGCACAGCCCTCCAGCTCTGTGAACTGAACCAATAGACCTCTGTGCTGTCTACCAGCAGCCATGGGATGTGCAAAGGCAAACGCTCAAAGCAGAAAACAATGATCTGTCACTTGTTACATCACCAAAAACCATGAAGGTCAGACTGAAGACATTCACAGACTTCTCTTTTAATCATTTTCTGTCTTTCTTTCTTTTTTTTTTTTTTTTTAAAGCTAGATTGTAGATTAGACAAGAAATTTCAGAAAACAGATGATGAGGGGACAAGAACACTGCACATGGAAAGCAGCCCCAGTCAGCCCAGGAACTGCAGGCAGGGCAATGGGGGCAAGAGGACACTCGCTGCCTTCCCCAGGCTCAGGCACTGGGTGCCATCTTTTTCCATGCGGTCTGCTCAGCCCACAAGTCACTCACATTTGTGCATGCCTTGAGAGCAGGCGGGTCCCAGATAGGCTGTAGATGAGGGAGCAAAAAGCAGAGCAGTGCTCCGAGAGGAGAACATGGCTGCTCGGATCCAGCGCAGTGGGGCAGAGAGCTGCAGTGGCACCAGGATTTCATTTTGGAGAACTGGATCCCCCGAGTGAAGCGCGAAAAGATGGGAGCTACCAGCAACTCCAGCCTCGGAGTTTGCACACAGATCTTAAGAACAAATAAGAAAGCTTTGCTTCCAGGCAGGAAATCCTTTTTACCACACCTTTCTGATTTACACTGATGCTTGATACACACCACATGTGTCCCCTCCCTCCCTCACTCCTATTTGCAATGGTTCTGTTCCATATTTAAGTGATGAAAAGTTAAGACCTGTGGTTACAACTTCTATGAGAAGCTTCATTTTGAAGGACTGCTACATTTCAACTTTATTGCCATGCGGAAAACTGGGAGAAAAAAAAAAAAAAAAAAGAAAAAAAAAAAAAGCTTTCAGTCCTTCTCTAACATGAAAGCTGCTGTGAAGACATTTAATAAGTGTAAGTTCTCTCCTGCAGGCTGTTGAAATATTGACCTTTGGGCTGAAGCAGGGAAATTTATTCCTACCGATGTTTAGTGTGAATCTCATCCATGCCTTTATGCACTACACTGAAGTTTTCTGTTCGAGATGGCTGCAGGTTTGGTCAGCATGAAATTCATCCCAGTGGGCAGAGCTTACAGCAAATCCCTCACCAGAGATCAATTACGAGAAGGAAAAAAACCAAGTGATGGGATGGGGATTGCTTCAGCAAAGACGGAGCACACACATCACCCACCTGCCTGCGTGTGGGGCTTGGGGACATTGGTCTCACTGAGATCAAACACTACTGGAGGAACAGAAAGCCATCAGAAAACTGGCAAACACGCCTGCTTTTTCCATTCAGCGCTGAGCTGCCGACTGGATTTCTGCAAAACTTCCTCTGCTCCACTGACCTGCCCGCTGGGATCTGTCTGGCATTAATTGGCCCTCGAAAATCACTTATGGAAATATCTTCTGCTAATTTTTGTTAAGTCGTAAGTAAGAAAATAAGTTTTTTTAAGGAAAAAAAAAAAAAAAAATGACAAATCAATAAATTCTTGCACTCGGACATGGTATTCCGCTTCTCAAAATAGGAGCGTTGGCCCTGACTTGTCTGCGAGGTTTCTTTGTGTGAATCAAGGGCCGCAAAAGGCGAAAACCTTTCGTGCAGCTTCGGAACCGCTGGGAGGAGGGCACAGAGCGGGGAGGAAGGGAGCGGGGCAGAGCCGGGACGAGGCGGTGCCGCCGTCACTTCGGGCAGGGCCCGGTGGCACGGAGCTGCGGAGAAAGAGCGGCTCCCCAGGCACCGACGGGCACCGAGCCGGGCCGGGCTGCGGGGAGCCCCGTGGCCGCAGCTGCACGGAAAAACGCGGAAACAACGCCGGGGTCCTTAGGGAAAGGCAGAGCTCCCGGGGAGCACCGGAGGGTCCGGGAAGATCGAGGGAGAAGCGGTGCAAAAGCAGCGGGGCGCGACCCGCAATACCGGGGGACGATTGCCTCCGTGGGCCTTTTGTTCCTCCGCCGGCCACACCGGCAAGGGGAAGGAAAGGCAGGAGGAGCCCCCCTCCCCCCGGTGCGGCGCTGCCCGGCGGAGCGCACGGCGCGCCCGGAGCCGCGGAGCCCGAGCAGCAGAACGGGACCGCGCGGTGCCCGCAGCCCCCGCAGCCGCGCCCGCCCCCCGCCCGGCCCGCGGCCCCGCTCACCGTCCTCGTAGTTCTTGAGGTAGTAATCGGGGCCGGGCCCGCCGCGGCTCTTGGCCGGGTTCTTCACGTTGTGGAACTGCAGAAAGTCCGTCCTCTTGCCCGCGAAGCGCAGGAAGGCGGGGGCCAGGCCCCTCGCCAGGGTCACTAGCCGCCGGGAGCTGCGGGGAGGAGAGCGGGCTGAAAGCTACGGGTCGGTGCCGGTGCGGGGAGGGCCCGGCGGCCGCAGCGGGAGAAGGAAGCGCGGTGCGGGGATCCAGAGCTCTCACCGCGGCCCGGCCGCCCCGCCCGGCTCGGCGCGGTTCGGCATCGCATAGCATAGTGCGGTGCGGCGCGGGCACCGCTCAGCAGCGTCCGGCTGCGGGGCTCTGCGGTTCAACCTCGGCAGAGGGAACGGGGCCGCCCCGCCCGCTGGCAGCGGGGTCCGGAGGCCGGCAGACCCCGGCTGTGCCCTCCCGGAACCCCCCGGACAAGTGCAGCGGAGGCACCGGCTCCCGGCTCCCTGGGGGCGGAGGCGGCACCGAGCGGGACCTTCGGAGCGAGGACTCGCTCTTCCTTCTCGACTTACCAGCAGGACCGGTGCTCTCCGGCCGGCCCGGTGCCTCCAGGCCTCTGAGCTCGGCACCCAACGCGACGCGCAACCCGGCTCCGTCCTCCGGGAGCCCGGGGAGAGCGGGGAACGTGGGGTGCGGAGCAGCTGGCCGACACCCGTTGCTGCGGGCTCCTGGTGCAGGGGTTTTTCTCCCTGCGCTGCCTCGGCCCCATGTTGTGCTTCTTCTTTTTCTTTTCTTTTCTTTTTTTTTTTTTTCTTCCTTTTTTTTTTTTTTTTTTCTTTTTGTTGTTGTTGTTGTTGGAGCGGAGGGGAGCACGACATTTTTGCAGTCATAACTGATAAGTCTCCGAAATGCTTTCTCCATTGCAAACATGTGCATCTTAATGGAAACCATGGCCTCGCTCCCTCCGCCTCAACGAGCGCCGCGGGCAGCTCGGAGCCCGGCGGGGTGGGCGGCACGGGGAGGGCGCCGGGGGGGCTCCCGCCTTACCTTAAGAAATCGAGCCAGCCATCATGAATGATGGAGGGGTCCAGCTGCAGGGAGAGGAAATTCTCACTGATTATCCTGACAGGGCTCTTGGTGTTGACATCAAGGAGAATGAGAGTCCTTCCCTTCACACCTGGAGATTTCTCCACCGGCAGCGCTCTCCTGTCCCCGGCCTGGGAGGGCAGCGAGAAGGTGGCCATGAGGGCCAGCCCAGGTGCCATCAGCGCTAGGAGCCCGGGGGGACAGGAGCTGGGACAGGGCATGCCGGAGAGCAGGAAACCCCTAATTAACTCGCTGTCTGCAGGGGCTCGCTGGTGGCTAATTGTCCTTATCTAAAGTGTGGGGCGCTCTGCCTTTTTTTGCAATGTTTTGGTGCTGGTGGAGGGGAACTCACGCCCCTGACCAGCCTTTCTCGCAGCCGGTGCCAAGACTCCTTGCAGCCAGCACCGCCCCTTTAAGAGATGCAGGCTCCAGACATTTTTAACTTTTTGAAGGTAAGGGGAGGCTCCCGGTTTAACCCCCTCGGCTCGGGGCCCTCCCGAGACTCGCTAGCTCCGAGCTTCGCTTCGCCCTGGCACCCGGAGGGACCGAACCGGACCGGAGCCCGGGACCCCGGGGAGCTCGGTAGCGAGGAGCGGTAAGGCGGCGGGGTGGCCCGCTTCGGGTCGCGGTGCTGGGCTGCGGGAACCGAGGCTGAGCGCGGAACGCGAAGGACGCAGCGGGAGCGCGGAGTCCTCGCGCCGGAACCCCCGGATCGGCCCGGCCGGCGCACGGTGGCCGCTGGGATACAGCGGGGAAGCGGCCCGCGGGGGTTGGGACGGCAGCTGCCTTCCTCTGCCGCCCTCGGGACCCGCGGCGGATCGTGGCGAGGGGTCATGAAGGATGCGTCCGGCGCGGAAACGGCCGCATCGGTGGCGCAAAAAACCGCCGCGGTTCGGTGGGACCTGCGGTGTCACAGAGCCGGTGCCGCTGCCTGGAGGACCGGGATCGCCGGACGGGAGCCGCCGGCGAGCGGATGTTGGTGACATCGAGCAGGGGGTTCGTGGGGGCTCACACCTCGGCGAACGCCCGTACCGTGCGGGCATCCCGGCCCGCCGGCAGCCGCCTCCCGGATCAGCCCCGGGCTCCGCACGCCGGCGAGCACCGTAACGCGCCCTACCTGGGCCCTCCGCCGCAGCCGCGCTCCGCCCCGGCACCATTCGCCCGGCGACAGAACGGGGCCGCGTCCGGGCTGATTGGTGCCGCGCCCGCCGGGCCCGCTGCCGTCGGCGCCCGCAGCGTAGGGGCCGGGGCCCGCAGCTCCATCTGCTGGTCACGGGCCCGGGCCCAGCGGCGAGGGAACGGCACCCACCTGCGGGCAGCGCACTCCGAGGCCAGGGGCGGCCGGGACTGCGAAGAGAAAAGAGGCGAGGAAACAACACCGAGGGATGCCTGGGCCCGGTGTACAGCACGGAAGGGCCGACCCGAGCCCAGCGGGTGGTGGGGAGCGATGTACGGCGAAAGGATGAGGCAACCCCTGCCTCTGCGAGGGCTCGGCGGGAGGTGCACGAAATAGGATTTGGGGGGACACGGCCGGGGAGCGGGGATCACGTCGCAGCACCCGGCGACAAAAAGCAGCGCGCGGTGCCCGGCGGCAGGCAGCGGGGATGGAGCGCTGTGGAAGTAAGAGGATCCGGGGGAAAGGGCCGTGCAATTTCAGTTGTGCAAAGCCCTGGCATCCCGGGACAGGAAGAAGGCAATTTAAGGTTGGAAAGTTGTGTTCGGCTGAGAACGCTTCAGCCGCAGTTTGCAATAGCAATTCGCTGGCCCCGGAGCTGCAGTAGTTTGCTCTGTGGGTCACCTCCGAACGAGGGACACGAGTTCCCATATTGTCTCCTTTGTTTGTTTAGGCTTATTATTATTATTTTGTTTTGTGATATTTATTTTTTGTTGGTCTTTTTTTATTGTTGCTTATTTGTTTTCTGTATGATCAAAAGATAGCAGAGCTTCACCGTCATCTGTTGGCCGATAAGCACTGTGACTGCAGGCCGAAAGTTAATCTCTCTCCCCCTGCTTCTATTTCAAAACGAAACTCCGACGTGTTACATAGTGAAGCACAAGAAAGAAAACAAATCACCCCGCTTAACCTTCTCCGTTACAAACACGATACTTCGGAGGAGAAACGTGTTTAGCACGAAACACTCCTCGCAACCCGTCCCCGCTCTGAAGGCGGACTCCGGCGCTGGGATCAGCCCACACGCGGCCGCAGAGCTCGGGCAGCGCTCCCGTCGGGGCCGCCGCTGCCGTCGGGGCACGGGCGGAGCCGTCCGACGGGGCGGCCCCAACGCCGGTGTCACTGCCGGAGCGCAGCGGCGCTCGGAGCTCAGCTTACAGCAGCGGCTCTGGCTCCGCCGTGCGAAGCGCCGCTCCTTTCTTCTGTTACCATAATTACTTTCGAAAGCCTGGCTCGCTCAAAAAAAGGAAAAAAAAAAAAAAAAAAAAAAAAAAAAAAAAAAGAAAAGAAAAGAAAAGAAAAAAGGAAAGAAGTATCTATGAAGATTTACTCGCGGTTCTGGTCGATCTGGAAGTATGTTTCTCTATTTTCTGTCTACTCTCAACGTGCTGGTTTTAATCTCCAAAGCAGTCATTGGGAAAGAAAACCGGGGGAGGAGAAGCACTGCTATAAAGAGTTTAAGTTTAAGTGAAGCACATTAAATATTTTCCCAACGTCACCAAATAAACAGCAATCCTCCAGCTCCCAATAAACTATTTAAAGCATGTCGTATCATCCCTTCTGCTCCTGCCAATGTACTTTCCTTTAATTTACAAGCCGATCAGAGCAGGGGCCTGTCTTGTGTGTGTCTGCAAATGTCTGGCACCCCCCAGTCAGTTGCAGCTCACAAACGCTGAAATCTGCAGCTAACGTTGTTATCAGAGGTGCTCACTTCGATTTTTGCCTCGCTACTGCCTGTGGAAGTGGCTGTTGTAAACGATCCGAGCGGCTGTGGAAGGGTTCCACCTCTATGCGGCAGGGCTGACAGAGGGAAGGAATGAAGAATCAGGAGATAAATTAAGTCTAGAAGATGAATTAAACGGAGGTCTCCAGCTGTACATGTCAGCCCAAAGGAAAATAGGAAAAACCTCCTCAGGAGAGACGTTTTGCGTTCCCTAGAAAATAAACGTCTGCTCATAAAGGATGAAAGTTATTATGGTCAGAGGATGTGCTGTACCAAACAAACCTCCATTAGGCTAGGAAGGATAAAACAAGCTAGACAGCCTTTTTACAAAACAAAAACCGTCATGTCTTTGATTCCCAAGATATCAACCATGTCTGTTTCTGTATTGCTGTCAAGTAAACCTGAGTTATGGATGCTCTCAAAGAAGCCATCAAGGAGAAAACTCAGCTAGTGAAAATAAAGAATGCTATCCGTAGACAATTTGCTCAAAAGCTTTTCTTTTCAGACTCTTAAACGCTTGCCCTGCACCATGGCCTGACATACGAGTTCTCCCCAAATGATTTCTATTCTCCTCAAATGATTTCTGAGAGGAGCAAGGACACTAAAAGCGGCCATCAGACCCCATAACAGCACAGTTCTTTTTATTGAGGTGTTTTTTGTTGTTTTTTTTTTTTGCTCCTTCTGCACTGCAGCGTCCATCTATTTCACCGCAAGAGACCTAATGTCTGGAATGCAACCTCCTGAGGTTACCAGTGCCTAAAGGTTGGTGTTGCACAGCGTGAACCCTGCTGCTGAAACCATTTCCTACCATGCCGATGTATCACCTGAGTGAACAGACAGCAGCTTGATTTAGTGAGGTATCCACGCATTGCTCTTTAATGGAGGTGTCCTGTGAAGCTCTGCAACAAGCAAAACCATCTGTCTGCCCTAGGAAGCCTGGCTGGAGGGGAGCCCCGCACCAGCATGCGGAAGGCAAACCCACGGAGAGCTTCCCCCTTCCTGCATGCAAGGAGCAGGGCATCCATCACCACGACCGCCTGGCCGGACAGCACATCTGGCAATGCTGCATCTGCATTATCACCAGCGTGGAAGGAGCACAGAGTGGTACCTCCAAATGTGGCCATAGCACGGCAGTGTTGGGCTTTCCTTCAAGGGTTAACCCGCCCTCCTTAGCTGCCTAAGAGAGCTATAAAAAAGGACGGGAACAAAAAGGAGGCAGCAGTCCCATGAAGGCTGTGGGTTTGCAGGCAGACACACAACAAGACACAGAAGAAAGAAAGCTAGATTTTAGGCAGTTGATGATGAATTATGTATTCTTTTTCTTTGTGTAACTTTATGCTATGAGCAGCTTGGTACCACTGTTCCAGCAGAATAAACTCTTCTTCTTCCTTCCCTCCATCCATCTGATTCAGTGCATGGTCTGACCAACCCGGGGGCCCACACTCTGCCGGGCTGCCCCTGGAGAGAACAAGTTGCTCCCAGGTGCCCACCTTCAAGCAGGTGCTCCAGGGCTCCGAAAAGCTGAGATGGGCAATTCCCACAAAGCTGTGCTGGGGAGGCAGGTGCCCTCCCAGCAGACAGAAACCCCTTTGCCCGGTGCCTCTTCAGCAAAAAGGAAAAGAAAACAAGCAGATAATGGCAGGGAATATCTCGATGTATAATGCTGCCTTCAGGCAGATGATGCCCTTCAGACCCGAGAGCTGTGCTAATCGATGGCTGCGTCTGATGCAGCTTTTGTCTTTCCTATCCTGAGTAGAAGCAAATGTGGCCGCAATTAGCCGTAGTCAGGGGACAAACGCAACAGCAGCGCTCCAAGCATCACAACAGCCTCAAAAGCACTTTCCTCAAACTGAGCCCAGCCCTGAGGAGCAGAGAAATGGGCAGAATTATCCTCATTTCACATCATCATGTGAAAAAAGCAAGGGAAGGGAACGCGCCAATGTTACAAGCCTGAGAACGAATGTGAGCGCTTGTCCCACCATCTGCGAGGAGACGATAGAGGTGAAGGAGAGGGAATACAGGGGGGTGGTAAAAGTTCACAGAGACCTTCTATTTTTCTGGAGAGATGCTTCACATTCCAGCAGCAAAACTGAAGGAAGCGGCCATGAGGAGTAGATCAGAGAGGGGAAATAGGAAGATGGATGAAGTGCAAGGCTGGAGGAGCAAACAAGGCAATTACAGAGAGAGAGGAAGGGGCTGTGTGCGGAGACCAATGAGGAGCTGGAGCTCAGCGGAAGAAGCAGCAGCCAAAAGGCTCTTGGAGACACTGCTGGGGTGAGGGAGGAGGAAAAAAATCAGAATCTTTCGTGTAACCATAAGCTGCAAAGCTCCCTCTGGGGAAGGTCCCATGGAGCACGGTGCCCCTGGTCCAGGCACAGGGACAACAGCAGGGAAAGAGCCTGTGTTCCCAGCACAGCCATCTCCTGGGCACGTTCCAGCAGGCTCGGTGTATTGCGTTGTTCCTTCTCCCTTCAGTTTCCCTTCTGTTGGCCCTTCACTAACAGCAACGTGGAGAAAATTAAGCATAAAGCTGTATAAGCAACATAACAGGCATGCAATTGCATGTCTATTTTCTTTGAAAAAATGATGCTTTATTTCCTGTACAATGGAAAGTACAGTTTGATGTTACAACTGCTGGGTTTTGACTGAATGCAGAAATTTTACTTAAGCAATGACATTTCCCCCCGTATTTAGTATTCCCATATGTCACTGATTATATATTTAAGTTGCAGAAATGAATTAAATTTCATGGCTTCCTCAAGTTAGATTCTCTTGGACAGGACCATCCTTAACTGTTAACTACAAGACTCGAAATCACTTTAAATCAAAACAGCAGAGCTTTGGGTATCATTTCAGGAGAAAATTGATGATCGCAAACCAAGTGTTTAACATGTCATCAGCCAGAAGGGTGGGTAAAGCTCTGCAAGCCTGCAGGATAGAGAAAGTAGCACAGAGAAAAGGGGTTAATTGAACACCACGGGCTCAGAAATGGAAAAAAGACAGCGCGCTGTTTGGAGCTCTGTTGCCTGAGGTCTTATTCCTTCTGCTTCAGAAGTTATCATATATCCCCCATCTCGGTGCTCATTTCACTTACTTGGGTAACGTATCTTCTCCCACTGGCTGCAGAGCATTAGTGCCAATCACGCTGCAGATATTCTGTGAGCAGCCAGCTCTGCGCTCGTAGCTTTATTCCCACTTTCTGGAGGAAAAAAAATAAATAAATAGATCAATCCGGCTTTTCTTCACTCCTTCTGTTTCCCATCATCATCTGGAATTGCTAACGATTCCATCCCCACGGCCATCCCACAGCAGCTCCTCACCCTGTTCTGGAGGATCGGCGCCGAAGGACGCAGCAGGCAAGATGCAGCCTCAGTGAGAGCCCTGAAAATTCATGTCATACTTTGCCAAAGGCTCAATCGGTTGAGCATGTGCTAAAGCTCAGTTTGTTTTGTCTTATTTGGAGCTTTGGAAGATATTTCCTATCCTGACTCACTGACCAAGCTCCAGCCACACACCTGCGACTTCTGGAGCGCATCCCCGCAGCGAGAGGCCGGCTAGCACGTCGTCACTGCGGCAGGTCAGACCCTACTGAAAGCACTTCGGGCCACAGCTCTCGCACCAGTTCACTTTTACATGCAGCTCATGTAAGCTAACATCTGGTGAGAGCACAGTTATGGCCTGAGCTAGATGGAGCTCAGCGCAACAGATGGCGGTTGGGGCTGCAGAACCAGGGCAGCTCATCCCAAACTGAGCATTTCTTCTCCTCTGCGTATTCACCCTCTGACCACGTATTTCTCCAAAGCACGTCACGGAGGTTTCGCAGTCCCCTGCCATCAGGTTGCTCTCTTTGTCACACACAGCCCTGCAGCTCACTGCCGGGTCCCAGCTCCACGGTGACTTCATTCCACGTCAACGCACGAGGTGGGATCCTGATGAGGTCAGCAGTGCTGTGCCTCCTGCAAAGGGGGAAGCTGCCTCTCCAATGCATGGGGCGGCTCTGCCAGCGTGCACTGAGCGGTGCCGGTAGGCAGCAAGCTAGCAAGCTGCGTCTGCTCCTGCTTCTGAGCGAAGGGCGGAAAAGCCACCAAAGCCCGCAGTAGCAGCACGGAGAGACGTCGCCACCTGGTGGTTCCTCCCGCACGCCGCGGCCTCAGCACAAGCCGGATCAGCGGCCGGGTAGCGAGGGGCACCAGGAAACTGCGGGAAGGAATGTGCTGCGGGTACCTGCTTAACGGAAGGAGCGAACACACAGCCACCGGAATCCCGGGGAACCCATCAGCTTCGGGGAAAAAATAAAATAAAATAAAAATCAAATAAAATAATAAAATAAAATAATAAAAAAATAAAAATAAAAAAACTGCCTCTTCTGGAGATGGAGAAGAGTGTCTCCTACCAGAGCCAAAAGCTCAGTGCTCGTGGGGCTCCTGGCACTTACCCTTTGGTGTCACACGGCTCTGCCCTGCTGGGAACACGGGGAATGGAGAAGGATGGAAAAGGATGCAGGAATGTCTCAGCCTGCTGTGCATCTGCGTGCCCTCCCCGAAACCACAGAGAATTTGGGGGGACTCTATCATGCTTTCCTGCAGGCGTCCTGTTTTGCTCTTAGTGAGCCCATCACAGACGTCAGCGGTGACTTTTTTTCTGTTTCAAGACTGTCCTGGATGTCGGACCAGGGAAGACCCAACAGTTTCAAGACGAGATTACCTGCTAGCAAGAGCTAACGCCTCCTTCGGAACTCCTTCGGCACCCACTTCTGAAGCTGTCAGATCCCCTTGCGCGTCATGCTCTCCACCAGCTCTAGCCACAGCAATACAGAAATCAGAATAAACCTTCATTACAGGGCGCTCCGTTCGTTCCTTAGCCAGGGAATGCTAAACGGATGGAAGCGGGGACGGACGTTCCCGTGGCACCCCACTGCCGAACCCCGCACCCCACCGCTCCC